>NC_137924.1:27542173-27547173 GCF_963457725.1 Sprattus sprattus
GCTCGGGAACAAAAGAGGGAAACACAGAGGGATGGACACATCGTCTCGCAATCTCACTCCCTCTATGTTCACTGCAACCTCTGTATGTCATTACCCAAGAGCCTCTATGTTCACTAAAACCTCTGTATGTCATTACCCAAGAGCCTCTATGTTCACTGAAACCTCTGTATGTCATTACCCAAGAGCCTCTATGTTTACTATGTTATTACCCAAGAGCCTCTATGAACCCTCTGTATGTCATTACCCAAGAGCCTCTATGTTCACTGAGCCCTCTGTATGTTACTACCCATGAGCCTCAATGTTCTGGTGCCATCTCTGCCTCTATCATACTGCCTCGTTGTTACAACACAACCCAACAACAACACAACACAACAAAAGTCTGCAGTCTTACAGCACTGACTGAACATAGGCGTTCTCTCTCTATACATCAAATCCAAATCCGTCTTCCCATCTTCAAGCACCCCCCCATAAGTCTCTCTACTTAAACGCACCCCCCCCCCCCCCATTTCCCCATGCACCAAACATACACCATCCTTCATCTTTCTATCCAGCCCTACCCACTCACACATACACAAACACACACACCCCCCTAATCCATCTTTCGTCCAGCCATCTACCCATCTGGATCCATTTTCCATCTTAATCCCAGCGTTGCCCTCTCTCTCTCTCTCTTCGCTTTCAGTCTCTCTCTCTCTCTCTCTTCTCAGCCCACTGGTATCTCCTCCCACACAACTCCAAATACTCATCGACTCTCCTCGGTCTCTTCTCTACATAACATAACATAACACCCTCTCTCTCTCTCTCTCTCTCTCTCTCTCTCTCTCTCTCTCTCGGCAAATCCCTACCTCTCTCCTTCTTTCCACATAACAAACCCCCATCTCTTTTTCCCTCTCCCCTTCTCCCCCCTCTCTCAGTCCTATCTCGTTCTCTCTCTCTCCATCCATCCATCATCTCCTTGGCCTGCGTAGCATGGTGGTGCTGGGCACAGTGCTGTGGTGTGTTCTGTGATTTAGGGCCCATTGCTAAGCTCCGCTGAGCTCCACTGCCCCAGGCCTGCACAGCCTCCCCAAGCCCCAAATAAGCACAACAGCCTCGGGATATGGAGAACAGGTGGTTCTGTACCACGGTCCACTTCACAAACAGTGTGTGTGTGTGTGTGTGTGTGTGTGTGTGTGTGTGTGTGTGAGTCCACAAACCAGGCCTCGTGTCCAGCAGCCACACACCTGATTCACTCTCTCCACACACACACTCATAATATCTCACACTGTCCTACATGGCCCTTGTTTCTGGAAGTGTTTTTGTTGGAGGGGGCGTGAAAGCATCCTTCATAGTGAGCCAGATTGCATGACCTGCAATTTACACCCCTGGTCTAAGGTCATGTTCCCTCAACACACACACACACACACACACACACACACACACACACACACACACACACACACACACACACACACACACACACACACCAGTGTGAACAGGAAACAAGGCCATTACCTCAGAGGCATTTCACCACCTGTGAAGCATCCTCTTAGAGCCAACATAAATACTTCACATGAACAGCCATTGTAGTAACAGCAGGAAGGGCCATTAATAACTGGAAAGTGTGAAAAGGCCACATTCATGTTCAGGATGGATTTGTAAAGTAAAGTAGGTTTGTAAAGACACACACACACACACACACACTCACACACTCACACACGTACACAGCACAATTAGCCACATAGGTATCTCAGGTTTACCACAGAGCCACCTACATGCAGCTTCAAACTGACATGTATGATCATAAGGCAAACATGACAACGGAGGGAAGATTTATACATACACACACATACCACAACCATCGCCAAACACACAACATCAAAGCCAATGAGAAACACAGTCACAAATGAAACCTTACGAAGAACGCCACACACCTCACAAAGCAAAAAAATCACACACACACACACACACGCGTTGTGTTTTCAGCAGTGTTCTCACGCCAGTGGCAGTGTTCTCCTGTGAGGGCCGGCTGCCTCTAATAGCTCTGCTTGTCGGCCATTAATAACCCATGAGTTGCTCTCCTCACACCCCACCCCCCCCCCCCCCCACACACACACACACACACACCTCACCGCACCGAGCCTCTCTCACTCTCACTCGCAGCCCACTGCTGCCACCTTCACCTCCTCCTCCTCCTCCTCCTCCTCCTCCTCCTTCATCCATGACAAGATGGAGGTGGAGGTGGATGGCCAGCAGTCTCCTCCACCACTCTCTCATTATCTTTATTCTCCCTCTCACCTTGTTCCCTCTCTCTCTCTCATTTGCTTATTCTCTCTGTCCCTCACTCTTCATCCTATCTCTCTCCTATATACACCTTTCTCTCTCTGTCCATCTTTCTGTGTCCTTCCTTCTCCAGGCTTGGCTTTTAAAAGGAGGGGTTTGTGTGTGTGAGGGGGGGGATGGGTCGGGGGGTGTAGTAATCCATCACATTTTCATTAAAAATGTGACATTACCATCAGATTTCTCACGCCGGGTCTCTTAAGCCCAGGTGGGTAGGTATTGGGATTAGGACTGGTCTTGACATATCTCTACTCAATGCAGTGGCAGTAGTGGAATTAGTAGTAGTAGTAGTAGTAGTAGTAGTAGTAGTAGTAGTAGTAGTCGTAGTACTTATAACAGCAGTAGTAGTAACAGCAGTAGCAGCGGTAGTAGCAGCAACAGCAGTAGCAGCAATGGCAGTCCAAACTGGACCAAGCCTAGCTAATTTTGAAAAAAATTCACAGAAAAGTCCCTCTTAGTTCAGTGCCTGGACAAATGACAGCCTCTATAACCAGACCCCTAGGACTTAAACAGACGCCATGAACGTGCTGCGAGCCTTTGTACTCGGCGGCTTCTTTGTGTCTTTCTCCCCCCGTTGCTGTCAGTTACTGATGGCATCACATCCACCACTGAAACTCATCAAGACAAATTTCAGGGATTCATCCTTTTTTCCCCCCAAACTGACAGAGAACAAGAGGGGCCATTGGCAAGGCATGAAAATTAGCCTACTTCGCCCGCTATCATTTAGCCGCTTCACCCAATAGGAGCGGGACAGCGGCGAGGACAGTGCTAGGGGTTGGACAGAAGTAGCTAATGACGGATGTTTCTTCAGTGGCAGTGTAGGTGTTAAAGGCACACCATTGATCCCACCACTCTAATTTACTCATTCATTTAATCCGGGATCAATATTAATCTCTGTGTTCCACTGGCTGGTTTTACAGTGGGCGAAAAAACAGAGACGGGGAGAGAGAGAGAGAGAAAGGGAAAGAATGGGCAGAACAAATGAAAAAGGAAAAAAATAAATAACTGAAAAAGAAAAATCCACATTGCCCACACCCCTCTGTTTCTGCTGTTCTACCTCCCCAACCAAAAAAGAAAAGAACAAAAGAAACACACACACACAAACACACACACACACACACACACACCACAACTACAACAACAAACATACAAAAAACTCCACCCAACCTCTGCCAAAAAAACACATCCCTTCTGCCAAAACACTACCCCCCCAGCCTCTACCCTCCCTTTACTTCATCCCTCTCTCCATCTTTAGCTTTTCTTTCATCCCTCTCTCCCTCTCTGGCTTTCCCTCTCCTTTCGCCACTTTCTCCTCAAACAACCTCCAGGCCCCTGTCTCCACTCAGTTCGCCCGACAAGCCCCCCGACCACAAATCACAAGCAGGCCTCCGTTCATCACGGCGTCGGCCCATGTTTCACCGCTCCTGCCTGGGAACATGAGAGATGGAGAAAGAGAGGGGGAGGGAGAGGGAGAGAGGGAATGAGAGAAAGAGAGGGAGAGAGAGAAAGAGAGGGAGAGAGAGGGGAAGAAAGGGAGAGAGAGAGGGAGGGGAGGGGGAGAGAGAGAGCGAGAGAGGGAGCGAGCGAGGGAGACAGAAAGAGGAAGAGAGAGAGACAGCCGCCTTCCCCTTCTAATACCTGCCCCCACTCCACTCCACCAGACCCTGTCCCATCAGGAGCTGAGCGTCCTCCATTACATGTGTGCCAGGAGCATGTTAACGGCTGGTGATTTATGATCCCTGTGGGCCACCGTACGCTTGACCCCACCTGGGGCTCCAGGAGCAGCAGCAGTACCACCACAAGCAGCAGCAGCCAGCTCAGCACAGCACAGCTGCACAAGCCACAGACTGTGTGTGTGTGCGTGCGTGTGTCTGTGTGTGTCTGTGTGTCTGTCACACTCTCACACACACACGCACACACACAAGACCCATCCACATCACAACGGAATGTTTTCAAACCCATGTTTTTCCTTTGCATTTTACATTTCAAAGTTTCCCAACCACACATAATCATTGAGAACCTCATCAGAATTCAAACAGAATCGCAAAAGCAAGTGAAAACGCTGCTGCTAGCTAGGTTGTTTCAAGTTCACATATCTTGCATAACCTCTGCTGCAAGTTATAGCCTACAACTAAACAAGATTATTATCAAAGCAATGGCACACACAACAGCAAAAAGTGGTTTGGGCCAAAATGATACTAGCATTTATCATCACTATCAAACAAACCCACAAAAGGCTTTGGCCGCTGATGTTTGCGGTAGATTATGTCCTCCTCGTAGAAATGGAACAAATTGCCTGATAACCATGTCTGTCTGACACTCAAAAATAGATGTTCTATTCATTTCCACTGCGGACATGGTGGAGGCTTTGGAGGACGGGCAAGCTTCAGAGGGAATGAAACGTGAAGCAACGTAACGAAAACCTTCACTTTGGAACCCAATTTCAAAAGTATGCCTTTCAATGCCCCGACAACGCTGTCGTCATGGGGACGCAAGGCCAAAATGCAACAAAACCTCTCAGCTTTCGCAAAAACACGGTTTTGTGGACAGGGCCTAAGAAATTGGGTGCTTGTGTCATCTTTGCAGTTGTCTAAGTAATTGTCTCCCTGTGTGTGTGTGTGTGTGTGTGTGCCTCATTATGTACATGAAAGTCAATGTGTATGTGTGCATCTGTTTGCTTA
>NC_137924.1:27549673-27577173 GCF_963457725.1 Sprattus sprattus
GTGGGTGTGTGTGTGGGGAGGGGGGGGGGGGGGGTGTTTGAAGAGTGGTGTGTGTTTGAGGTGTGTGAAAGGAGACGAGCAGGCTACATTAGGGGTGTGTGTACTCAGCTGTTCGATGGGCAGCCTTTCTAGTGTAGCGACGCCCTGACAAATGCACATACCAGGCGTTCTCCGGAAAGACCATCCTTAGGCAGGCATTTGACTTGACCAGCACTCTAGGAGTCAAGTGGAGAGGGACTACCATTGCCACCAGATGCCAGTTAAGAATCCTGTGTCCAATAACTCATCACATGAATGCATGCGTCAGCTGTACAAATGAGGAAAACCATCTGAGTGCCCTAATGCCAATCATTCTCATTAGCGCCCGGTGCTGATAGCAATGCGTCACAGGACATTTTTGAATGTTTTTTTTTATTTTTTTTAACTGTAGGTTTTTTTGGCTCCAGCTAATGCTTTTCTCCGACCTTAAACTGCCGCAGGCAACGGTCCAAAGCCTTGGTCGGAGCGTGGTTAGGGGAAGTTCCCCGAGATGCCCACAGGCTAGGTGAAATGGCAGTTATCTACAGAAAAACCAGTAGCTGGGCTTTTAACTAGTTAAGATCTAATCAGAGAGTGAGCAGGCCCTCAGGCAAACACACACGAAAAACAGACATGGAGAGACACATGCACACGCACGTACACACACACAGAAACACACACACACACACACACACACACACACACACACACACACACACATACACATACACACATGCGTGCGCACACACACACGCACACAAACCTTATGTTGTTACTTCAAACACTCAGACAACTGCCATTTCAAAAAAGCCGGTGCGCACATAGACAGACACGCACAAAGAGAGATCAACGGTCATGCATTGTGACGGCCTGCAATTCAAAGGGTGACATCTCTGTTCAAAGGAACATTCCGCCTGACCTCCTCCTCCCACTCGAAATAAAATGACCTCACCGACTGGTTAGTCATAAACAAAGCAGGTGGGCTGAAAAGCGAGCCTCGCTGGCAGGCTACATCTAGAAGCGCCTGACATGTTGTCCAACAGGGGAGAAACCGGGGCATGTTCTAATCAAGTAGCTAATAAGGCAATACATTTCCTCCAGCACACGAGGCAAAGGTCTTGCAACATTACCCCCCACTGATGACCGCGCATACACACCGGTGATGGCCTAACGATGGGTTTCCCTCCTCTTCTCAGATTTGCAGTGATGGAGGAAGCTACCTGTTTGAACTGGTATGGGAGCGCAATGGACTGAATCAGTGTATGACGGCGGTACAGGAGGAGTCCTCCCCTACGGAACGATAAGGCCCAGCAGCAAATGATGAGGGAGCGTAAGGGAGAGGGGGAAATGGGGGGGGGGGACGCAGTTCAGTGTGATGATGAAACAGGAAACATTTCCTTTTCAAACGATCTCCCAGAAAAGGTCTGACCTTTAATTTACACGGAAAACAAACACACACACACACACACACACACACACACGCAAACAGGGTTTATGGAAACTTTCCTGGAGGTTATCCTATTGATCTGGTCTACCAACTGACTATGCCAAAAGTTTGTTATAGGTTTTTTTCCGCTCCTCCCAAGTGCGTTTGAACCACTCACGAACTAAACAAAGACAGTATGACACCCCCTAAGCATCCATCTTAGCAAGTGCAAAACAGCCCCTTATGGAAAGGGGTAAACACAGGCAAAAACACACAGCCCTTATGGGAAGCTTAAAAATAAATAAACTCGATCTCTCACACACACACACACAAAAACAAAGACATAAAAGACTTGACACACATAAAAGACTTTGGCACTTACAAGCACATACACAAAATGCCGGTGCACACAAAACATTAAACACACTGTGTTATCAAGCAAAGAATACACACACACGTGAATGTCCACAGCTACACCAATTTAAACCTCCACCACACACACACACACACACACACACACACACACACACACACAGAAAGCCAACACGGACACTAACACACACACACACACAGCATACACTGTCTTGAAGAAGCCCACAAGGCATAAACCACATGTAAACTGCACACGCAATCATTGTGCTTCTCTTGCAAAATGCACTGAATGCAAACAGATGCACTTCAGCCGATAGAACAAACTCAAATGGTAATGGGAAATGCACGCGCACACACACACACACACACACACACACACACACACACACATAAACACACACACATCAGAAGAATGGCATGAATGCGTGCAGATATACACAGACTGACATGACCGATAGTGTGTGAGTGTGTATGGCGCTGTCTGGAGTCCTGTGGGCTCAGTCTAAATATGTCTGCACGGGTCCAAGGCTAAGGTTGTCTGGAAGTCAAACAGCTGAGAATCCACAGACACACACACAAGCACACACGACAGTCTTGTAATGTTTGCCTAATGTGCTGGCAATTATGAAAAGGCATAAATAAAAATAAAATAAATGTACAGGTCCTTCACAAACAGACAGGCAAGAGATTATTTTCACGTACTGGTCCAAAGCCAGGGTTTGATGGGTGAGAGATGGAGAGACAGAGAGAAGGTAAAAGGAGGGAGAGAGAGAGTGTGTGCGTGTATGTGTGTGGGTATATATACGTGTGTGTGTGTGTGTGTGTGAGAGAGAGAAAGAACATGAGAGAGACCCAGAGAGAGCACCTAACACAGTGCTGGCATTCCACACGCCGTTGTGCAAAAATTTGACTAATCTGCAAAAAGACCCTCTGGACAGAACTGTCTGCCTGTGTTGTGTGTTCACAGCTCAGCATGATCCGGGAATGACTATGAACTAACTGCTAACTGCTAACAGCTCACTCAGTCACACACACACACACACACACACACACACACACACACACGCACATTAACCCAGCGTGATTCAGGAACAGCAATAAACTAACTGCTAAACTAACAGTTTGCTCCCACACACACACACACACACACACACACACACACACACACACACACACACACACCTCAGCATAATCCATAAACAGAAATGAACTTGCTGCTAACTCCTTAAGACACAAGCACATCCCTCATACAGTACGTTTTGGTGAGGCAGACCAGTGGTGTACTCTGATGAACCTAGAACTACATAGAACACACAAACCAAGTAGCCTACACACCAACACACATCATTAGACACACTAACACCGGTCCGAACGAACAGGCTAACGACCTGAAAACAAATTAGGTTAAGAATTACTAGTCCCCAATTGGTCTGAGACTGTCCGCTAAGCATATGCAAACTGCCGGTCCATTGCCGTTTGATGACCCAATTCACACTCTCGTAAAAAAGAAAGATCATCCTTGGCTATCACCCCCCCCACCCGCCCCCGCCGGCCCAGCAAAGGATTATGGGATGTTGGAGGGCCTGAAGAACACTGAAGAGCTACAGCCGTGCTAAATGAGGTGCTGGTGCTAATGCAAGAGAATGTCATTACAGCGCTCCACAGTCAGCCCTGATGGAGCTTCTCCCAGACAGCCTTTATTAAACCCAGCGTGGGTGTGTGTGGGTGTACGTGTGGGTGTACGTGTGTGTGTGTGTGTGTGTTGGAGGGGGGGGGGGGTATCTTAAGCCAGGGATAAAGGTGCTTCAGTCAGTGGGAGACTCTGGGTGGGTGGGTGGGTAGGTGGCAGTGAGTGTGTGTGTGTGTGTGTGTGCGTGTGTCTGAGGGGGGATATTAATAAAGGCTTCAGGCATTATACCGCTGGCATGAAATCATCTGTGCTTTGCGTCTCTCCTGTTCTCCGTCACTCTCTCTCTGTCGCTTCGTCTCTCTCTCCCTCCATCCCTCCATCTCCCATTCTCTCCGCTCCGTTTCTCTAAAAGCCAATCTCTTACGAGTACCTTAACAAACAAAAAAACTCATCTCCTTTGAGGCTTCTTCTTCATGTCTATTGGCCTTTAAGCCATGTGCAAATGAGGGGAGCCTTTGTGCCCCGTCCCGCTGTTTACACAAGCAGATTTGGGCAACAGGAGGAGGGGTGGGAGAGGGGAAGGAGAGAAGGGGAGAAAAGATACAAACAAATAAATAAAATATGCTTTTGCCACCAGCTGTGAACCAAGGATCTTATCTGCCCTGTCATGTTGTTTTTGTCCTTTGTTTCTATCTCTCTCTTTCTCTCTCCCTTAATATCATCTCACTACCTTGCCTATCAGACAGGTATTAGTTCCCACTTCCTCCTCCAGAGCAAAGCCTGTGATCTTATGGTGCTCAGCTAGTTAATGTTCCTTCAGTGGCAGCTCCATAGGGGATTGCCTTGTAATTTGACTCGCAACCTCACTGGTCTTTCTTCATTGTGGTGCCTAGGGGCACATTTTCCTGGAAATGTGTACTGTGCCTGCGTGCGTGTGTGCATGTGTGTGTGTGTGTGTGTGTGTGTGTCTGTGATTAAAACCCTCCTGTGTCATCATGGCAATGCATTCGGTGTCTGTAATCCAGCTGACCACAACAGGCAAAGCCTTAGGCCATGCAGGACCACAAATTAGCATGTCAGTGATACGTAATGGTAGAGATTTCGTTTAAGAATGAAAAAAAAGAAAAAACGCTGGCCTGAGAGAAGCTGTTGGGCTACAAAGAACGGAGATGAAAGGGTAGGACGGACGAACAGATGACAAATCCTGCGGACGCCATGAAAGCCAACAGTGGGCAAAGCTCCCTTCTCACCCCAATCTGCCCCCCCCCCAGCATAACTAACATGCCTCTTGTCCAGGAAAGAAGGCCCATCTGTTGTTTGTTAGGGAGGAGAAAGAGAGAGGGAGAAAGGGAAGATGACTGTGTGTACGTGTGTGATGAGTAAAATGATATGTAAATTCATAGGCAAAACTTTAAACCTGAATCTTTAACCGTCATAAAAGAGTTTTCTGCATGCAAGCATGTGTGTGTCTGTGTGTCAGTGTTATTTACAGATTGTGATAACTGGTGATTTACAGCTTTACTGGGGATTTATTGTGACAGAGAGTGTGTGTGTGTGTGTGTGTGTGTGTGTGTGTGTGTGTGTGTGTGTGTGTGTGTGTGTGTTAGTGTGTGTTAGTGTGTGTTAGTGTGTGTTGATTTAAGACAATGGTATTGGGGCGTTTTGACACAGATCACCCAGATTTCACATAGATTGGGGGGCTTCAGTCAGCAGGGGGGTTAATCTGACAAAAGAAGCTCAGGGCTTCATGTTACATTAACCTACATCAGCGCCAAAGCCCACTTACAATACTGTCCTTTCCCTACCTAAAACACGCTCACACTCATAAACACGGATAAATGACCGACATAGATCAATAACAGAAACAAAAAGGGGGTGTGCTCAAATCTTTGACCCAAAAACAGCTGTTATGGGTATACATCTGTTTTGACACACCGGCACTACCTTCTCCGCGCCAGTGCTGATTTAGCAACTAAGCAACGCACATCGTGGTAGGGGATACGGGCAGGTGACGTCATGCAGGTGTACGGTTTCCAGGTGCGGAGATGTGACTCATTGCTCGTAAGGGTGACTGTTGTATCTGTATCTGTCTGTAAATGTACATCAAAACAAGGTTCTACGTGGAATGAATCATCAAGGCAATACAAATCCTAACGTCCCAAGCCCAATTACTACGTGTTTCCAGCTGCATGGTTAGTTCCCCATGTGACACGACTGGCATTGATCAATGTCGTTCACGTTCGTGTGTTATCGTTCAAGCATACTCGAGTCAAAAAAGCTGACACTCTCCAGTCTGAACTCATCTTTCAGTAATCCATGGTCCATGTTCCCCTTCCTAACCAAAAAAGAAAGGCTCCAGTGACAGCAGACTAAGTGTGGCATTAGGGTTTAGAGCAATGGGAAACTAAAAGGAGCTGAGGAGCCGTTTTTTTAATTAGTCTGTCTAAATCTAGTACTTTGAAGAGAAGCATGTTGCTACTTTAAACCGTTCCCAAATTCACAAAGGCATTTTTATACGTTCATTCACGGAGATCAATGGTTCATGTCTGGGAAGTTCCATTTAAAACACAGGATAGACTCCTTGTATGGTTGTATTTGCTTTTGTGTGGATTGTAGGTTGTTGCAAGTCCACCTTCCCTCAAAGCCACGTAATAGGGAGTTTATCATAGTCGAGTAACAGTTCATGGTGATGAATAGTCAGTGTGTCACTTTGAAAGCCATTTCCAGCGCTGGAATAAAAGCTATGAGTAGCCTATGACATCCTGATGGATAATAATTAGGACACACACCTAAATATGTGCCTTTAGAATTTCCCAGGCCATTAAGGAAACGGCTGTTGTCTTGTAACATTTACATGATGGTTAAGTTGACTATTGATTGAGTCGGCAAGGGATAGCACATCTAACCGACCTAAAGAAGCTTTTGTGAAGTAGCCTACGAATACATTGGCATTGCAAAAGGACTGTACACATACAGACACAAACCTTCGTGTATATTCAAAGCATAACCTCAAAACAGCAACAAGTTAAAAGGAAGAGGAAATTCAGTCGCCAAACAGTAGCCTAGTATATTTGCAAGAAATCATTTGGACTCGTGAATATGTCCACACAAAGACTGTGAGAGCAAGACTTGAAAAATAAACTGGTGCGTAAAAATAAACATGCCTCTTACCTAAAAGCACACACGCTATCACAAGGGTTTGAAAGCCCATTCTGGTTCTCCTCGCTCCTTCGTAGATTGATAGTCTAACGAAAGTTGTATATCCGTCTTCGGCAGGCAGCAGTGCAACTTCCAAAAACTGAGCCTCGTCCAGTGGCTCCGACTGGAGATTTAATTGGGACACACCTGTTTGGACCTCAGGTCGTATGCAATATGTAGACTAATTGTTCTCCTAACGCCGGTGTATGCTCCAAAATATGGTCTCCAAAACAACAGAGAAAATCCGACCCTCGAATACGGTTCTGCTGCCTCAGGAGTCGTGATACGAGGACAAGACTTATCCAGCTACCAAGCTACAACACGTTCCCGGTGTCTTACGGTTATCAAAAAGAATTCCCTTTATCCAAGAGTGTTGCAACCCACGGCGCAGGTTTCGTAATGTTCGTAGGAAAGCGTCTGAGCCTACGCGAAGAGAAAATTAGCTCAGTTCAGAGAGTCCAGATAGCGGGCTTAAATCACGAGGCACTGAATCCGCTCTTGTAATCCAACACATTGATACAATCTCTATCCTGCAGAGGAAGCCGTGACTTGCTCGGGGTGCTAAGGCTGCAGACAGCGAGAGCGACCACGGGCGATGCTTCTCACCGCTATCACCTTCAGAAATCTCTCCTCTGTCATATAAAAGATGATGCCCCCACAAAGAGAGCTAGACGGCCCAGCCCATATTCACTTTCACGACCGCTCTTGCCACTTTGGGATGACAATTGAAGACAAACTCGATCATAAAACGCAATTCATGTGCGTTGGGATATTTCTTAAGAATCGTATGATGTTAAAGTGACAAAAGATGTTCAGCCCCTACAAGAAAGTCCAAGGGCTGAGCTGTAGCAGATTCATCCGAATGATTTTCATGAACAACCACAGCGAAATAAAATCCAAGCGGCTGTAGTGTGCTCTCAGGGCATAGAGTGCGGGCTAATGTAAAAATGCAATAGGTCAGTGCCCGATGTTAGTCTGCCCCATGAAAAAAAAAACTCCGTTGGACAATGGGCGGTAACTTTCTTCTCCCACCGGCCACAATGCAAGCTTCTCACGCGGTAGACTGTGTCTGTTGTTTGGGGGGGGGGGGGGGGGGGGGATAGAGACTCACGAATCTCTCCAGTGTCTCAGCTGCGTTGCACACTCTGGTTTGGTTCACCTTCGATTTATAACCTTGTAAAGCACCCTTCAAATAGCACGCTGTTGTCACACTTTCCCCCTTCGCTGCAGTAAGGTTATTGATAAATGCGTGCGCAGCAAATGCAAGGTAGTCTAAACACCCTCTGACGTGTCTGCTCAACACGTTTCCAAATTTCCAAACTTCTCTACGATCGAAGCCCCACGTTGGTGTTGCCGACGGAATTCCCAAACAAATATTTCATTTCCTCGTTGGCTTGCAGGACGCTCGCCGTAGGCTACTCCTTCAAATTCAAAAGTGAACCCACGGCGTTGTTTCTTCCCACAGAACCGCCTACTAGGAGGTGACAAGACTGGTAACTCCGCCCGAATGCACAAATAAGGGTCTTCCAAAGCAAAGCAGGTGGAAGGCGTGGGTTACTTAAATATTCAGTGAGTATTGTTGTGCCCGTTAAACGTTAACCTTACCTCCAAGAACGGCCGTCTTTAAATCTGTAAAATACTTACCTCGTGAAATATATGCTTCTACATTTTACGAACAAACTAAATATCAAGCCAGAGGTCAACAGTAGCCTATAGTAGGCTCTTGAAACTATACAATATCAGCTAAAATATAACAGAAGCTTTCACCACAACGGAAAACAAACGGATTATTCCATCAGAAAACAGGCGAACTAATGTCCTGATTTAACGGTTTTGTCACTGATATTGTGAGATAGGCTATGTAAGCCTGCATGTTATTGTTTGACAGTAAGATTAATGTAATTCCATAGAAGGGCATTAAGGTTTGTCAGATCAAACGACGATGTGAGCCTACAGCAGGGCAAGATTTATAATGCTAAGGAATTCACCTATTCACAGGGACCCCTCAAAATGATCACTCAATATTTTTGGACCCTCTTGAAAATGTGTGCAATTTACAATGAAATGCTACATCCTGACTTCACCACACTTTACACAGCACAACAAATGCACACTCTGGTAAAGCAGCATTTCATCAATGACAACTCAGCAACACTAATTGTGAGCAACTAGATGAGGTGAAGCTAATTGTAATGTCAAAACACACAATAATCCTATTAATTTGAGTCGACTGCAATATTAAAAACTGTGTAGGTATGATTAATTAGTTAACTACTTTGTTTGAATAATTATTTTTAAACCTGAGACAAGCCTAAATATACAGAAAACCACGGCACAACAACAACATAATGAAGGCAACATGATTACACAACACAAAATAAATGCTAGATCTCCACAACACCTTTAATTACAGTGAACAGGGGATGGTTGTCTTAAGCAGCTAGAGCCTTGATGATCCTCAGTACTGTAGTTAGGCATCATCCTGTTCTCTCCAGGACGGCTTGCAGGGTTGCCAGTATAGCTTTAGTTATGGAGGGGGTATTATTCTAGCAGGATTTTTTGCAAATGTATGTGTGTAATCAGATTTGTAAATGTGTAAAATAATCTCTACTGACATTTGCAAATGAGTGTAGGAGTCTGCAAATGTGTATTCAAAATGTGTTTATGTGTAATCAGATTTGTAAACATGTAAAAAAAAAAAAAAAAAAAAAAAAAAAAGAGGTAGCAACAGAAGCTAAAAAAGCATGTTGACTTACAAGGTAGGTATAACAACATTTTACACAAATATAACTCGGCATAGTTCATCAAAGATCAACGCTAACGTAACCAAAAGATTAACATTAAAGAATGAAACAAGTAGAGTATCGGCGACATGATAAAGGCACATATTGTGCATAATATACATTGGACAGTGTAATTTATTACAAGTTACTCCAGCGTATTTTAATGTGTTGGAAAGAATATGTTGTCTAAACAAACGGTAGGTAGGACAACTAATTTGCCAGCCAACTGATTTCTAGTCTGAGAGAATTATCTGTTCTGACATGCAGTTTGATTGCCACCTGATATCATAGAAATCAGGTTTTAAAATGTTTACCTTTGTCATAGAAGCCTATTGGTTACTTTCATTGACACCTGGACATGGACATGGATATGGATTCAGCCGATACCAGTGTTCCTAACCTTTTTGTCACACCCACACATGAACACATGAATGGGTTGCAAATTTACACCGAACCGATGTGTGCCTACTGCCCCTTGCCTTTTTTTCGAACATGTTAATTTAGTGGTTTCCAGGGGATCTATTAACATTTAGACTCAAACATTCAGCGTCCGGTAAGCCATTCTTAATTATGATACCTGGAGTGTAGAGCATGTAGAGCACTTCCCTTAGCTGGGCTCCAAGATGAGCTTAAATGGGGACACCGAAGAAAACATCAGAGCAAGGATTTCAAAGGCCAGCGAAGCTTTACTACTGAGAAACACCTGGAAAGCAAGGAACATCAGCACCAACACCAATGCATCAATAGTGTGTGTGTGTGTGTGTGTGTGTGTTAGGGAGAGACATGTCTGGGATTTTTATACAGCCTTGCTCAAGGTTGAAATATTGGGTCTTATTCCGCCTTGCTGTTTCTGTTGTTGCTGTTTACGTAAAAAGACAGAATTGGGAGCCATTGATCCCCCTCCGACCCAGCAGCGGAGGTAGTCACAGGGTCAAATCAACATCGGTGTAAAAGGGAGTGCCGTCATGGCTGGATAGGAGTGTGGCACAGCCCAGCAGCTTACCAAAATGAAGCAAGGCCACTGTGTTGTCAGAGCACACAACTCCAATTCGATGAGCATTAAGATGTTTTATATGATGCACACCAACTTTACCTGAATCTAAACATTGCTATAAATGTGCACAGCTTGCAAGAACCTGCGACTCCATGTTGACCTGCCATTGTTTTTGACTAGTTTATTTCAGAAGCAGATGTTATGGCACATTCGTTGGAGCTTAAATGGCGTTTTAGTGCAAGTTGGAAATATCAGGGTTCCGAGTGGTATTGAACACGGTATTATAGGTCAAGCTATACAATGTGTTAAACATCATGCCTCTGCTAGAGGATTGCCATCATGCTGTATAAAACACAGACTGTGGCATCATTATTGACTCATTGTAAGCAAGCAAATGCGGCATAATGAGGGTTTTACTGCAATATAGCAGGATCTCTGTTTTTAAGAGAGAGAGAGAGGGAGAGAGAGAGAGAGAGAGAGAGAGAGAGAGAGAGAGAGAGAGAGGAAGATCTATGAATTGTATGCAATGGAAATCATGTTTTTCTCTCAAATGGAAAAAATGCATTTCTATCTTTCCATTTCCTGTCACTTCAATGTATACACACACACGCACATAAACACACACACACACACATACACACATACACACATACACAAATTGGCAGACTGGGATGTGTGTCCCTGTAGAAATTTGAGTTTCTGATTACTAGGCCCAGAACAGTCCCCGAGATATTTGTTTTTTTGACAGCAACTATTTTTATGACAGCTTTTTATACCATCACGAAACAAGCCATCTTACTTAAGCTTTCCAAAATGTGTCAGCTGCAACTGCTTTGCAAATGTTTTCTTCATGGCTGCTTACCAGGACATACTCAGACTACAAGCATAGTGCCTTTCAGACGAAACTGTTCTGTTTTAGTCATTAAGCAAAGTTTTGTCATGTTTTGCCTTTGAATAATGGGCATATTAGTGAGAGAAGGCTGACTGCATGAATGTTAAATGTCCTTACCAATGCAACATGACTCTTAAGATTAACTGAACTGAAAATCTGAGGGTCTGTTAATTTCATATGGCTATTTGCTTGTGGACTATATTTAATTCTGAATCACTATCTGCAAGACTTTCATGAAACCTGCATTCCCTTCAGATTGTGCCACACTTTTTTTGAGGTGTGTGTGGTTTAAATGGTTGTGGAACTTTTTTCTTTTCAGTATCACTGCCTGAAGCCCATATCTCCTTCAAACAATACGTGTAAAAAAGACTGACAAGATGCTTGTGTCACAGAAGCTTACACCATGACAGCTGTTAAACAAACGTCTACCTATAACCAAACAAAGAACCCTTGTCCAAGTAACTGAAGTACAGCTCAGAGGAGCATAGCAAGACAGAGCTGATGGAGATTTCTATAGTCTTTTCACAGAGAGGCACTAATTGAAGTGTGAAGCCTTGCCAACCTGTCATGGCATGTGATTTCTCGCAAATGGAAAGACTATTCCCCCCGTCTCATCCCCGTCTAAGGAAGCATCGATTCCTACAAAGTCGTTAGTTTCATCCGTGTTCTCTCTTCTGAGTTGAGCTGCGTTAAAGGGGATGGTTGAGTGATTTGTCATGAACACAAAGTGTCGTTACATGAAGCCGTATTCAGCCATGGAGAAAGCGTCTTTCTGTTCTGAGAGACCATCACCTCAGTCTATAATCATGTACCTGAGAAACACATGTGATGAAACACCATTAATCACCAAGAGGCCTTGACGTGTAGGCTCTCCGTATTGATTACCATAAGGCCACTCTTGGTCACCACTGCCTTTGCAAAGCGACGTCACCTCTTTTTTTGCTAGAAATCACTGACAGTGTGTTCTAATTTTAGCTCTGCGTGGAAGTGAGTTGAGTTTTCCCCGTCCCTGTGCCATCTGATCCTGGCTCTTTGCATTCAGAAACCCTATCTCCGCTTCAAAGCTGCTGACCAAAGGTATCTCTCTCCTCTGTTGTTTCTCTGTGAACTCGGGACGAACTGAATCACAGCAACCCCTCGTCAGAAAGAGAGAGGGATAGGGAGAGAGAGTGAGCGTGTGTGTGTGTGCATTAGTGTGTGTGTGTGTGTGTGTGTGAGAGAGATGCTACATCTGAACTAGTTTTGGTAGAATCCATATGCACATAGGGACTGTAGCTGCCAAATGTGAGGACCTGCCTGATGTGAGTCCGCATGCGCAAACTTTGCGACACTATTGTAGTACAACGAGCCAGGTTCAGGTAATGCTGGTGGTGTAGGCTACAGCATGAAGTGGAATGACAAGCGCATTTGTTTACGTTTGAAATCCACCAAGGTTTATGATGTTAAGCTTCATGTTTATTGAATTATTAGTTAAGCAGTGCATTCATTAGCCTACTAGTAACAGTAATACAACTTGAGCCTTATGCTGTAAACCGTTGACCAAATTATAAAACACTACGTTAAATAAACCTACATTATGCGTTAAGAGAAGCCAGATACGTTGATATTAAAACATGTATGAGAATGCACGTCTTGGATAGTTTGCTCCTGAGCCTTCTGCCGTAAACCGTTTGTGTTTGCGCATGCGGACTCGCATCAGGCAGCGGCGGACTCACATCAGGCAGGGTCCTCACATTTGGCAGCTACAGGGACGATCCACACCAGGGATTCTGAGGAATTGTCCCTTTTTCATTTGGTCACTGCTGTCCCCATTTCACAAAGGCTGTGTGTGCTTCATAGTCGAATAGTTACTTCCTGTCCCCCAGTGCAATTCAGCACAAAGTAATGCCAGAGACAATAATCGTCACCGGTCAGCACACAAGATTCATTTGCACAAAGCCTTATGGTCACAGCGGAGAGGTCCAGCATTAATATTGCATTGTCGTCCATCTCATGAGCAGGGGTTAGACCTCCTACCGGGGTCAATCTGGAGTGGTCTCATTAAGGATGCACAACTTAGCCTCATGCAGGTCTGTTGCTTCAGGGGAGAAGAGAGAGAGAGGGAAGAGGAAATAGAGAAAGCTAAAGAGGGGGGGGGGGGGGGGGCTGATGGATAGAAAGAGAGGAGGAGAGAGATTTGTTTGCTCATCTCATTGGACATATGCTGCTTTTTTTTTCATAATTTTTTTTGTGCTGCGTCCAAAAAGTAAATAAATCATTCATGACCTCCAATACAGCTGCCTCTCTTTAGAGCAGCACAGAAAGGAGCCGCCAGGGTTATGGAGCAGGACAAACGTCAGACTCTTTCTCTCTCCATCTGTCTCTCTCTCCTTTCTCTCTCCCTCTGTCTACCATTCCATTCTTTTCTCAGTGTCTATTTAAGGCTCTTACTGTGTTATAGCCTCCTTCTTTTTTCTATCCCTCTGTCCAACTCTTTCTTCCTCACTCTCAGGGTCTATTTATTTATACCACTGTTTCTCTCTCTCTCTCTCTCTCTCTCTCTCTCTCTCTCTCTCCCTCTCTCTCTTTTTCTCTCTCACTGTCACACACATTCTTGCAAACAACAAAACAAACAAAGGTCTACTATAAAAGAAAAGCAACCAACTGTCAGGTGAGACGCTCTCTTCCTGCTCTTCCTAGCCGTACTGTAATTACACACCCCGAGGCCGGATCATATATTGTTGGATTCTCTCCAGCATGTTTATATTGACGACCAGGACCACCATGGGAGTTAAATTGACTGCACAGACTTATTGTCGATATGTGTACGGTACTTATGGATCAGATTTGTGTATAATGAACACCTGCTCAACCCTCCCGAGTGACTTGAGATAGTGGAAGGGAAGGTTGTCAATACCAGCAGCTATGAGAACTCTTGATGGACAGTTCTCCTATATTGTGATTACATAATCAAGAGCTGTCAGGACCAACTTTGTGAGAAAAACTGCACCTCAAAATGGATGCCTTGATGCACTCTGCATAATATTTGAGTAAAACTGCTTAAATTAAACTGTTTAGCTTTAGAAAAAAAGCATTGACCAGGGAAGCAGAGTAATTGGAGGTTTTGTAATGCAAGTTTATAAATGTTTGCTGCCTAATTCTTTTTGACAAAAAAAATAAAGTTCCACTAAAATGTTCCAACACTAACCACTCTCAGTGGATCACCCATGTTGGTTCCCTTAACATGGACAGAAGCTAAAATATAGATTAACTGTAGATGAAAGAAGTTTTCTAGGCGGACCCCAAGCAATGACAGAAAGATCTACAAACGCTGACACGTGAAGGGGCTAAGTATGAAAGACAAGATATGAGAAAAGAGCTAAATATTTCATGTGTCGCCCTAAACCTCACTTGCAGGCGCTCTTAGGTATGTGTGTGTGTGTGTGTGTGCGTGTGTGTGTGTGTGTGTGTGTGTGTGTGTGTGTGTGTGTGTGTGTGTGTGTGTGTGTGTGTGTGTGTGTGTGTGTGTGTGTGTGTGTGTGTGTATGCGTGTGTGTGTAAAAACTGGTGAATAAAACATAGCTTTCCAGTGAGAATACATTTAAAAAAAAGAAACTTCACAGCTGTGCTCTTCACTGATGAGAAGCTTACAGTCTGTGATTAAAATGGTAGAGATGATATAGACATTTTCTTTCACTATCTTTTCACACCCAGTCATTTATACCAGTCACACAACACATTTGGATTTTTTATTTGACCTTTGTGATTGAGTTTGAGATGAATAAATGTGAAATGGACATGATAGAAACTGCAGAAGTAGTGTAGATTTTCCAACTCCATTGGCAATTGCTTAAGACATATCACGCTGACTGTGTTCCGTACTCTGAATTTCACTCACTTTGAAGTCCATGAAAGGGGCTGTGGATGTATACTGTCATGTATGCCGTGCAGCTCGTATCACCAGGGCTTGGGCACTGGGGAATCCCTTCTCTACATCTTTTGTTTTTTGCAGCTGAGGTTAAAAAAATGACACCTTGAGCCAATACGATATCAGTGAACCTTTTCCATGGAACCAACAGGACAAAAGCTAACTAACTAAGTTTCACTATAATGTTCCAACTAAAATTTCCAACACTATCCACTCTCAGTGGATCGACAATGTTGGTTCTGTTAACATGGATAGAAGCAAAAATATAGATTTTACTGTAGCTGAAAGAAGCTCTCTAGGCGGACCCTACAGAACCAACATTAGGCCCTAATACATGTAGGTGTGAACATTTTCAAGGGAAACGGCTCTTGTCGTTACGTGTTTACATGTGCAAAATGTGAACCGCTTACATTGCCTCGGGCATGCGCAAAGACCACGGAGATGTGCTCCCACCTGGTTTGTTTACTAACAACATCAACGTGGATCCGCATCGTGCACAGGCAGTGTAGTGGCTTAAAGTTCCCTTCTTTCTATCAGCATATAGTTCTTAATATTTTCTTTGAATAACCACTCCCAGATGGAAAGAAAACGAGTCTACGCGTGGATGTGTTTCAACAACGGTAGAAAACTGTGTTTGCTCCGTCTTTTACTGAACTCATAATTATTTGACAGTGGTATATTAGTTACAGTTGAGACACCCGAAATAACTTGCATGCGCAGCAATCATGAGATGTGATTTTTAGTTTGCACATGAATACTAACGTCTTCTTTGATCCCAGGAAATTTGAGCACACAACCCATCTCCCTTACGGAGATATTGGCGAAAGTTGTTTTACCTACTTCATTGCAAACGTCTAGTTTTGCAAACGTGTCTAGTTTTTGTGCAGTAGTGAATAGAGTCTCAGTCTACTACACCATACATAGCATATCATGTTTGTAGAAAATGATTAAGGTACAACAAATGGCAATAAGCATATTTAAATTAAATGATTCACATTGCAAGTAAAATGGTGCGGCTGGAGCAGATACAGGGAGGGACAACGGTGACGCAGTTTGGATGTAGCGACAAACGTTTATGCTGTAACAAACAGTGTTAACCAGTATGTGAGTAACGTGGGTTTTATTAAAACAGCGGAGCATTTTACTCCCTCGCATTCTCTCTACAAACTTCCATATAGACGCGGGATCAGCAGAGGAAAATCTACTTTCCTTTTGGGAGAACCCAGGCCAGTCGTTCCCACGACTACAGCACCTTGCAAAACGAATGATATGCGTTCCAGCAACAAGTGCTGCGAGTGAGCGCTCCTTCAGTGCAGCAGGGCGCGTTATAAAAGCCAGGCGCTCTCGCCTGAATCCTGACACTGTAGATGCTATTTTATTCCTGCATAGTGCTAAGACAAATTCTAAATAGAACGAAGGTTAGGCATATCAGCAGAGGTATATTTTGGTTACATTAGGATGGCTACGTTTATAGCTTGCGTTTTGGGCGCACCACAATGCCAAGAAGTTTATCGCGACTGTAATGGCATATTTCATTGTGGGGGTGATTGTTAGCTTAAGGCTTACGAGACACGGTGTTTTCCGATGTTTTACTGAGTCCTCTCTGTCTCTATCACACACACACACACACACACACACACACACACACACACACACACTAACGGAAGCAAAAAAGGTTTAAATTAAGTGACGATCCCTCAAATGTCGCGTCTCCCGCAAACCTGCAAGCTATGAGTCAGCTGTCAGTATTGGAAGAAGCCTTAACGTCTCGAAGATGAAACTGCCTGGGTTATTTTGTTTCGTTAGGCTATTAGTTATATTTTAAAACAGCCATTGTAGCCTACCACTCGTGGAATAAGGAATTTCAAAGAGATGATGGAGTGATTTGACTCAGAAGTGACATTGGGCATTGGCAGCGCAGATGTTCAGAACAAGTTCAACTTCTAGCTCAGTAACATCAACAGCTAAGAAAGAAGGTAAGAAAAGTAGTCGGAAAACTTTGATTTGCAAGGGAAGCAGGCAAGTGTTGGGGTTGTTACAGTATATAGCCTACAATGTGGTGAAATTTCGGAATGAATAGGCTCCAGTGGCGTTTCCTAAATATGCTTTCTTTCATTTTGCAAAAAACAGTAGGCTATATTACCATATTAAAATGGTGTACCAAATTGCGTTTTATTACTGATAAAAAAATTGTAGGCTTACTAGCCTATTGGATCAGTCTCCTTTCAAGAACAGGCAAGAACTTTCTAGCCTCTAACTTTCTAGCCTCCTGTCACCATCTCCCCCGAGTCACGCACCGACTCCCCCATGACACATCGGCCTGATTTGACACACCCTTTTCTGAGCCGAACGATCGTGGTAAACCACCTCTCTCGAAAGGCTCAGACGATCGGCGGAAAAACGAACTGTTCACATCTAGACCCCTTATACATGAGGCAATTGTAACACGTTTGCGAGTTTCTATCGGTGCAGATGCGATGTAACAGCTTTACATTGACGCATGTATAAGGGGCTAGTGACGTCTCAAAGACTTGAACCTTGACCCAATACGATATGAGTGGTTGATGTGTACCATCTGTGTGTACATTTCGACTTAATTTTATTTAGAAGTTATACATCCAAAAGAAGGATGACCCACAATGACACAAAAACAAGGCCATAGGCAGGATTTTCAAATAGTGAGGTCAATACCGAGGTTACTCCGCCGAGTGTGTAACTGTCTTTATGGCACGCCAATCATAGATCAATAAAGAAATAATAAATAAATACATTCGTATTGGCTAGAAAATGTGGAACTCTGTGCTTATTTTAAACTTTCATGCGTGGGAGAATGACACCCTTAGAGCCCTATTCTCCCATTCACATTTCAGTTACGCGTATTGTCTCCTACGCGCTCCGATAACACCTAAAGCGCTTAACCTCAGAATGAAGGTGGGCTCATTAAAGAGGAGGGATTTATTTAAAATGGTAGTAGGCTGGGGCACAACCTTGTATGCTTTGGCTGTGGGGAAAACATGTAAAGTAGATGTAATAAAAAAACATTTTCAGGCAACATAAGTGAGACTACAGCTTCCTTCACGGGAATATAATGGGTCAAGAAACAAACCCAAAGCTCTGTAGGGCAAAGCCCCTTCTTAATACAAACTCAACTCATGTCACACACACAGTCCCATTATTTCAGTAACAGACACGTGGCTGACAGACACAAGACTAAACTAGTTTGGGCTAGCTTCCATCAAGACTAGGAATAAGTGATGACTTGAGGGGCATTTCACAATGCACTTTATACATACTTTTGTCTTCAAATTGTTATCATCACATGCTCCATCCCATGGTGTCAATTACGTATGTCAGAATCATTTCCTGCTACTGTTAAGTCATGCATGTTGCATTGTGGCTTATTCTCCTCCTAAAGGTCCCCCTGGTCCTGCTAATATATTTCTCATGTTCCTCGTTAGGATGAATGGGTAACGCCCTGCTATATGTTGCCATAGGGACTCAGGTTTAAGTACAAATTACTATTTGTAAATGGAAAATAAAGACAATAAAGGCGGCTTTGGTGAAGAAGAGCTGGAGGTTCTAATTCGGTCAGTGGTAAAGTGCCATGTGTTTTTGTAAGATGTGGGAGCTCTGAAGGTCTGAGCCGTGGCTAAAAAAATGATATTTGGTACCAGATCGCCCAGGGAATGAGTTCAGTGAGGAGACACCAAGCTTAAACACAACGGAGAGATCTGCACTCCTCTGTGAAGGCAAGACTATCCTTGTGCCAGAGATGTGTGACCACCTCAGGTGTCAGACAACCATCCTCACCTGTGAATCTGACACCTCTGGAAGAACAAGTGGCATCCAGTCTCACCACAGTTAAATGTATCCTTTTCCTTAATCCTTATGAATATATCTAATTAAACAGTAGCCCAAATTACTCATGTCATAAAGAACACAAACAAAACACGTGTCAAATGTTAATTGTTTATTATATGTTCCATCTTTAAAGAGTGAGATACGGATAACGAGAATTGTTTTAAAGATTATATGGAACCCAAAAGCCTGTCTCGGGAAACTGGAGTGACCAGGGAGGGAAGGGTGCCTGCTGAGGAGTCCGTGGAGCGTAGTGTCGGACTGGGAACTAAATTCGGGAGTTTTCATCTGGACTGGCCCAGTTTCTTCTGGTGTCCTTGCAGCCCACTAGGTGGTCCGGCCCATCTGGCCGAGTCTGGTGGAGCATGAATCTGCACAGCAACACCCGGGCGACCCAGCAACAGAATATTGCCGCCTGATTGAAATGGAAGAGGAGCGGCTGGCATAAAAGTGTTGAGAAGAAAGCGGGTGCCAACAGCAGTTCTACCAGTTCATCAGCAGCAGCACATCAGTCAGCATAGACGCCACTCTAAGTTCCATTAATGGGGTGCTGTGGGAACCTGGCGGGTGTTACGCACTCAACTCCGCAATCCCTGATATGAGAACAGCATACAGCATCAGAAATCAATGTACCTGTACAGATATAACGAAAGAGATAGATCAAGAGTCTCCTCTTCTCCTGCGAGCGACATCTTCAACCCACGCTTCCACCAGAGCTGCCTGTCCATCTCTGCCAAGAACGAAAATGTAATTACCCCCCTTCCTCTCCATCATCTGATATTTGCATACAATCAGTGTCATTTAGCACCGCGATCCGTAACACGTGGCAATCGCTCTCAATTACACGTCGTGCGGGGTTGATTCGTAAACAAGCTCAGTTACGGGGGGGGCATGGACTGAGTGACAGCTCATGAAGATTGACCTACCGCTATGGGGGGCGAAGCAACACAAACGCGTCTAAGTGCTCCGGGGTAGCGAAAGCAGTCATCAACTTCTTCCGTCTTCATTTGCCTGATGCTTATTGAGCATTAGCGTCAGCAAGGAAGTATTATTAAATCAATCAGTTCATCTGAGCCAGTGTTACTCTGCTTCATTTATGACGCGTTGTCAAAAAAGTTGATTGCACCGTTAAAGTTGGCCATCAAAAAGAGATGTGTGATTTAGTCCTGATAGTAGAGGACCAGACACCAGCAAACATAGTCAACTGATTTATTTATTCATTTATTTAAGCCTCGGAAAACACATTAAGGAATAAGACCCTCATTTACAATGGTGCAGAGGGTACAATGAAGAGGTAATACATTGAAAAATAAATGCAAATAAAATAAATATGCATATATATATAATGAGCGAAACTGTGTTTTGTTCAGAGGAAGTAGTACTTTAGAGGACATGGACAGTAATGTTGAAATTGTATTCCCAATAGATTCTCTCTCTTGCTATCTGTTCTCTCTCTTTCTCTCTCCCTCATACACACACATACACTCACACACACGCGCACACACATGCACGCACACGCACACACACACACACACACACACACACACACACACACACGCACACGCACGATGCCTGTAGGGAGGCTGGGAAACGCAGGCTCGTTGATTTAACTTTTCATTAGCCGAGGGGGATCACAAATCTCTACATTTTTCTGCAGATCTATTATTCATTAGAGGGACTTTTTATATGTATTAAAATGATATGACTGAATGAGGAAGTGCATTTCTCTGTCCCTGCTTCTCTTTCTCTGACGCTTTAACCTACTAGCACCGTATGGTTCAGCCAACTTCATCAGGTTTTTCTCCCTCACACACACACTCACAGACTTATTTTTACACACAAGCACATATATTATACACATTTTCTGGCTGATGTGTACAAATGCAGTCACCTGTCTCTCGGCCTGTCACTGTGAGTCTTTGAGACATGCACTCCTCCTCCTGCAGTATCTGATTCATTCTCTAGCACCAGTTATCTCTCACGCACTCTCACTTCTTCTCTTAAACCCTCTATCTGTTGCTCTCCCACTCTCCCACTCACTCTATATGTCTCCCCCCCCCCCTCAAACACACGCAGTCTTGAACATACTGTAACTTTGAACATAACTCTCTTCCTTTTTCTCTGTCTCTCACAAAGTTTTTCACATAAACTCACAGATAAATGTACTCATATCTCTCTCTCTCTCTCTCTCTCTCGCTCTCTCTGTCTCTCACTAAAACACACACACACATACACACACGCACACACACACACACACACACACACACACACACACACACACACACACACACACCAGTGACGTGCGGTGAAGTCAGTACGAGGGTAGGCACTGAGTTATGAAAGCCAGATTACTTTATTGTTTAGGCTAATAGGCTACGTCACAACAGTAGGTACAAGTGCGGCACGCAGGCACAGTCGATCGATATATTTAAAAAAAAATCCAATCACGATAACATATCGTGTGGCCTAGGCTACTACTCTCAGTCTCGCACACGCACGCACACACCAGTTAATGTCCATCATCAGAATGCAACCATCTTTATCCTTAATTGCACAGCGGCCAATTATGTATGTCAGTCAGCAGCAATGAGAACACACACTGCTCAATTGAATATGAAAGCAAATGGCTTGCAGTCGGCATTAATTCAACCCCACACTTGTCATTTCAAAATTAAGCTCAAAATTGTTTCTAACTCACCTGACTAGCACAGCCACAATGGCAATCTTTTTTGTCATAGCAGTCCGTTTGAAACAACAATTTTTGGTCCCATTTTCTGCAGAAGTTCATTTAGTGTTGGACTAGGCCTCCCTCTTGCCAGTTACTGCTTTTTTCTATTAAGTTTAGAGTTTAGAGAAATGTCTAAGTTCCACAATATCGGTAGATACCGCTGTTGTCATTTTTACTTTGATTTTCGCGGGGATTACGTTTAGCTGGTGTAATGACGTCAGCTGCGCAAATGTCCAGTAATATCTCGATTTTAATTGGTCCATGTTTGATACGTAACGTAGATGATTACTGGCATAACATATTTACGTGCAAAGGCACAGGACAGTTGTGCCTTTTGACGTACATATTAAAGAATACAGAATCGAAGTGCGCATGCGCGATATGACTTTTTTGTTGCCGTTCAAAATGAATGGGCAGTAAAGGCACTGCTTATTCTACCGGTTTTTTGTATTTGTTTATGCGTAACTGATACAATTGTCATCGTAACGTCTAAACAATTGGAATAACGTATGTATTGCATATATAAATCACAAGAATACTCGGTACAAATACAAATACAAGTTTATTAAATGAAATGATTTAATAAACATTTTTACGTTTGAATTTTGTCAGGGTAGGCAGTGCCTACCTTGCCTACCCTGACTGCACGTCACTGACACACACCACACACACAAGAATCTTTTCATGCCACCTATTTCTTATTGTATAACAATCACCTTCAATCACATATACATAAATGGCAGCGATTTCTGATTGTATGAAGGCTTGCAACAGTTATAAGAAGCCAGATTACCCCCAAAATCAAGACTGCCATTTTGGCAATCGACCCACCCTCGCACTTTTATTCAACCAGGTGTTCCATCCAGTCAGTCACATGTATGACAGATTGGACACATGCAGGTATGACGGGATTGGACGATAGATTGTCCCAGGAAGTAAATGGTCTGACATGGACTCTGGCTGGTGCCTTTTCATTTGGTCAATTAGGGCTAATAATTAGTCAAACACTGGATGGAAGCCTTGAGGTGTGTGTGCATTCAGACCCTGCTACCAAGCGCCCTATGTCCGATTCAGACCCTGCTATCACGCGCCCTATGTGTGTAATCACTGAAAGGCCATGTTGTTGCTGCTGCTCTTCTTTCATGTTTCCTTTTTAGCCAAACCTCTTTTTATCTCTGCCTCCATACTTGGCAGGCACTTCTTTTTGTGTTTGGTTCCCCCTTTGTGTTTTTTTCCCCTCATTTCTCTCCAAATTTATTTCCTCCTTGCCTTTCCTCTATTTGGACATGACTCACTTCCTCGCTCTCTAAAGCAGGGTATTTTGTTTTGGAGAGTCCCTCCGGAGCTCAGCGCTTTGCTCTCCCCTCCTCCTCCTCTTCATCTTCCTCTTCCTCCTCCTCCTTCTCCTCCCCCACCTCACTCTCACGGCCCTTGCAGGTAAACCGGCACCGTCTGGGTGATTTTGACAAGCGAGGCAAAGGGTTTTTGCACAACTCGAGGTTATCCGAGGTTTTTTGTTTGTTTTTAAGACAGCCTCACCCTCCACTCCATATTCACAGTCCGATAGTCTTGCTGTGTTGAACAGATTTGGTGAAGAAAACAGGGGCATCACATAAGGCTCTACTGGGGCACAGACCCCCGCCCCCCAATTCTCAAATCACAAAATGTATTTCTTGAAAGCCTGCTGCATGTGTGAAATGTGCTAACAACACTGTGCTATGAACTCCTCTTGCTCAGCTAGCTAGCTTGTTTATCACCAACTACACCCTATTAGTCTCATAAGATGAGTCCCATCTCTCCGTACTGCTTTCCCTACCGCTGCTACGCCCAAAGATTGTTCTGAGTCAAATCGAAATAAAGACAAGATCATTGGTATGAATTAAAAATTTACCTAGCCCCTTCGTGTTATAATTCCTCAATCTTGGTTCCTGTTTGGTGCCCTGATACACAGGTGCATTGGCTATTCAATGGACCCTGTCGTGCAGTAGTGTGTGTGCCGTGCCGTGCAGTAGTGTGTGTGTCGCTGCGGTGTACGGACCCAGACCACAAGCTATGCACTTCAGCTTGTGTTTTGGGCTTAATTGCATTGCTTTGACTTTGTGGATTAAAAAAAAGAATCCTTTCTTTTCCCATTTTTATCAACGTTAATTAATCCACCACCGAAATACAGGAGCTTGTTAAAACACGAATGTGAGATTTGACTGCACGTGCCGCAGTTAAAGGGGTCTAACGACGCCCATGGAAGAAAGACAACGATAATAGGAGTCCATTTAAAAAAAAAAGTTCTGAATAATTTTGTCCTTTTTTCATTACTTTTCATTCAATACCATCATTGTTTGCCTACCCATTGTTATGTTAATGTTGGAGACAGTAGGTAAAGAGAGCAGTGGTTTCACCTTGATGAGCCATATTGTGCTGTGCTAAAGTACCACATTGATAATTGTAGTGCCGGTAATAGGGTATGACAGTAAAGAATGTAATGTCAATGTTACTGGAAAGAGGACTGACAAAGTAACAGTATGACCTTTCGAGGGAAACTGCAGCTAATTAACCATCATCATCAATAGGTCCTCCTTTTGACTACCATAGATGAAGCCCCATAAAATCCTTGTCTCTCGATATTTTAAATTGAGAATGTCAGGGCATTTATATAAATCAACCTACCACTTAGTTTGTCTAAAACTAGCAGGCTAACTTACTTAGTTCCACCAACAATACAGTAGCCTGATGCAGTAAGCACTGTTCAAATTGCAAGCTTGTAAACTTGGCACTGATGACTTTGCTTTGCCTCTGTCAATTGCAATGTTTGTATGATATAGTATGAATAAATAACAGTTTTGTCTTACAGTTTCAGTTAAAGATTTTTTTTTAAATCACCTTTGGGTATTTCTAGAAGTTTCTGCAGGAGGGTATTTAAAGTTCTGGAATACTACATCTCCATAACAATGCAATGTATAAAAATAATTCCCAGATAAGGTTACACTTAACATCTGACTACTAACACAGACCAGAGCATTGACGCGAGCTCCACATCAGAAGCATCCAGTGGAAAAAATGCAAACTATTACCACAACGCAGACTGGTGACTGTTTTTCTAAAGGTCGCAATTCAAACCCATCAATATGGCTTCCGCTGAAAGGTTTCACTGTCATACCTACTGTAATGCTTAATATGGTGCTTGTGTTCAAATGGGAGTCAATACAGCGATGCATCAAGGATGAATAGATACCTAAGTGGGGTCCAGAGCTGGGCTGGAGTACGCTGCTCTTAGGGTACATTTTCATCATGCATTTGGAGCACATTTGGGCACCCATAAGCACAGATATATGAATGCACACACACACACACACACACACACAAATAGAGACACACCACACACACACACCAATGAATATATGCGTACACACACAGGCGCACACACACACAAATAGAGACACAACACATACACACACCAATAAATATATACCTACACACACAGGCACACACACACACACACACACGTGCATACACACACGTACTCTCACACACAGTCAAACACACACAGACTTGCAGATACGCTCACACAAACCCACACACATCTACGGCGTCTCTCTATTTCCCATACTCCCACTACGAGTCGTGTTATCGTGAGTGCCTGCTAAGTGCACTGTGCCCTAATAGAGGGTCTATCTACCTCAGACAGACAGATAGAGGGAGAGAAGAGGAAGAGTGGGAGGAGGAGGAGGAGGAGGAGGAGGAGGAAGGGAGATGAAGAGAACTGGGTTTGTGCTTAAATGATGAGCTCTCCACTACTGCATTCCTCTCCTCCTTCTCTCTCTCTCTCTACCTCTCTATCTCCATCTCTCTCTCCATCTCTCTACCTCTCTCTACCTCTCTCTCCATCTCTCTACCTGTCTCTCTTCATTTCTCTCTCTCTCTTTCTCTCTCTCCTTACCTCCACTCCCACCTCCCCTCCCTTATGAAGGCCTCCTCCAGGGTTGGCAGTTGATATGAGTGTGAACATCATACATGGTCATATTTAGATTAAATCAATGGTTTTCTTGTCAGTGCTACGAGACACGGTGGAGACATAGCTTTCATTTGCGGCGGCCTCGAGGGTGTGGGCTGACCTCCGGAAGTTTCTGTGGTGACGTAGCCTCCGGGAAGGGAGAGTTGGGCACGAGAGACAAGGATTTTAATCTCGTGTTTAGCCTCACATTCATCATTATTAATACCTACGCCCGTCGAAAGGAAAATTAACATGTCGAACTGGAGACAGCTGTTGTCAAGACGCCCGGGCGGGAGATGAGGAAGGCTGATAATGGGTGTATGACTGGCTGCCATAACGACATGAAGACAAAGAGGAGGAGGAGGAGGAGGAGGAGGATGAAGATTCATCCCAGCTCATCATCGCCCACGTTCTTCATCCTGCGGGATGGGTGTAGAGAGGCTAGCTGGGTTGACGTTCCCCTGCAGTCATTAGCAAGGCGACTAAGCACACAAAATCAGAGTCAGAAAGCCCAGAGGTACGCTGTCAAACATGTCACGATCGCTTTGAGTTCTCACTGTTACAGTCGTTCTGATAGCACACGTAGCTCTCATCCAAAGGATCTCACAGCACTGTGCAGATATACATTTTTATAAGCATTTTGCTCCTTGGGTATCCATGACGATCCATGATCCATGACGCTAGTGTTGTTAGCATCATTCTCCACCGGTTGAGCTTCAGGATTTTGCTGAATCCCTGCCACCACCAGAGTATGAAATTATGAAGACTCAGAAACTTGAGGGGGAAGAGATCCGTATAATGTATGTGGTGTTATCCTTTAAGCACTAGCCCATTAGCCGATGGCACAGATGAAAGACTGTGATTTTTCAATGATGTGAAGCAGGGATTAGAAACGGTTCAAAGAACGAAAACGAAAACCGCTAAGGAACGAAATTTTGTGATGAACGTAATCGAAAATGGGAACAAAAACAATTTCAGCTGTGCCGGAGTGAAAACTTTATTTTCAATTTTAAATAACCGGTTAATAACATTATTTTTTGTTCCAAATAACCTTGAAATATTGTGGAAATAAAATTATTGTAAAAAAAATATCTTGAAATAAAGTTTTATTCCGGAAGTGATAGTCTTGCCTACCTGCCAGCTCAATGTTGACACTAGCGAGTAGCCTAACAGATCCATATCATCCTGGTCCTATGCAACTTCACAGTGGTAAGATGCTACATCCAATGTTACATGCCCATGTTGGAAAGGAGGTACCTTTTGTACGGAAACAAATACAATTTAGCTGCAAGGTGATATAATGTTGTTTCATTATTTATTATTCTTATTATAAGTTGTAGGCAAACTCTGTTTCCACACTGTTGGAAAAGGGCGCATTGTATTTATCCTATAGGCCACACGCACGCATCCGCATCCTTAATGACAAACATTAAGCACGCGCCCCCCCCCCATGACATTTTTGAAAATAACGTTATCAACTGTTCTTTTATAAGGTTCTAACCGGTTCATAATTAGAAGAGAAGCCTAGGAACACTGGAACGGAACAGAAAATTAACGTTTCTGGTCAGAACGAAACGAAATGAAAAATATTTCTTTTTTAATCCCTGACTTGAAATGGTAGAAGCAGTAGGTTGGGCTCTTGCAGGGTTTATTGAAGATCGGCAGTGACTTTAGTGAACTTTTTGAGTCATCTGAAAGATTGCGAG
>NC_137924.1:27587173-27607173 GCF_963457725.1 Sprattus sprattus
TGCCTACACACACACACACACACACACCCATCCTTCCTGAAGACAAAGCCCAGAAGCAGCGACTAACGTTGCGTGGCGTGTGATCAAAGGGAGCCTGCAAACTCACACACACTCCTGCCTCAGTCAGAGAGAGCAGGGGCCTGTGACAGGAGATAAGCCCAACTCGGCTCGCTGATGTTCATGGGAAGAGATTTGACGGGGCCCAGACGGATGCCGTCTGCATAGCGATAGAAGAGCGCATAGAGAGGGAGAGAGAGACGGAGAGGGAAGGAAGGGAAGGAAGCGAGAGAACAAGTGGTCTGAAGCAATCGCAAAAACAAAAAAGAAAGAGGGGAGACAGAGAGAGAGAGAGAGAAAGAGAGAAAGAGAGAGGGGGAGAGGGAGAGGGAGAGGAGCAGTGGTTTGAAACCATAGCAAAAGTTAAAGAAGGAGAGGGACAAGGAGGGAGAGAGAGAGAGAGAGAGAGAGAGAGAGAGAGAGAGAGAGTCTCCAGAGTAAAGTGAGTGTACATCCAGCAGCAATGCATTCTTTTCTTCCTTACCAAGCATAGGAGACAACAATACAGATGGGGTCAACATAGAAATAGACACAGAACGAAGAGGGCAGGACTGAATGGTTTGTTGCCATCACAAAATATAAATAGGGAGAGAGGGAGATAAACAAAGAGAGAGAGAGAGAGAGAGAGAGAGGTAGAGAGACAGAGAGAGAGAGAGAGATAGAGAGAGAGAGAGAGAGAGAGAGAGAGAGAGAGAGAGAGAGAGAGAGAGAGAGAGATATGCAGAGAGTTGAAGCAGTTCGAATGAAGTTAGTGTAGCGCTATGCAAATGCGATGGCAAAATATTCTTTTCCTGTGTCGGCGTCAGCAATGTTGCATTTGTTTGTATTTCAATTAACTTGACTTAAACAGTGTCACGACAAATCATTTCATATGTGCTTATGTGCTCACACGCAGACACAAGTGGGTCAAAGTCTGTGGCACAATAAAAACGCACACAAATACAAATCCTGTTTTTCATAATTCAAATGTCTCTTATGAATCACCGGGGGCAACCAGGTACCACATGCAAATGAGTTGCATTATTTACCTCAGATTGAACGCTATGCCTGGGTTAGCGCAGCGCTCCATACGACCACAGACCAGCACGCAGGTTTGGGTCTGTGGCCTCAGGGAGACTGGGGCTGGCTGATAGGGGAGACACATGCTTCCTTATCGAGCACGGGAGAGTGTGGTTTGTTGAGATGTCCGGAGTCAACGGAGGAGACAGGAAAAGGAAGTGAATCTTCTTCTTCTGCTGCTGCTGTTGCTGCCGGCTGCTTGCAGGCTGCTTGTGAATTATCTCCTCCGACCTCATAACTCTCTGAAGGAAGCTGACCATGCACTTCTGTTGGGGGCTGAGGGTGGGGGTGGTAGGCGGGAGAAAGGAGGGGGAGGTGGGAGTGATGGGGCATGATGGGTAAATGCGTGTTTGATGGGATAGGGAGCATGGGGAGTGTGTGTGTGTGTGTGTGTGTGTGTGTGGGGGGGGGGGGGGGGGGGGGGGGGGGGGCTGTTGTCCGCTGTGACAGAGAGAGTGCAGGGAATGGGGAATGAAAAGGCAGTTGGTGGTAATCACGGCCGGGGAATGTTATCTGATGTTAGCGGAAGGATGAATCATTGCCATGGGGATAGAGTGAAGGGCAGGCTGGGTGCAGAGGGAGAGGGGGCGGAAGGGTTGAGAGGGGGAGGAGGAGGAGGAGGAGGAGAGGGCAGAGACAGACGGCGAAGGAGGGACAGTGGAGGAGATGGGGAGAGGAAAATAACAGAACAGGGAGACACAGAGAGAGAGTGTGAGAGAAAGAGAGAGAGAGAGAGAGAGAGAGAGAGAGAGAGAGAGAGAGAGAGAGAGAGAAAGAGAGAGAGAGAGAGAGATTTAAACCTGGAAGGGAGGACAGAAATAAAAAAGGATGGGAGGTTGAGAATCAGGGAGAGGGAGAGAAATAAAGAGGAAGGCAGAATGCCATAAGCTGACCTGCCTTTGTAAAACACTTGGTTGACATGTACTAGATTCCACAAGTCAATGTACACAGAACAAATCGTCTAGAACCCCTGTAACACAGGCAGGGGTAAGTTAAAACAACCTTCCAGGAACAGGGAGAACACAAAAAGAGAGAGAAAAAGAAAGAGGAGAGGATCAAAGAGAGAAAGTATTTAGTTTGTCTGTTTTGTACAATTCCTGTGCATTAGCTAAAGCTTATCAGCTCTCTGCAAAGCAAAGAAAGATGCAAGGGCCTCTTGTAATAGGTGAGCACACTAACAACTAGCCGGAGGGCACAACTGACACAACAGGGAGCAGCCATTACACAGTGTCATTTTGTTGTTAACCACATCATGTCCACTGGAGGTTTTCAGTGGGTGGAGGTCATATAGCGAAACAGTGGACATTCACTGAAATGATTCACTCAGAATATATAACATATTAATATAACATACTTTACATTATATAACATTCTATACTATACTAACGTACTATAACACACTAATTAATACACTATAAATGCTGTTCGGAAAATGTTTGTTGTTAAAACATTATCTCACTACCGCCTATTAATCATCTGTTAGGCCACTTATGACATATATAAGATCAATATAATTATTAAAGTATATATCCATCATTGCTTATTATCGCATTATTACTTAAATGACTTATTACCACATTACTATATATACCCATAAGAGCAGTGGCGGTCCGTGCATTTCACGACTGGGCCTTCAGCGATGTCCTACACGATGTTAAACTGAGTGAATCCACCTCCTAATACTATCATTATGACGCCATGGCTCTCGAACCATTATATTTATACAGAAAGGCAGTATAAGTGAGCATTGCATCACCTTAACATAGTCGAGTACAACAGACTTTATTAATATTTCCGGAGCATTTAAAATCAATACACCCGTATTAACAATACATTGAGAGTAGTAAACTCTCAGTTATATGATCGCTTGGATATTACTGTCACAACTTAAAAATAAAAGGCGATTTTCAGGGATTAGTCTACAAAGTTTTATTAAGTCTACCGAAAGTAGCCTATGAGAGCTTAAACAAGTTTGTCCACTAAACATCGCATTGTCCCACCTGCAAAGCAGTTTCATTAAACTTCCCATCCTCACGATATCCAGTTTTTCTTGAAAGTTCCGTCTTGAAAATGGCGTTGTAATTGTATCAAAAACTGGAATTATCAAGTTGGTGTAAACTAGTTTAGTTGAGTTGGTTAATGTAATTATATTTAGTCTTACCAATTGAAACAACTAGCATAATAAGCATTGAAACCGATGTACGTCGTTTTCCGTTTTCGCATTAGCCAGCTAAACTGAGCACTGAAGCACTGCACCGGTCTGCCTCAGTATCCAATCAAAGGACGTTTACGTGTCACGTTCAACGCGAGGAAAGAAATATTCCGGGCCTTCTAGAAGGCCCAGTGTCGCCAACTCGAAATCTGATTGGTGGTCACAACTGTCTGTTTCAGTTCATTCAACTTAAATGAACTGAAACAGCCAGTTGTGAAAACCAATCAGATGTACACGGGCCTTCAATGTGAATTCTGAAGGCCTCAGGGAAGAATTCTGTTCTCGGGGAAGGTTTCTCGGAGCGTGGCAACACATGATAGCTGAAATATGATTGGATGAAAGCTCTAATATAAATTAACAACGCTGGAAGCTATGAAATGAAGATAATGGACTATGAGGAATAATTGAATACATATTTATGAAAAGAAAATATTAAAATTAAATGTATTTATTACATTTATTTTCTGATGATGTTTAGGCCAGCAGAGAAGGCCTTGAAGGCCCTGACGGACCACCACTGCATAAGAGGTATACAGAGATGTACTATAACGTCAAAGCCAAACTTGAGAGAAACTCCCACAGCAAATACAACCTGTGTGAACAGGGCAGACAAAGAATACACTGCACACTACAAAGGTGCTTGTGGTTCAGGAGGTAGAGGAGTCGTTCAGCAATTAGACAGTTCCTCAGCTAGTTCAATACTTAACTCCTCCCGTCGAAGTGTCCTTGAGCACGACCCTGAACCTCCCAACCGCTCCCGGTGTGCAGGTTTGTGAATGGGTAGATGTCTGAGGCATTAACATGTAAAGTGCTTTGAGTGCTCTATGAGTAGAAAAGTGCTCTATAAATGCAGTCCATTTACCATTACTTCACCAACAACCTAGTAAATAGAAATAAATACAGAAATCAAGCACTGACGTGCCTCTTTACCCATTAGCTTTTAGTCAATTAAAGCACCCAACACACACAACACGGTCCACATAACACAGTCCACACACAACACAATCTACACACAACACAGCCCACAAACAACACAGCCCACACACAACACAGTTCACACACCACACAGCCCACACACAACACAGCCCACACACAACACAGTCCACAAAAAAACACAGTTCACACACAACACAGCCCACACACAACACAGTTCACACACAACACAGCCTACTCACCACACATCCCACACACAACACAGTCCACACACAACACAGTCCACACACAATACAGCCCACACACAGCACAGTCCACACACAACACAGTTCACACACAACACAGTTCACACACAACACAGCCTACTCACCACACATCCCACACACAACACAGTCCACACACAATACAGTCCACACACAATACAGTCCACACACAACACAGTTCACACACAACACAGTTCACACACAACACAGTTCACACACAACACAGTCCACACAAAACACAGCCCACTCACCACAGCCCACACACATCACAGTTCAAACACAACACAGTGCACACACAACACAGCCCACACACACACACACACACAACACAGCCCACACACAACACAGTCTACACACAACAAAGTCCACACACAACACAGCCCACACACAACACAGCCCACACACAACACACCTCACACACAACACAGCCCACACACAATACAGCCCACACACAACATGTAACATCATATTTGCCCCGCGGGCAGGGGAATAAAACATGTTAGCCTACCTGCAGTGCAAAATGACCAGCATATGCCTGGGAGACGACAGGCCTTGGCATTGAAAAATGGCATTATTTTATCCTTGCCTCAGTGGCAGATATAGGAAATGGCTGATGGGTAGACCTGAGTGAAGCTCATCACCGCACATTTCCATTCATGTCAACCCCTTCAGATGCCCACTTGTATCACCCTCTGGAAACATCCATGAAACCCATGGAGAATCCTTGTTGCTGTCTGCTTAAATACCCATGAAATAGGTTACTTGTTAGGGTGTTAATTGATGCTTAGTCAAAATTCAATGAACCCTACAGTTGATACATACTGCATGTTGCATCTTAAATGGATGAATATTAACTGAAATGCAAGGTATAACGTAATTTTTTCCAATTTAAATGGAGGAAATTAACACCTACAACTAAAAACAGCATTTGAAAGAAATCCAGCTGCCTTTCCAGGGTTTTATTTCGCTAGCTTTCGCTGAGCAGTAGCCGGGACTGGTGAGCTCTCAGCACATTGCCTGCTGTGTTGGTGTGTGTGTGTGTGTGTGTGTGTGTGTGTCTATTTTCCCTGAGTAAAAGCCGGGGATGGTAAGCTCTCAGCCCATGTCCTGCTGTGCGCTGAGTCATTTAGGGCCACTACAGAATGTAGCGATCACTTTTCAGCAATGAGTGGTAAATGAAACAACTGAAACAAAGTGAAATCCTATGTTCAAGATCATGGGCATTTTTAGCTTGTGGTCATCAACAAAGATATAAATCGATTTGAAGAAACATAATGGCTGATGCACAGACATGTCAAATAAGGGAGCTTTGGAGAGATGCTGTTTTTTGTTTGTTTTCAAGATAATAAAGAACTGTGTATAGTATATCTATTTCCATCACATTTTGTGCTTTCCCAGATTGGGGTACATCCGTAATACCTATTCTATGTATGTGTATGTATTAAAAATAGGACATATTTTTGTAGCACCAGGCGCACTCAAGGTTTCAGTTTCACTGACATTTCAAGGAAATGATGAGTTAGAAATAGAAATGCTCTGTTTTGGATAAGATGTGCTATTTCAAATGTCCTCCACTATTAAGTGAATCTGATTAATGTAGTGGAAAAATACCAATGCTTTGATGATGTCAAGGGATTTGCAAGGCAATAAGCCTTTAAACCTCTTCTAAATAATGACTTTTCTTTAATCAAAAACCCTTCAAGTGACAGTCTAGATCATACAGAAATTGCAGATATATATGTAGCACCCTTTCAAAGCTGTCTATAAAATACACTGACTGAATTATGTATGGCAGATTGTACATTTTTCACAAGTGCCTGCACTTGCAGTCACACGGTATATATTTTGAAAAGTATATTTTAAATGTTCATGAATATTGGATTGTGAACTGATCTAATTCCATACTCGAGCGTAAACGAGCGAGGACAATATTGCTTAAAGAAACATATGCATCTCACAAGCATTTTCATCTTCCACGGAATGCTGGGGGTGGAATCCCGATTGTATCCAAATCCTTTCCGGAACTCCGGCAGGAGACGAGTGCCAAGGGACTGAGTGAAAGGAAGTGGAAGACCTGGTGGGTCTGCAGAAGGGTTTGCATGAAGATGAATAGGTTCGTTAGAGGCGTATGTCATTAGAAGCATGTGTGGTGTATAGAGTAGAGTGGGGGGGGGTAAAAATGTCTGTGTCAGCCTTTCCGTCAGCACCTCCGTCAGTGAATCTCATGCTCAATGGGGCATCTGTGAGGTCACTGGTCGGGCGGGTTGGAATGAGCTTGCCCACTCTCATGTTACAGACTGCTGACTAGACGAAACAAGCAGCTAATGGGTATGAAGATGGAGAGTCCAGCTGACCCCTCAAAGAAGCCGCGTCTGGCCCGCGTCTGGCCCGTGCCTTACCCGGATACAAAGCCCTTGTGTCACCGTCTTTCCTGGAGGAGAGCGGTGCTAAGTGAACATATGTGTGGTGTAACTCTCTCCTGAGAGTTATTTTAGCACAGTGTAGGATGATCAAGACATCTCCTTTACACCCACATGTCTCTAACAGAAAATCTGCTCTGAATATTCTCTCCATGAAGGATTATACTGCAAAGAAACACTGATTACCACTACTTGAAGCTCCCGCAGACAGATTTCCCAAAAGCACTATGAAGCTGAAATCACCCACTGATGGAAGATCATTTTGCACCCCCCTATTCTCTTGCTGTTACATTGTGTTCAGTCTAGGCTCAGTTGTTCTTTTTTGATTGGATTGAGTTAAGCAATTGTGAGGTAACAATCATAATTTTATATGGGACCATTTAAAATCTATACCACTCTCTGGTAATTCAATGTGTCCTCCCAGAAAGAACAGAATTGAAAGTTTTTGGCTCGCCGCTGGTGATTAGATCCATTCACTAAACTTGGCCTGAGAATTGAAGGTCGATGACCATTATTGACCCTTCGAGGGGTGAGTTTTTTTAAGGATCAACAATGGACAATACGGTCACTTGAGTGCAATATGTCATCCCCGAATGGAACCTTCAGTTGGCAACATTCTATTCACATTATCGTGATTGTACTACTCAAAGGAATGTGATACAAATGGCAGTGTCACATTTTGCCCTCTGGCTCTCTCTGTCCAAATGAAAGAGTAGTAGATTGGAGGAGGAAGGGCAAAGTGTGAATGAGTGGATATGTGCCTATTACTGTTTTTCTCAAACACCTTCTCTCTCACATGCATACACACACGCACATACACACAAGCCCCCCCCCACACACTCACAAAAGCCTAGTCCCAATCCCCCATCCCCAAACCTCTGCCTGCTCCAATAGTTCCACTCCCCTCTCTGGAGATCACTTCTCTTTCCCACCAGAGCCCCCCCCTCATCCCCCTCAGAGGCCCCCAGTGCCTCTCCTTCCCACAGCTGCCAATCCCTGGAGCGAGGCAGGCGACCAGCCGCTTCGGCGGGGACTAATGATCCGCACAGATGTTGTCACCGCCGCCATCTCTGCCGCCTCATTACGGCATAATAGGCTTTAATAGACGTTATCTCCCAGACACATCTGCTAAGGGGGAGCCCTCCTCTCTGTGTCCTTCTCCTCTAGAGTGATGCAGACTGCAGAGGCCCTGCAGTGATGAGTTCAGAGAAAGGATGAGGAGCTTAGATACCTGCCCTCTGCACTTGACCTTGAGGGGTGTTGGTGGGTTACTTTGAAGGGCTTTCCAATTTATGTGCGCTTGCTTTGACTCAAGGGAGGAGTGTTTTACTACTTTATAAAGCACAACATTTAGCAAGTCGTGTGTTGTCATTTCCAGTATGTGTTCAAAATAATGTTGGGTGTTCCCCCCATCCACTGCAACACCAATATGCCCTGTGACCTCAATATAGCTGTGGCCTTGGGTTTAACATCAGACGAGTTCAACTGGATCTGCATTCTGACGTACTTTTTAACTCACTCAGGTCACAAGCCTATCAAGGGTGAAATGTTGTATGATGTTAGTGTAGAAAGGGAGCAAAGATTAAAAATATAGAGAACAGTTGGTGATGGACTTGGAATTGAGACAGGAGATGGGATTGTTTGTCCATCCATCCCTCCCTCCATCTATCCCCCATCCATCCATCCATCTATCCCTCCATCAATCCATTCATCCATCCCTCCATCCATCCCTGCCTCCATCCCTCCATCTATCCCTCTATCCATCCCTTCATCCATCCTTCCATCTATCCCTCCATCTATCCATCTTTCCCTCCATCCATCCATCCATCCACAGGCTGAGGGAATAGATGAATTGAGACATGCTGTCTTCTCTCAGTAGCCACCATTGCTAAAAGGGTTAAGAACCTGCACTGCTGAAATAAACCTGATGCTTATTATGTGTAATTACGAAAGACAGTATGGCAGTTGGAACACCTGCAGCTGTGCATGTTGAGGATATCTGTGTCATATGTTGGCAGGTACTAATGAGGAGACTGCATTGGGGAATAAGAGAAAGAAAAGAAAAAAACACGAAACTTCATGGTTTTGAATCAAGAATGACAGCCCTGTGATACTACACATTTAACACGCTTTCAAGGAAGAACTCATGAATACTGAACAGAAAAATCCATCTATAAGGTAATAACACGCTTACAACCGTGTAATAACATGAACCGTTTGTCGGTGACGGCCCACCAGGGCCTGATAAGAATTCTATGCAGGCCAAATCATTTTAAAACTGAAATTAATGCCTTCCAAATAAGATTTTAGTTTACTGCTTATTTTTTTGCGTCTGCCTCAGTTTCCCCGATCGCTTCATACTCCCATTACCAGTTTGGCAGTGTGGAAACAGACAGTGAGGGGGAGAGAACAGTTTTTATCCAATCACATTCCTTTCTCCATATAACACTGTGAGCCTCAGCTCCACCTCCCCTGTGTTCTCAGTAATATCATCAAAGAGACGCTACATTTTTGATTGATAGTCACATTGATTTGTTTCAGCAAGGTGGCTGAAATCTGGCTTCTCTGCTAGTATTGCAGGCTTCAGTTCATCATCAGGAAGATGTCATGATAGTAAACATAAGAAATATTGAAATAAAGACCATTGGTTGATCATTTAATCGATCTGTTTTGTAATTGCAATGCTTATTTGCAAACAAGCTTTTAGGCCAGGCTACAGTTGGACTGATTTTGTTGCTCTACTAGCCTAAGGTTTCACTGACAAATATTGCTGGTATCTGTGATATACTTGATTAAATCAGTCATGACAGCACTACTGCAAATCCATGGTCAGCCCTTTTTGTATCACATGCTTAATATCACCCCACCCCACCGCCTTCCCCCACCCCCATGTCAAAACTCAAGCCAGGGCTTCGCCGGTTTAAAAAGTCACGCACCGCTGCTGGTTCTTTGACAATCTTGACAGTTGTAGGGTGCTGCTTGGGAAGATAAGAGAACATGTGAGTGGGCAGAGCTCGGCTGCCTCATAAATTAGGTTAGTAGGCATCAATTTGATAAACAGATAAAGACATACATTAAGATAAACATTCAACAGTTGATAATATGGCCACTTTATCGGTATCAACGTCTTAACATAATATGAAATAGAAGGAGATGAAGAGGGAGATGCTGCCCGGCATGGTGTGTGGGCATTTTTTGTGTGTGTGTTTAGATCTGTTGAGATATGTTTAGTTATGGTTGGCTGACATGGTGCATGAGTGTTTTAGATATACCAGGATAGTAATGGTGGCAGGATACAACAGCAGTGCAGAAATGGCTGATGACAGCCTCCACATGTGCTGCACACTGTTCCCGGGATCCATAAAGGCTCTCCTACACAGCACAGCGTGCGCTGTCACAAAACAAATCGTCATTGAAGTCCAAACCACTAAAGCCGCCACTGCCATCTATTATTACTTAAATAGCATGTAATAACATAAGTAATTCATCATGATTGCATGACTGCAGTACTAATTGTTCAGTGGTACTGGGTACATCTCATTAGTGAGTCTTTTACATCCTCAATGTTTTTACAGATGACCCACAATAGTGTGAATATGGCTAACATAGCTCAGGGGCAACTCTGTGAATGTCTTTGAGTGGCCCAGCTAGAGCCCTGACTCAAACCCAATCCACCGACGGGGCCCATCCAACTTCATTATGGGGTATTGGATGCAGGTTGACGAAAAATGAATTGAAATGATTTTTGTGTAAGGCTAAACATGTACTTGACAAAATGTGGAAAAGGTGAATGGGTCTGAATACTTGCACTGTTAAATGTGTTCAAACTGACATCAGTGCAATAACTAGACAGATTAACTTAGCACCTAAGCAGGTGGATGATCATAGCCATCATTTAGCAGCAGACGGTCATGAACCAGTGAACCTCTCCTGTCCCTGCAGACTGTGAAGGTCCTGCCACACCATGGCATCTTTCACTGGGCTTCTGATCTCTTATGACAGGGAGTCTCAGCCAGACTAAACCCAGATGTCTGGCCAAGGCACCACCACGAGGACCAGATGTCCCCTCTCAGACTTATCAGCAGGGCAATCATCAGACACTTCAAGACATGCCTGTCAGAGGGAGAGGGGGCTAGAGAGATAGGAGGGGGGAGGGTTCAGACGTGAGGGGCAGAGAGAGGGGGTGAGGGAGAGAGAGAGAGAGAGAAGGAGGAGAGGATAAAAAAGAGAGACAAGGAAGAAGATGGTGAGAGAGGGGAGAACAGAAAAGAGAGAAAGATACAGGAGAAAGACAGACAGGGAGAGAGAGAAGAAGAGAGAAAGAGAGGCTGACAGAAAAGCGTATGGTCTTGAATAATAGACACATATATTCAGAGTGTGAGGGTGTAACATATGGACAGATACTATATTTACAAGGAATGAGTGGATGGGGAGAAAAAAAATTGGCTTGGGAGATAGCAAAGTAAAGACTTAAAACAAATGCACATGGTAGTGTGATAGACATGTAAGTGAAAGAAATAGGGAAAGGATACAGTGAAAGACAGAAGAGAGGAAGCAAGAAAAAAACAGACAAAGAAGAGAGAGAGAGTGTGTAGGCGTTTGAAGGAGAAGGAGAGCTGAGGGCCCAAAATAGGTGTAGAAGATGGATTGACTGTTGTGTACAGATAATACAAATATATTCATGTCATGAAGGCTTAGGGTTTTTATTTTGGGATTTATCCATTTATGCAAGGAGTTTCGATAAGCTAGAGCTCATAAAGTAAACACAAATGATGAAAATAATGAGATTTGAATAGCAGATAGCTGTCAGGTCGCCGAGAGAGAGAGAGGACCCAAATGCACAAAGTATCAACAAAAAGTGAGCTTTACTTACAGAAAGGAATGACCAAAGTAACATAACAAAGGTAGGCAAACAAACACAGGAAACAGACAGAGAAAAGATAGACCGAGAAATGACAGAAAAAAGGCAGGGAACAAAAACACGAACAGGAATGAAAACAAGTAGGCAAAAAAGAAAAATATGAATCAAGTCACAAAAGTAACCAGGACGATCTGACAAAGAATGAGAGAAACAACAGAGCAGACATACACAGACCAGTTAACAGAGAGACAGATGATAGGAGGGAAACATGACAGCGGTAAAAATAATCAGGAAGTGAGAAGAGCGAATAACCAGGAATACCAAAAAAACACATGATCAGAAAACGTAAAAACAAAAGCACATGGGGAACATAAAACAGAGCATATGACAAGGTCATGAACAGTCTGGCCAGCAGGGCGGCGTATTGGACAGAGTCCAGGCAGGAACACAGACAGATAGCCTTGCCTGAGCCCTGACAGCCTTGCAGAATAATATGTGCAAATCAAATTTACAAGCTGTGCAAAGCCTACAAAAGGGACACAATAAACCTGGCTCTTCTCTGGAGATATTACACTTAAGCGGAAATACGTGTAAATGTAAAGACTAAAATGCTAAACTCCTAACCTTGAGCCAAACATGTCTTAGATGTTAGTCGGTAGTCAAAAGAGTACAGTAAAATATTTTTGGGAGTTAAATCTGTGTACAGTGACACTACAAAGCACAGGATGGACACCTCCAAGGCTTTTATGGAGTGTGCAGCCGTGTGGTTTCAGTGTGTGATTTCTTTTTGTGTGCCTACCCACACAATGACTCACAATCTTCCCAAAATCCCCTCAACCTTAACATAATGTCAGCATGAAAGTGCAAGAGATGGTCTACATATGCCGGATGTGAGATCTTAACCACTGCTTAACCTTCAGAAGTTGCTCTGCATTGTCAATGATGCAGAGGAAAGATTTGATCAGTTTTGTCCAGAATCTCAAATCCAATCTTCAAAAACCACATCCTCACGCTAGTGTGAGAACGAAGTTGGCATAAGCTTTTCCTTCCGATTAATACACTGACAAATAAAATGTTTTGTTCGAAAGACTAAAATCTGTGAAACACTCTGAAGCGAAAATGAAAATGTGGAAAGATCTGTTTTGAGAGTGAGAATTTTTTCTAACCAAGCTTTTACGTTTCAAGGACAATAAGACCTAGTGTAAAATGGAGCTGCAACTTGATGAACTACTACTATCTGGGGTCAAACGGAATGAGTGTGTTAAAATAGTTTAACTCTCAAGAGATAACAGAGACCAGACATTTGAGTTTTGTATGGAGTAAAGTTTTTAGCGTGACATAGTTGTGGTGTTATGACGAGTAATTAGCCTTATACGCCACACATTCATAGACATTGGGCAAACCTTGCATTTCTGTCTGCTGTTCTGGTAGTGTTACATTGCTACGCAGAAGTATATTTGTGAATTTCTTATTAGTTTTCTGTGTGTGCTGTTGTGAGCTGTTAGGCTATTAAGTGTATGCATACTCTCACAGCATAATGCTCTTTTAATGCTGTTTTGGAGTGCAATTCGTGTCCAAATGTAGGTTTGCATGTGTATATAGAATATAGTCTATATCTGCAAATAGTGTGGAGATGTCTGTAAAATCGTTGCCTTCTCCAAAAGGCATTCCCTTGTGAAAGGGCTTTGTGTTAGGATGGGGAGAGGTGTTAACAGGTCCCTCCGCATATGCATGGCTCAAGGCCATTAGCCCTCCCACTCATACCTTTTGATATGTCAATTACAGGGTCATGAATGTTAGATGGCCATTTATTTGTTGATATGAAAGGGCCGATGAAGAGCTTTTATGCTTATAGCACACCCACAACCTTAGAGAATCACCTCAATTGATCAATAGACTTTGGCACTGTGGTTCAGGATGTGTTTTTGCACATATTCCAGCACAAGTTTAAAAAACTGCTTTTCACAGTGAGATTATTAAATGGGATTCTGGAGAAAATATACTGAATACATACTACTTACATTTTAGTGTGCCTAAACTAGAGCAGAATTCAAGTTAATGAATGTGACTTTTGAACCACTGTTTGAAGTTGCTTTAATTAAAAAATGCATGTCAGAACCAAAAACACGCCTGGATCTACCCCCGAAACTCCCAGGCTTTAATGTACGCTTAGCTGTGTACTTGAGAACTTGCTAGAAATGCTGGAAGACTTTGCAGTGGAATAATTGCATCTGTTAGTGTGCTTGCTTGGGTATCTTTGGAGATAGACATTTTTGTTGGAATCAAGTCTTGCATTAGAATCATGTTCTCATGAATCATAATTGTGTTCCTGAAAGTAACAAGACCTATTGTGGGTGTGGACTTTTTTTGTGGACAAAAAAGGTTGGAGCAGTATTATGCCTAGTCTCAAAATAGCATCGTGAATAATATAATGTGTAAACCTACACTCTCGCCTATGTAAAGAGAAAATCCATTTATTTTCCAGTGTCAGCACTCAATAAAATGTCTGCACAACACAGTCTGAAATTGACGTTCCCTGATTGCATTTTCATAAACAGAATACAATCAATGATGCAGTCGCAAACTTATGTAATGTGGTGTGTGTGTGTGCTTTGGTGAGTGTGCTCGTATAAAAAGGGATGATTTGTTGAAGAGTTATATGAGGTTTGCGTCACTCTCCTGTCTATCATAAAGGTCATGCTACCACAGTGAGAGAAAGGCCCAATCTCAATACTTCCCCTTACCCCTTATCTTCCCCCTTACCCTTGAAGTTGCGCGTTCATGTGAGAGCTAGTGGTGTCTCAATACCTAATTTGATCAAGATTAAGGGGTAAGATTAAGGGGTGTATGGCCCTCGTTTTTGAGATGATCGGAGAGCTACCTTGCTCCTCCAAGGGCTATCCCAGAGCACACCGCGAAACCAGCTCGGGAATTTTCAAAAAAACATGGCTGCTTGAAGCGAGGAATATTTTACATGAATAAAACTATCTACACAACTTTTTATATGTTTATAATGACTCGGTTTGATCTGAAATGTGCTACTCGAACGATGCATAGTATTGTAGGTCTTAACTGGAGCTTTCCAACGGTAGTTTTAGGATACAATTAGCGCGTATACCACCACTCCATTGGCTTATATGGTAGCTTGCCAGCTATCATGCTACATACACTACATGTAAGTATTTTTGGCTTATAATTAATTTAAATATGACGACAGTCTTGTTTCGTGCTCTACACAGTTGTATACATATATATTTGCAACCATGTTCTTCATTAGACTTTTTTTAAATCGCTAGTTTCATAGCTCATTTAGTCACGCATGACGTACCCGAAACCGAGTGGCGTCTCATTTCATAGGGGAAAGAGCTCAGCCCTTGGCCCTTACACTTGCAAGTGCTAGGGTTAAGACAAAGACAAGACAAAGCAAAAGGGGCAAGGGAAAGAATAGAGATTCGGCCAAAGTGTGTCCGAGGGCCTTCCTTGTCATTTGAGGTCTAATGTTAGTTTTCTTTTGGAGGACCTTGCTGAGGTGTGGATGTGGGCAGGTGGTTGTCCCAACATGGCTGCCACATCATTAGTAGTGTCTGAACCAAGTCAACACCACACCCTGGTGCTTGTTGCAGACACTGTGCTATGAGGGGGACTTGACATGCGACAAGAAAAGAAACTGCTCTGCACCCCATCTTTGTGCTCTGTGCCCCGTTTCTGCACCACATCTCTGTGCTCTGAACCCCATCTCTGAGCTCTACGTCCCATCTATGTGGTCTACTCCCCATCTCAGCCAAATGGGCACTGCTGCCCTGCAACCCTAACAAAGCTTACGACTAAAATCTCCACGTATACCAAACTAAACTAAATGCTCAATGCCAGCAAAACTAAAACATATCTAAACACATGCAATACCCCCCTAATCAACTAAACTGGGCTACAGACAGCGTATGTTGTACCGTGTAGGAAGGCCTTTACGGTTCCCGGGCACAGCATACGGCGGTGTTGCGACTGTCACCAGCCAAATGGGCACTGCTGCCCTGCAACCCTAACAAAGCTTACGACTAAAATCTCCAGATATACCAAACTAAACAAAATGCTCAATGCCAGCAAACTAAAACATATCTTAACACATGCAATACCCCCCTAATCAACAAAACTGGGCTACAGACAGCGTATGTTGTACCGTGTAGGAAGGCCTTTACGGTTCCCGGGTACAGCATACGGCGCGTGTTGCGACTGTCACCAGCCAATTGGGCACTGCTGTATACCCTGCGACCCTAAAGCCTACGACTGATATCTCCATAAGAACATTACTAAACTAAATGACAAATTGCCAGCATTACTAAACTTATCTTTTTCCTTTCTCTTCTCTCTCTCTCTCTCTCTCTCTCTCTCTCTCTCTCTCTCTCTCTCTCTCTCCTTCCATATCATATTGCTTATGCCTACAATAACACTAATAAAATAGCCATATTGCCTACTGTTAAATCTACTACCCAAATGTTTCTCCTTACCTGTTCCTGAAATTGATGTCTACTAACATAAATGTTCTCTCGCCCTTATAGCATGTTCCAATCGCTGATGGTAATGGAAATATTGCTCCTCACCCCCACCACTCCTCATCTACGCACATGGACAGCTGAACTCTACCCACTCACTTCTCCCTTTTCTTTCCCTACTAATCAAGACTCCCCATGGGATGCTGCTGTACTCTCTACACCTGGTCTACCTGGAGAAACCCTCGGCCAATTGCACCCACCGCCACTGCATTGCCGTACACTTACTCTACCCCATACCCTATGCTAGCATTTATATACAATATACATTATTGCCACCACTGAAATGTTTCTCTGTCCCTACGTCCCCTACCCCTGTAACAGTAACCCTATTAGTACAGTAAACTGGTCTTGCCTGTATCATGTATTTACCACCGGATGTCTTTATACATACTATGTCCCGCGACCAAATGCTGGCTGTGTATAACCCCTGTTGCTTCCTTTCCCCTTCTGCCACACAACCCTCCCCCTTCCCCCCTTCCCACCTTCCTATCTCCAACCGGCCGACCTCAAGCAGATGGGTCCCCCCTTATGTGCCGTGGTTTTGCGTAAGGTTTCTTCCTGCCCAACAGGGAGTTTTTTCCATTGTGCATGCACTAAGGGGGTCTAGGCTCTGGGCTCTGTTAAGCGCCTAGAGGCAATTGTATTGTTATGGCGCTATACAAATAAAATAAAATTGAATTGAATTGAATTGAATCTCTGCACCCCATCTCTGTGCTCTCATCCCCATCTCTGTTCCCAATCTCTGCACCCCATCTCTCAGCTCTGCGCCCCATTTTTTTGTCTGTCTGCCTGCCCCATCTGTGGGGTCTGGGCCAAGCGGCACCATGACAGCCTCTCCCCATGGTGAACTCTGACAATAATTCACCACCATTGCTTCTCTGCCATTCTCTCTCTCTCTCTCTCTCTCTTTCTATGTTCTGTTGTTAACACAGCGATGAGCAGGCTGGTGACAGGTGCCGGTGACACGTTCGGCTTGCTGACGACTTAATTAAAATCAATTACAGCCGTTGCAGAGTCGAGTCAGGCCTCTCCGTAGTCGTCTCCATGGTGCCACCGTGCCAATTAGTTCCTCTCCGTTTGCCTCGCGCTTTCCACCGGCATCTCCCATTTGCCAGTCACTAATTAGCTGACAAACAAACTCAATTTCTACTCTTTTATCTCTCTCTCTCTCTCTCTCTCTCTCTCTCTCTCTCTCTATCTCTTCCACTCTGTCTCTCTTTCCCAGTCTCCCCTCTCTGTCTCTCTGTCTCTCTCTTGCCCAATCATTTTTCTTACTTTTTTCTTTCGCTTCCTTGACACCTGTCTCTTCCTCATTTTCTCTCTTTATTTCTCTCTGTCTCTCTCTCTCTATCTCTCTCTGTCTCTCTGTCATTGTATAAGATTAGACAAGCCATTTACACATCCTATTCTTCAGCCCGTACTCCATCTGAATTAGGGACTCTTAGGTATACAGACATCCAGTGATATCTGGGATGATGTCCAATTCAAAGCTGTCTCCACGGGTGCACTAGACATGCATTCCACACGAAACACGACAGACATTGATCTAGTAGCTGCTCTATATCACATTACACTGCACTAAGATGGGGACGGGGGGGACGGGGGGGGGGGGGGGCAGATGCATGTCAGACGGCCATTCAGAGGAGGAGGAGGAGGAGGAGGAGGAAGAGGCAAGTAGGGTGGAAGATAGCGATGAGTCACGCCTGTAGATGGGCAAACAAACAGCCCCAAAGCCGATGCCACCGTCGCTGCGGTATGGCGCTCGAGACGACTTTGACCGAAATGGCAAAAGTGTTTTCTCATTAGCCGTCTGATAGCGGCGCGTCTGCAGGCCACCGGCCACGGTGAAGAAAATGCCACCCCCACCCCCAAGGTGACATTTCCCTTCTCTTTCCCTGTCCCCGTTTCCCCTCTGAAGATGGACTGGGCTTTTTAAGGGTTATTTGTCTGTGGAGTGATGCCCGTGTTATTTGATGAGGCTTCTGCTTCCTGAGAGAGAGAGCGTGAGAGAGAGAGATAGAAAGAGAGAGGGAGAGAAAGAGAGCAAGCGTGATAAGATAAATGGAAGGCTAAAGTGTGGAGACGTCCGGAGTGGAGGTTATGTGTTGTCAAATTAGGGCCATTATTTGACGGAGGAATTGGATGGTTTTAGCTTGAGACATAATGCCACTTTCTGAGATACGCCGATGCCTGAAGGCACTTTGTTTGGTGACATTTTCCCTAGTTCGCCAATTGTTTCAAGGAAAAAAGGACGGCTGAACCTGGACATGGCCTGATATGTGTACTCCTCTTCCTCTGTTTCCAATCTCCTTTACTTTAATTACATTTTATTAAATATGCACAGCATTTTGTGGTCCTGGGAGTTTGTGTATAGCTTGTGTTATATTTAATATATACACAATATATATTATACACATATATCTTTTTATGTTGGCATGTGGTCATTTTTTAGGCAACTTTTTTGGACAAAACTAAATTCCTCAAAATGGAAAAATGGCAAAATGAACTAATGAAATTCCTCAAAATGAACTCATGAAGGTAGACCTGGGCAATTCTTCACTAAATCATTTTTACTCTAGCTGAGTTATATATGTAATTTCAATGTGACGCTGTCAGTAATGCTTGATATCCATCAAAATATTGTCATGCTTCTCAAATATGTGGTGTGGTTGCGCTGGGTGTGATTGCGCTGTGTGTGTGTGTCTTTCTTGCACTTGGAGTGTATTATCACCAGGCCCATCGTGTGTCTTGGGCCTTGGAACAAAAAGACCCTCACCCGCCCCACACACACACACACACACACACACACAGGTCGCTGACTGGTCATTTGTGCACAGCAAAGCACACGCAACGCATGTTCCATGTGCACAGGGTAAAACAGCTCTCCTCCCCAGCACAGTATTTAATCAAAGACTGGCGTCATCTATGCCCTTTGACCTCCCTTGATGGCTGGCCTTGTTATCACACCCACACAGCTCTTTTAACCCATGCTAAAGCACGATAGAGGCATTAAAACATTGCTTCATGAAGTTTCCTCAGGCGCTACACAGCACTTCAAAAATGGCTGCTCAGCTGCCACCTCTCAGCGTGTGCCATCCATCACTCATGATCTCTCTCTCTCTCTCTCTTTTTGTCACTATCCTTCCATCATGCTCTTTCTCTCTCTCTCCCTCTCTCTCTCTCTCTCCCTCCCGCTGTCTGTCTGTTCTCCTCTCATTGATAGTCCGCCTACACAGACTTTACAGATGGCTTGTTGAAATTCAAGTTCAAGTCTTACCAATTGTTCCCTGAACATCACCTTATCCAAACCCAATCCCTGACCCTAACCATAAATTCTAGTTAACCGAGTCTTAACAGTTTGTTTATAATCAAAACATCTGTTGATAGTCTAAAGGGGACCATCCAAATAAAGTGTGACCCTCCTCTCAACTTCCATTATTTTCCCCTCTCCCCCTCTTTCTCTTCCAAACCTCCTCCTTTCCCTTTCTCTCGCTCCCTCTCCATCTTCCCTCTCTGTATCCCTCTCTCCGCCTTCCTCTCCCACTGTGTGCTCCTCTCTCTCCCTCATTCTCTTTCTCTCTCTCTTGCTCTCTCTCTCTTTCTCTCTCTCTTCCCCTCTCTCTCTCTCTCTCCCTCTCTCTCCCTCTC
>NC_137924.1:27609673-27619673 GCF_963457725.1 Sprattus sprattus
TGTTACCCATCAGTGTAAGAGTTTCTGGAACTAAGCAGTCCACTGGTTTGTGATGAAATTACTGTATAAAAATGCTAGGGCTGGAAGATTGTTCTGATTGAATAGAAACTCACAGATTTATAGACTGTGTATACTATATTCACAGTTATATCTTCCTATGTCTCCCATACATGTAATTTGCTGTCTAACATAATTTAATTCTTGTTTAATTCTTTCTCCTCTTTCCTAATTAAGTGTGGAAAAGTTTTATTTCACGCCGACTACCAGCAGTGTTGGGGTAGTTACTCACAAAAAGTAACTAGTTACAAGTTACTAGTTACTTCCAAAAATTGTAACTAGATTACTTTACTAGTTACTGCATTTGAAAAGTAACTTCACTACTAGTTACTTTTTTAAGCAAATGTCCAAATTTACCGCAAAGCTGGACAAACATCATGGCCCTTTCATCACTTTATTTTCAATTTTCAATAAAGGGCGTCTCTAAGCCTTTCATAGTGTATTGTAATTGTAAACATGTAAAACAATAGGGCATATAAAACTCAGCCATCCACTTGAACGGTCATTTACCCTGTCTTCACTGTCTGACCAAAGAAATATGCCTCACTTTTAAATCCACAAACAGGATACAAGTGGCCATGTATGGTGGGGACATTCAGGTGGGTCCATCAGCAGTAACACATTAAAAATAGGCCAAAAACAGGCTTTTGGAAACATGAGACCCCACTAAACCAAATTGGGGCCTACTCCTGAGAACAAAACCAGCTTGTTGTAGGAATCACTGTAGTGGGGTGAGGTTTGTGCCTGGGTAGGCAGTGAGCATTAGCAAGTTTTGAAATAGATGCATTTTCACAAGAAACTGCACATGTTACTCCAGAGCGCAGGGCCACCAACCCACACCCAGCAAGTTAGACATGCGAAGGAAAGCAGGGCACAACATTTTTGAAATTACTATATTTACAAACCTTTACGAGAACATTTACAAGATGAATGAATAACCAAGATGGATTAAAAGAGCCTCTCATGGATTACTCACATTCTCTGTAGCTTGTTAGCCTACGTAAGTATGAAGGTACTCCGTTGGTGTATGCTGTAAGATCATCAGCAATTACACCAGCGAACAGCAAATTTAGTTAATTTGGGCTTTGCGTTAATCAAAATCTTGCTCTCTTATATGTGTGTGTTTGTACTTATTATAGTTAGTGTCTTTTTTAGTGGTCGATGCCACCCCAGGCTCAGGGTTTGTAATGTTATTTAGCTCTAATAAACACCTGAACAACCGGCGTTATACATCACTGCAGCCCTTAGTATCACTGTTAGTGATAACATGATAAGATGGACCACTTTGAATCAACATTAGACACACCACTTTTATTTATATAACCCTTTGTAAGAAATGTACGTTAGCCAGTTTCAGCAAGCCAGTTCACGTCAGGTAGCCAACTTGCAATGATAGTCGCTTTGAAGCATGTACTGTATATGATGTAACCGGTTTAAAACACAGCATGTAGCCCTTTAAAACATATTCACATTCGTGATGGAAATTGATATAACCCCTGATTCATATATTTACAAGTGCATTGCAAGCATGCATGCTCTCCCATGTGTGTGTCTGCCATTTGCCATTTGCCCCTATGGTGAGGCCCTCAGACCTGGCCTATGCTAAATGAAGCCCCCGGAACCTCTCCAGACACCTCTTTTCCCAAGGTGATGAAATACACATCACCTATTTACCATGTGCCTTTGTGTGTGGACTTTCCGGAACCTTCCGTGGGGTAACCTCCCCTCCCCTCCCACTCACATCCCCCTTTGCCCATCTTGACCTACCTTGACCTATCACCCCAAGGTATCCTCCCATGATCGACCAGTATTTAACTTGTAACACTGTAATACTCTTCAGTCTTTACCCTGTCTACTTGATTTGGAATTGGCTCCCTGCAGGCGTACGTGAGGAACAGGGCCGTGCAGAGACCTTTGGAGGGGCAGGTGCTCAAAGTGAAAAAGGGGGCACATGTAGCACGGATTTGTAAAAATGTATTTATCTAGGCCTTTTCTATAGCCTATGTCCACTGGTGTGATGGTCATTTCCACCAGTGTGACGCTGAGTTCTTCACACTATAGGACAGTGTTGTCACAAGGGGTTGGTTTATACCCCCAGACACATTACAGTGTCTCCACAGCTGCCAACACACACATCCATTTCACAAACAGGTGCATACTCATTAGGTTTTAAATGAGTGGGGGAACTATATGGGAACAAGGCCTTTAAACTATAATTGTACAGGCAGCAAGTACTGTAGACAGCTGTGTTTCACTGTAAGTATGAAAGTTGTCAAAAGGGTGCAATGTTTATAGTCAATGTGGGTCCATTTCAACATACAATTTTCAATGAGTGAGATGGATGGAGAGAGAGAGGGAGGGAGTGAGAGATGGAGAGAGTGAGTGAGACGGATGGAGGGGGGGGGGGGGGGAGATCCTGCTCAAGACGGATTGTCTGCACTCAAATACACTGTTGCTTGCAGAAATGCCGTGTTTCAGTTTAAGTTGTCGCATTCAAATACACTGTTGCTAGAAATTCCCTGTGTTTCAGTTTAAGTTCTCGCACTCTTCCTCTTGTTTCTTCTGCTCAAAGACTATCTGGCCCTCTTTCTCTCTCTCTCTGATTTATATGAAATAACGTTGCCAAAATTCACCAACCAATACAAAATCATGACGTGAAATGAACGAAAATGCTCTCAGATTTAAAGACCACGCTCTATATTAAACGATACAAACTTCATACATTGACAAGTTTATTTACGGGAGTTAATCAACTATTTTTGGCTCATATTTGCATGCAGTCATTTAGCAGACGCTTTTGTTCAAAGCGACGTACAAGAGAGAGGCATATAAGCCCCTATAGAAAACTTTACACCGAGTTATTCCCGAGTCATCATGGCACATTTGGCATCACAAGGCGACTCGGCTTACCTAGAAAACGGGAGCTCCAGAGAAACTTATCCGAGGCGTCGGTCAGCAGGGCACGTCAGGGCAGAGTGAGGGCACGTTGTGGATCATGTGACCGACCAAGGTAGATCTAAATTATTATCATTTCGTTGAATTTATTATTATTTTGGGCCGCACAGACGGACTTTTCACACACAAATTAAAAAAAAAAAATAATAATAATAATAAAAAAAACACTCTGACAAAAGGGCACTTTGGGCATCAAGGGCAAAAGGGGCAGGTGCTCAAGCCCCCTTAGCCCCCCCCTCTGCACGTGCCTGGTGAGGAATAAACACCAAGATCTTTGATTCACCTTGTGGTTCTATTGTCTAAAGTTTACTAAAAGATTGGCTCAGTTATTGTTATATCAGATTCATATTCAATTTGAAAGTGAACCACTGAATTTTCTATCGATGGTTAGCCTTGATTGGCTCTGAGTGCTAGTAGCTAACCTATACCTAAACACACACACCATAACCAGTGCCTTTCCTCACTCGCTTATTTTTGCCACAAGGATGCAGTACGCACGTGCAGACTCCAAAATACACATCCTGAAGGCAGTGGTGAAGAAAGCAAAGCCTCCCTTTGCCATTGAAAAGAGGCAAGCTTGTGAGTCACAGCGATTTGTTGTCAGTAGTTTATAGGCTTTTAAGATTATAATATATCACAGTCATATATCACAGTATACCTGTCAATTGATTTAGATATTGATTTATTTTAACTTTTTCATGAAGTTATTTAGGCTAGTTATCTGGATTAGCCGGTTATCAGAAGGTGATACACACACACACACACACACACACACACACACACACACCCACACAAACACACACACACACACAAACATGCACATCATTGGTATCATTCCAAGCCTAGTCTGAGAGCAGACTGCCTAGCCCTTTGATGTGGATCGTCATGGCGACAGGTCTGTGTGCTCTAGGAGCTCAGTGTGAGATTAGTGTCTTATCCAGCTGCACATCCCTAGAGAGGAGATGTTACTGCTGTACAGAGTAGACACCAACACACACACACACACACACACACACACAAACACACATACACACACACACACACTCTTCTACAACGGTCTACTACTCTCACGCACAGCAAGAACAACAAAACTCATGACAAAGTCATTGCCACACACATTCCATACATAGGATTAGCATTATGTTGACATGCTACTCTTCACATTAGTATGTTTGACCCTGCCTTTGTGTGGGAGTAAGATACCACGTTCTACCAACAATCTGATTTGCACTTCAGTTAGGATGACCTTTGGATGACCTTTGGCCATATACCACCACTTTCTGCTGTAACTGCGACGGTAGACAGTGCAAAAGGGAGAGAACGCGAGAGAAACAGCCTACTTTAAACATACGCTTTACAAAAAAGGACTGTGGTATGTGTACCATACCATACATGAGGTTTTAACAGTAGACTACAGTCAATTTGTGCATTTTGCCACCCGGACAGCATCTATTTTACAGAAGTAAACGCGGAACCATCTAACAAATTCAGTGCACAAGTTTTAAGTCTCCGCTGCCACTACATGATAAGTGAGTGTGGACTGTCGACTGTCTGACTGTTGAAGTCAGATTAGAAGAAAACATTTTTCAAGTGTTGAAAAATGCAAACCCAACCCTGTCTTATCACTTTGCCATTACTTAAATCATCACTTACTTGACAAACCCCTTGCGGTAAACACACTCAGGCCTCAGGCTTTGCGTGCTGTAGAGTTGATGTGTAGTAGCCTGACTAACTTACTGATAGTTTCACGCCCCTAACGAGAATGAGAGAGTATTTCCCAACATTGCACCATTTAGGATGTGATTTTATGTCTGTCTATTTTTCACATTTTTGCCAGTATGGAGTCTCTCGGGGGAACCTACTCCGCCTATAAAAAGGAATGAAAAATGTCTTCCTGTCTGCAGAGATGATGGCACTCTCTGTGTGTGTGTGTGTCTTTCTCTCTCTCTCTCGCTCACACTCTCTGTCTCTCTCTCTTTCTCTGTGTGGTGTGGGTTTCTCTCTCTCTCTCTCTGTTTGTGTGTGTGTGTGTGTCTCTCTCTCTGTCAGTCTCTCTTTCTCTCACTCACTCGCCCTCTCTCTCTCTCTCTCTCTCTCTCTCTATGGTGGCTACATTGCACTTGTGTGAGGAGGGAGACGTAGAAAGAAAAGACAAAGACAAAGACAGTGATGAAGCAGGGCTTTCTCATAAAAGGAGGTCTAGAGGACAGAGAAAGAAACAATGATGTCATAGGCCAACAGAGCTTAGGTTAAATTTGGATACAAGCATCCGTCTTCATTAGCACACCGTTCACAGACTCGAATTAAAAGTCGAGAAGAAAGAAACACACCTATGTAATCTCATGTAAGGCAGCATCATTCCATGTTGAGAGGGAAGAATAGTGAATAGTGCCATGGTCTGGAAGAATAATGAATAGTGCCATAGTCTGGAAGAAAAGTGAATAGTGCCATGGTATGGAAGAATAGTGAATAGTGCTGTGGTCTGGAAGAATAGTGAATAGTGCCATGGTATGGAAGAATAGTGAATAGTGCCATGGTATGGAAGAATAGTAAATAGTTCCATGGTCTGGAAGAAAAGTGAATAGTGCCATGGTATGGAAGAATAGTGAATAGTGCCATGGTATGGAAGAATAGTGAATAGTGCCATGGTATGGAAGAATAGTGAATAGTGCCATGGTCTGGAAGAATAGTGAATAGTGCCATGGTATGCTCTGCTTCACATGAAACCCAGCAGCAAACTATGGGCTCAATAAACCCTTGCTAGTCTTCAGTGTTGTCATTACTATATTTCATGGCTTCTTGTTCATAGCAGAACCTGGAAGGAAACACACAAACACACACACACACACACACACACACACACACACACACACACACACACACACACACACACACACACACACACACACACACACACACACACACACACACAGACAGAGTCAAACAATAAAAAGGTGAATAGGAACAAAGAGACTCACACACTTTTCGCCAATCAAATTACACTCCTCCCTTTCATGGTCCTGAAGCACTTTGTTGATTGGCTGGGATTGTTTATGGCTCAGTCCAACCCACTAGGTTTGTTTCCCATTTACAGAAGCAGGGCTGTGTAAGACATGTGTACGAGTTTTTTTAAGCATACAGTTTAGTTTTTCCACTGAACAGACAGCCAGTGAAGTGAGGGCCGTGAAGCGTCATTGACATTGGGCAAAACGTGTATGGGTTGATAATCGCAGACTCCCCCTTTAAGTGTATGGGTTGAGAATCGCAGACTCCCCCTTTAAGTGTATACTTTGCTTTGCTGCTGTTCATGGCTGTGTCCTCACCCTTGTATCCTAACAACCACGACGACATAATAGCTACCTTACCTGAACCAAATATAAAAACCCAAGACAAGCAACCCACACATATAGACAAACACTGCTTCAGCCATGTGGAGCATAAGCACTGAATGCATGTAGTTGATTAACTCAATGTTTGTATATGGTATACATACATATGTATGCAGTGGCGGACCTACCATTAAGGCGAACTAGGCAACTGCCTTAGGCCCCCACCCAGCAGAAAGCCTTCGACGAGTTGCCCACCCAGGCACCGATGGGTCGATGGGTCGATGGGATGGCCTAAGTCTATAACCAACCGGCCCTCCCGCAGATGTTGTCGGTCGTGACAGTTTTCCTTGCTTCACAGAATACAAAAATACCTCTAATGATAACCAATGATAATCACTGTCTGCTATTTATACTACTCCTAGTGACCTGTATTCACACTCATGGTTACTATTTTCTTTACTAATCTAATCTCCTCCGTCAGTCTTACTACTTACTATTTTATTTGTTGTTAAATGTCAATCACTCTAGCCTAATACTTGCGTGTCTCGCTCGTAGACACCTTTAACAACCCTACACACACACACATAATCACACACCCAGCATGCAACACTACCATTACCACTGATGTTTACACCCCATCGTATGTTCTGTTCTGTTCATTTCTACAATAAAGTTCAAACCAGTGGCGGCGGACCTTAAGGGCGATTGTGGCGACGAACTGCCTTCAGGAAAAGGAGATTTTTTTTCTCTGTCGGAAATTACCAAATGTCGAATCAGGCAACAGTCACGCAACAGTTGTGCTTCAGAAGGCGGCGTCCCTATTTGGGGCTAAATGGAAATCGCCCCAGATCTCTCTCACTCTAATGTTAAATCCATTCTCTTTCATAAAAGAGGGCTCTCAATGCATTTTCCATGGCTTCCGGGAGGGCTCGCCATGCTCCATTCTTTCGTCATAAGTATAAGGACGTATGTGTTTAAAAAAAACGGTCAAGGCATATTCTGTCAAGATGTCTAACATTCAGTGCAACAACTGGAGTCACTCCTTGAAAGAAACTCATTTTTAGTCGGCGTACTAATTAAGGTAGGACTTCCTACACCAAATATATCGATTCAACAGGTTTCTACAAAGGGTGGAATCCTACATCCAAGAATTGGAACGAAAGAAAATCATGGCTAGCACGCTGTGAAGTGGCTAACGCGGTCTGTATTCCTTTATTTGTAGGCTACCACTGTCACTTTTCATAGGTTGTACAGTGTGAATGTTCGCTTTTTGCCTTAACACAGAGTTATTTTCTTTGTGAAGACTTATTTAGCTTTTGTTAGCCAATACTTTCGAGATCAGACAATACATATAGTTGGTTTTGACTTATATGTTGCCCCCTTCTTTACGTTGTTACTGGACATATTTTATGTGTCCTGTAAAGCTATGTTGCATCATACAACATTTGAGACATGTGGATAATGAAAAAGTGGGATAATTTAGTGGGATAAATCATGTTTGCTTATGAAGGCTCCTGAATGCAACTTTCTTCCATATAACTAGCTACTGTAGCTATGTAGGTAGAGGGGAAATATTTTGATTGTGTGCTGCCATCTACTATACAAAAAGGTATTGCTGTATGAGTTAATCAGCCTACAAAAAAATTGATATTGCTTAATGTAGGATACTAGCCCAGAGTTAAGCATATTCATCTAGCAAACTATACCTACCTTGGAGTGTTACAATAGCCAGTATCATTTTATTCCATGTGTCCATCCAGGCAAATTTGTGGATACAAATGTTATTAAAAAACATATATAATGTTATTTCTTTGTAATCATCCAAAATTATGTTAAGTGTATGGGTATTTTGCATACATTGAGTGGGCAACGCGCCGTATATTAAGTGGGCCGCTCTGAGAGACAACTCCCGGGCCACTTTTTTCCCCCAGTTGGCCCCTGCTTTGAGGTGGCCCTTTTTTTTTTGCATAAAAAGGACGGATGAAGAGGGCCCCTGGCTATGTTCGCCTTAGGCCCCCAAATAACTAGGTCCGCCACTGTATATATGCATGTTTGACTCTGCACCTTCACTAAGTATGTGTAATGGGTGTGTTTGTGTGTGTGTATGTGTGTGTCCTTACAGGTTCTGAATTAATAAAAAGCCATGCACACACACACACACACACACACACACACACACACACACACACACACACACACACACACACACACACACACACACACACACACACACACACACACACACACACACACACACACACACACACACACACATATATATATATATATACAGTGTATATGCTGTATAAGCAGTGGCTGTAGAGGTTCCTTGATCACAAACATGACCACATCCTTCTCTTCTCCTTCTCATCATCCTTCTCTGCTGACTGTCAATTACCCAGGGTCAAATACCTTTATCTTATGCAGTGCTAATTAATGGCTAGTCAAGCAGTGATCCCATTGGGCACAATTATAATTGCATTTGTACATGGGCTTGCGCAAACACGTAAGGAGTCACGTAATTGTCTAGCACCACTGCAATGCCCTGTGAAAACCATGTGAAAAATAGAATTAGAAAGGAATTCATAATTCAGTGTTGATGAGAGGGTCTTATAGAGAGATGGAGAGAATGAATGTATGGAAAGAAAAGTGAAAAAAGACATGCAATAGGAAATGAGTGAGTAGTTGTGCCTGTGGAAGTGCAAATAACAGAGGAGGGCCTGGATAGAGAAAACAATCTGCTTGGAGAGGAGAAGGAGGAAAGGAGGAGAAAAAGAAAAGAAAGAAAAAAAGTGAAAAAACAGTGTGAAGGAGGGAGGCTGGGTAAGAAAACAAGGTGTGTGTGTGTGATTTAAATCTGGGGGATCACAAGCCTCAAGAGAGCAAAGAAGTAAAGACAAAAAAGAAAGGAGAGAAAAAGAGGAAAAGAGTGGAGGAGAGGAGAGGAGAGCGGTAGCTTTGATTTCACGCATGCTGAGCGTACCCTGTCTCTTTGGAGATAGCGGCCGAGGAAACACTCTTGCCAGCGGGGTTAGGAGGGGGAAGCTGTGTTTCACAGGTACCTCCATGCAGCGCCTCATTCTCCCTCGCCACTCTGGCTAATTAAATTACTTCCATTTTGTCTTCCGCTATGAAATTACCTTGCCTTTGTGTTCGATTAAACGCTACAACGCTTCTTGACTTTTATCTCTTTCTTCTTTTTCTTCTTCCTACTTCTCTATCTCTGGTTTTCTTCTCCTTTTGTCTTCATAGCTGTTCTGCTGAGGTAGAGACAAACTGATAAACTTGAGGAGTCTCTTCTTCGAGATCGATGATGTACTTAAGAGAGAATGTGGGGAATCATTTGTAGCGCACTCTTTGAGAGTGACAATTTTTCAGCACCCACACACTCCCACAAGAGATTTATATTTATGTGAAACTTGTGCAAAATCCAAAAGCTCCTGACAGGCCTATACTCTCTAAAAATCTGACAATTGGTACGGTGCTAATGCGGGCTCTGGTGCGACAACAAGTAAACCTAAACAGCCTGTCAAAAACAACCCATGCCTTCAAAACATTCAAATCTCCACATGTTCCAGTTTTTTTATTTCGCCCATGTGTTGTCAAAGCTCTGTCTAAATGGAATTATTTCCCTGTGCTCCGCACGACTCACACCCAAA
>NC_137924.1:27624673-27654673 GCF_963457725.1 Sprattus sprattus
AGCCTGGCTGGCATCCAATAGCTGAGAAGAGAAATGACCAGAAGACAAATTATAGGTGTTTACAAGCCGAGAGGCAGAATACAAATGTTTCTTATTCAGTTAGACAGACATTATATCAAAGTTTTAGGTTACCTCTCAATGTTGGTAACAACGTGTGTGTGTGTGTTAATGAGAATGTTAATATTAAATTATGTGTGTAATGTGCCATTATGGAATGCACTCCTGTTTCCCTCCTTATGTTAATGTTAGCGTTTATTTCTGTTGGCACTTTGATTTCACTATTTGTAATTGCCTGTGTGTAGCGCCCTGTCTGCTGGCGTATCTGACCACCCCGACCCAGTGTGTGATGTACAGATTAGACCCCCCCCCCCCATTATTTTCAATCCATCTGTATTCAGTGATTACCCTACGCGTCCTTCAATAAATGGCAAAACGCCAAAAAGAAGCCTTCACATTGCAGAATGAAATGTGGATAAGTAAAACACAGGCATACAAATTAGGCAGTGTTCGTATATATTTGAACTTCCAAATAGTGCTCAAATTAAAAGGCTTTGCATGGCGAAGTGATTGGTGCAACCCTTGAGTGCTACTCTCATCTACCGTTGTTGGTGGGTGGATATTTTCAGTGCTGAAGACAGCTAAAATATCACTGCATATTTACATGGTGGCTCTGTGTCTAACCTATGACCTGGTATCCATTAACGACCTCTCACAAACTTTCTCCATCTCTGGGCAGCAACGGAAGCATCTCAATTTCCATGGCAATGCATTATTGCCTTAGTCCTTGCTGTTACCATGGCAAAGTTTGAACGCAGAATTGATGGGATTTCTCCCATTTCTTCTGTGCCGACATTTTGATGGGATCTCACTCTGTGGCTATTTAGAATGGAAACAGCTGTGCGTAATTAGCTGCTGTATTTAAAGTATGTAAATGTACGGGAACTGTGTGTGATGGAGAACCTTGACTTTAAGGGGACTGAATTCAGTTCAGTTCACTGTGCCTTCCTCCATCCCCCATATCGACTCAGTGACAAGGATCCTCACGCCCCGCTGCCCCATTTAGAGATGAAAGTTTCATGCCATTGATTGATGAGTGAAGGGGTTTATTGCTTTGCTTTAGAGGCTTGCCACTTAGGTGGATGTTAAAAAAGCTCTCCCTGGCTGGTAACTGTAATGTATCCTGTCACCTTTTTCTGCTGATACCACAGCTTTTTTCTTGAGTATTAATATTTAGTATTATTATTGTTATTATTATTCACTGCATGAAATGTGGGATTTACGACAATCTTCAACCCTGTGTATAGCCGTAGAAGCCCACATTGGTGTGAAACCGACGAGCTAAAACCTTACCAGCAACGTGGCTAAGCGGTTAGACACAGGTACACAGTACCATTAACCTGAAGAGCGCAGGTTTGAAGCTCGCGTAAGATTTCAAAATCTACCTGAAAAGTCACAGGTAAGATATTCACAAGTGGCAAACATGTCCCAAGTTGCGAAATGACTATCTCAATATCAGAGTAAGCCTGACTCTGTATAATTACATGCCAAAAGTGAATCTCAAGAACATTACAGAGAGGAAGCTCCGGAATATGAGTGAAACAGCCTCGAAAGTAACATTGCAACCCTCGAACTCTGAAAATGAAAGGCAAAGCAAGAATCGTGATAACCCCGAAATCAAAACCCTAAAGACAGAACTCTGAAAACGGAAGGCAAATCAAGAAAAGTCATAACCCCAGAGCAAAACCCTAAAGACAGAATATTAATTAAATTATTATCGAGTACATTTTAATTTCGTTTTTATGGGGCAATAGCTGTAAATGGGAGGGGATACGTTTTGTCAGTTGAAAGCTGACCAATAGACAGAATCTCATTCCGTCTCATCACAAGACGTTTTAATTCAATTCCTTGTCGTTTTCAACCAATGGCTGCAGCAGGGTGTGTGTGGCTAGACTGCTGACAGTCAATAATAAGAGCCTTTCACACCTCTGTCAGCGGGAGGTGAGAAGTTAACACATCGCCCCCCTCTCCCCTCTTGGCCTGTATGCGGGAAATTCCGTGAATTTGCGGCAGACGGAAATTTCGGGGGAATGTCCGATATCAACCTTTTCTTTTGGTTTGAATGTTGCCTTAGCCTGACTTTCACTGTAGTTTAGACACTACACAACCCGTCCACAAGGGGGCACCAGCCTGCTTCTGGGTTATCTGTGGGGCTAGCTGCCCTAAAGCAGCATCAATGGAGGATGAATGACATCGTTCATGCAAGGGTGGGTCAAAACAGTTCTAAATTATTAACAGAAGGAGTCGTTTAAGCAGGTTAAAACATCACCACATACAATGTATTTAACTGTAGGCTGATACAAAGGTGTAAGAACTATTCAGAGCCTTTACATCAGTAAGTAAGGACATTTTTGGATTAATTTTACCGCTGCATTAATGTGAATGTTGCAGTTTACTGGTTGAGCTAACTGTAATGTGTGTAATGTACGTGTGGCCAGATGTAGGGAGGGTGCCTGTCAGGGTCAGTCTCTCCATCATCTCACATGCAGGTTGACCTGTAATGGCATGACACGTTTTTTTGGTAGCTAGCTTCGTAACATAGGGTGACTGCATGACATTTAGAAATCTTACAGTAACAAGACCAGATTGTGACTTATCCAAAAAAAAACATGGATATAATGTTAATGTTAGCTACTTAAGAAGAAAGAAAACCAGCACATTTAATGTTGCTAAAGCAACAAAAGTCTCTTGGCGGAAGGGATATTTTACGCGTCCACAGAATACTTCCAAAATGGAGGTTCACTTAAAATGATGTCATCTGTCAAAGACCAATAATACAGCCGTGACCTTCATCGCTGTGGTGTTCTACCTAAAGAGCAGTTCTGTGGAGATCACATAATAAAGTGCTTGATAAAGTTTGGTTATTTGGTTTATCTCTTTACACCATGTAATACATACAATGATGTCACCAGTATGCATGACCTACTAAGAGGGATCACAATATTTTAATATTGTTGGGTTAGGGTTGAGAATAGCATTTTGGTCGATGTAAGTAGAAGTTAGATGCTGTGTGTTAAGTGTGCTTTGTTTCTCAATCTGGATTTCTTGCAGGCTGTTTAATGATACTTTGCTTGTTCCTGCATTCATCCGAGATATGTAAAGGTCCTCACATGGGTGGAATCTTCTCTTTGAAAACAAGAACGTAGGTGTGGATGATAATCATAGCCTGAAGACTTCTCTCTTTTTCTTTTCATTTTAATGAGAGCTGTTTTTATAAGCATTTCCATCATAGAAACTAGAAGTTGGAGATTCTTTTCACATGTTTCCGGAGAGATAAGTGAAAGGCATGTAAGGTAGAGCTGAAAAGATCTGACTGTGGTAGAATGCAAAAGAAGTGAATGCTATAAAACTTAAAAGAACTGACTTCCGTAGAACTCAACAAAACTGATTGTTACAGAACGTAAAAGGGATGACTGCTGTAGAACTCAAAAGAACTGCCTTATGACTGACAAATTAAATGCTGTTGAAGAATGTCCTAGCTTTCAATGACATACTGTAAGTAAGAGCATAGAAGGCTCAAAAAAGATCTAAATGATGAGACACCTCTGCATGGTTACCTGTGTGCATCCAAATCACTCTTCAGCATCTGTATCGTAACTATGCAACAAGAGAGACAAGAACATGGAAAAAATAAGGGCTTGAACTAAACTATTTTTCATCACCTTCTTCATCACACTTTGTATTTCCTCTCATCTCTCACTTTTTTCTTTCTCTCACCTCCTCTTTCTCTCCCCCTTTCCCTCCAGGACTTGTTTTTCACAGGGCCACAGTAGCATTGACTCATTCATGCTTGACTTAGTTTAATGAATCTCTCTTCTCTTCTCTTCTCTTCTCTTCTCTTCTCTTCTCTTCTCTTCTCTTGTCTTCTCTATTCTTTTCTTCTCTTCTCTTCTCTTCTCTTCTCTTCTCTTCTCTTCTCTTCTCTTCTCTTCTCTTCTCTTCTCTTCTCTTCTCTTCTCTTTTCTCCTCTAATCTTTTCTTCTCTTCTCTTCTCTTCTCTTCTCTTCGGCTGTTGTCTGCCACACAGGTGGAGTAATGTCTCAGTCCTGGTGGTGAACAGGAGATAATGAAAGGAGGTTGAGGGGTGAGGGATTACCCCCCTACCCAAACAGTCTGTAAACTCTACCACCTGCCCCATTCCTTTAACCTCTGAATGAATGGAACAAATCCAATTGTGTACACGAGCAAATACAGACAAAAAAAAGCCTTTTTTCCATTCAGTCCCCCCCAAATCCTGCTTTTACGCCCAAAGCAGTCTTTTGTCACCAATTGAATAAATCCCAGGGAGGAAATTATTAGGAAAGTGTTACACTCCGATGTAAAAGGATGCATTTGCTTTCAGGAAGAGCTCCATTGCAGGAGCTCCTGTGTTTACACAGCCATGTGCAAACAGAAGCAACGGACAGCCATCCCACTCCGTCTCATCTCCCGTAGCCAGTGGTATGCTAATGAGTCAGTGTTTAGATTGAATTTAGGTTGGTCAGCTGGCAGGGCGCCAGGACTGCCAGCGTGCCAACGCATAGTTACACTCCTCCGCCACTACCACTGCCACCGCACGAGGAACAGAAAAGGATGAATTACATAATGCCGTTGCCGTAGGCGACGATGCAAGGCGCACCAGGGAGAAGGAAGAAACCACGCAAAAAAAAAAAAAAACAGAAAGCAGCTTACGCTGGCCGGGTCTGTGCCAGATATCAGCCGGATCTGAGCCATGTGTCAGCCGGAACTGGGCCAGATCCGCGTGAGAGTCAGCCTCCATCTGTTGTCTATGGGTGGCGCTGACAGGAAGCATGCCACTGACGCTTCAGTGAAGAGGAGGGAGACACACAGAGCATGGAGGGGAACGAGTCTGTCTCTTGCCCCCTGGGATGACCGTGTGGAAGGGGTGGATGAGGAAAAGACATGATGTACTATTATTCACCAGGAAGAATGCACAGTTCATATTGAGACTTTGACACAGAGGGAGAGGATGGAAGAAAGAAGGAAAGACAAAAAGAAAGAAAGAAAGAAAGAGAAAGATAAGCGATATGAAGAATGTGAGAGTGAAGAAGAGACAGCTCTGCATTGAGCCTCCCTCCCTCTGCCAGCTGACTTTCTAACAGCACTGCTGCTTATCTCCCCAGGACACAGGAGGCAGCATCACACGCCAGCCATACTGGATAGAGAAAGGGGAAGAGAAAGGAAGAGAGAGAGAAAAAGAGAGCGAGAAAGAGAAAGAATGAGAGAGAGAGGAGAGAGAGAGAGAGCAGCTTACAAAGTGGGAAACTAAGCAACAGGAAGCACGATGGAGGGGGGGGGGGACTGGTGAATGATAATTATGGAAAACTGATCAAAAAAGAAAGGAAGAGAAAGAAAGAGAAATAGAGAGAGAGAGAGAGAGCAGCTTTACAAAAAGCTAAAATAAGCAATAGGAATCAAGATGGAGGGGAAAATACTGATGAATGATAATTACGGAAAACTGATCAAAAAAGAGAGGAAGAGAAATGAGGAAATGGTGGTTTTGGAGCAGAAGGGAAGGGGGCGGGATCTGGGGAGAAGAGGGGGATGCATGATAGACCAGTGGAGGGAAGGAGACAGTGATGACAAGGAAGATAAATACAGTATTTCTCTGCTCCTAAAACACATTTTTTCAAAGCATGCCTCGGTTTCTCTGAACACTAAACCCAAGTGCCAACTCCCTAAACCAATTCTGCTAAACTTTAAGCACAATTCTCTGCTTTAAACACAGATTTCAATTGTTAACCGCACTTTCTTCAAAACACAACACACAATTCTCTGCTTTAGACACAATTTTCAATTGTTAACCACATTTTCTTCAAAACACTAAACACCATCCTCTCTACTTTGCATACTTCATCAATGCCAAAACCTCCTTGTGTTCAAACAGAAAACACTGCAAATCAATTGGCAAAACTTCCATTTCCAAGGCTGTTGTGCAATTTGAAATCAAAACTTTAGCTCCTAGTTTGGAGAACAATTTATGGCAACATTGAAGTGAGTGGTGATCAGAGAGGCAGAGGAGTGAGAGTAAGAGGAGGAGGAGGAGGAAAATGATGAAGAGGAAGAGCAAGACGGAGAGCCATTACTGTATCTCTGATTCAGGCCAATGTGTTCAAACATGTGGTCAACATGGGTTTGACCATGCAGGAGGCTGGTAAGGCTGGCCAGAGGGTTCAACCAAACATAAGCCGCTTCTCAGTTGCACCGATTCTCCTCGACATTCAGAAGAGAGAATGGGTAAGAAACACTACTATGACAGTACGTAAAACACTAGTTTGAATGCCTTACCAGGAGCATAGTATTCTTGTATTTAGAATATTTTACATTGTACTGTATTTGTAAAATTATAAACAAATACAAAGTGCAACCATTGATGACCAAGACATATTCCTAAACATCGATACAGTGAGCCTAGCCACATAGGACCATGTTCTTAGGCAGAACACCTCGAGAATGAAGCAGGTGTACAGGGTGCCTTTTGACAAAAACTCTGATAGAGTCAAACAATTACAGTATGATACGACTATGTGCAAGTAAGTCATATACGTTTCCACAACTGATTACGTCCTATCAGCACTGAAACATTACTGTACTGTAGTGTAATCCAATCAAATGTTACTGTATTTTCAGATGTTTCACAACACAACAATTGTCGATATTGTTCTTGAGCAAGAACACGATGCGGTCTAGTTTTTTTGTCCTTTTTTATTTTACATTTTTCTTTCTTTTTTTGTTGACTGTATCAATATCCTATTGTTTGTTCTGTGTAAATCATCTACACATTTGGTTGTGTTTGCTCTGATGTAAAGGCTACAGCACTTTTGAAAAAAAAAAAATCTTTACTGTAAGTCGTAACTGTTTGTGAGTTGTTTTATATTTGAGTTAAAACATTATACAGTTACAATATTTTCCAACAGGAGAAAGCGTACAGTAACACTGGAGATGAAAAGGCATAATACTCCTGCTAAGGCCTTCATACTAGTGTTTTCCCATTTCATAGTAGTGTTTTCCATTGAGCACATCAGTGTTCAATCAATGCTTAGAATGTCTACTCAAATAATGGTCTGTGTTTGTTGTTTGAAAACAAAATGCCCTTTTGAGGTGACGTAATAGTGTTTTGAAACCAAAGTGGCCTTTTGCAGGAGATATAAAGGGTTTTGCATTTTGTGTGAGTGGTTTTGGGATTTGTGTTTAGAGCTAAGAGAAACCGAGGCATGCTTTGAAAAAATGTGTTTTAGGAACAGAGAAATACTGTAAGACTAAGATCCGTCCGTGTGGTTGAGAATGATAGTAAACTGATCCATGTTAGTTTTCTGAGCAGGTAGTATATGGACTGGGGCAAACTGAGGGGGCTGGGAGGAGGCCGTGTTTGCAAAGCCGACCCTCCATGTCTTCACCACCTACGGGGTCAATTTCCGTTCACGTTCCACAAAGTGACCGTGACCCAGAGAGAGGTTAGGTGCCTGGCACTGTCTCCTGTACTTGTTTTTCTGCCTTTAATCTTCCATGTTGGCCAATTTTCTGTGATGCGAGCGAGTGGGTTGGCTCTGTCAGCCTGCCACCCACCCAACACGCCTTCCGCGATGTGTACAGATGGTAGCTGTTGTGTGCAGTGAGAATGCAAAAGAGAAATTATATATGTGAGTGTGTGTGTGCATGTTTGTGTGTGTGTGTGTGTGTTTGTGTGTGTGTGTGTGTGTGTATGGTCTCAGCATGTGTTCAAAAGACGTGTGGGTGTTTTTTCGGTACCAACAGCGTGAGAAGCGGCACTTGAAGAATTCACAGTACACGTGTCATCTGTTAGGGTTTAGCGCTTCACACAGTATCCTGTCTTTGCATGACAAGGACACGGCACAGAAAGAAGTCCCTGTTTGTTGACCCTCGTTCCAGTCACATGGTTAACCCTACTTCATGTCACGGAGCCGCTACATTTCAATCAGACTGAAGGGTGGTGCCACCTTGGGGAGCTGTAGCCCCGTATGTGTGGGCAGGGGATGTGTGGAAAGATGTAGCAGAAGGAGAAGAAAAGTTAAAGTAGAGTGGAGGAAGAAAGGGACAGAATGAGAGTGAGTGAGTGAAGAGAAGCAGAGAAGATGGAAAGATATGCAGTGGAGTGATGAGAGAACACAGGAGAGAGAGAGGGAGAGGGAGAGGGATGAGAACACAGGATAGAGAGAGAGAGGGATGAGAAAGAGGAGTGATGTTAGTGAAGAATGAGGAGAGAGAGAGAGTAAGATGTAGAGAGAGAGAAAGAGAAGTAACGAAGCTTGTAATAAGGGTACGCGTTGTGAGAGTACAAAGAGAGGAAGCGAAGAGTGACAAAGAGAGAGAATGAGAGAAGAAGAGAGAGGTGAGAGGATACAGGGAGAGCTGAGGTGAGCTGAGGAGAGGAGAGGAGTGGAGCAGAGCGGAGAGGTGAATGAGTTTAGCTGGAGTTCAGCGTTGACAATCTCAAATCTACTCAGGAAGTCACGGAGCCCAGCTGAGATATTGCATTCTTACACTTGTGTGACATTCAGTCCTGTGCTGTCACCACACACACACACACGCACACACGCACACACGCACACACACACACACACACACACTCACACCTCACACTAGCACTCACACTCACACTCACACTCACACACACACACACACACACACACACACACACATATATACACACACACACACACACTCAGATCATTGTGCCAAGTAATAATTGCAACTCAAACATGCCACCAATACGTCCCGAGGAACAGTACCTAGAAATCATTTCATCGAATCATAGTAGCAGAACACTGACGCAATAATGGCAGCCGGGGAGAGAGAAAGATGAATTGTGTTCATTTCCTGTGAAATGACATTCATATGCCACTGGCACACACAAACCTTGCGCGCACACACACACACACACACACACACACACACACACACACACACACACACACACACACACACACACACACACACACATGCTCCCACATTCACTCACACACATGTGAAAACACACATATTCAATCAGTCAAGCACCCACAGGTACATACAGTACGCCCACACATGGACACACACACACACACACACACACTCACACAAACACACACACACACGTCCTCAAACCATCTGTCAACTGTTTCATTCTCTATCTATCACTCTCCGGGTGGTTGTGCTTTCTCATGCTCTCGACACTTTCACCAAGTGTTAACTCTGACACAACATGAAGATGAACTCCCTGAGAAATAAAACTGCCCCCTTCTCAGATGAATGCGTGGAATAAGACTCCTGGCTCTGTCCAAGTTATCCTTCACAAAACTGACATGCAGCAAATACATAGTTCTGTCACAACCTCTGTGTCACGAGTTGGGACCTCCGGGCCTCTAGAGGCCGCCAACTAGAGGCTTGTGGTTTGATTATGTGCTTCCTCTGTTTGTTATGCTTGTACATGTGCTTTTGTTGACTTCCTGTGTGTTTCTTTGATTGTTTCCACCTGTCTGTTTGTAAGTTAATTGGTCAAATGACCAATAAAGTGTGGTATTTATACCTGGTTGTTTTTTGTGTTCCTCTCTGTGACTTACTCGTTTGTGATCTGGGTACTGTTCGGCGACTCACGCTAAGCGGTTTAGCGAGCTAGATTCCAGGCTAAAAAAAGAAAACGCCCCTTTATCGGGTTCGGCGAAGCAACTTCTGATAAATTACCATAGTAACGTATCACTCAGCACTAACCTGCTCCAGGGCAGGCTATACTAAGTTTAGCTGGCTAATCTTGCCACACCCCTGGCAAAAGGAGGGATCCCATTGACCAAGAACTAAAAGGAGTCATATTAGATAGTTTGATTAGCGTAGGGAGAGAGTTCTTTGCGAACAAAGCACTCATAATTATATGACAGTGTTATATTGACAGTAACCCATCTCCCTTACGGAGATATTGGCGAAAGTTGTTTTAGATCTTGATTTTATGTCCCTTCTACAATCACGGTGTTATTAACCATACGTCATCAACAAATGCAACTTACATCATTGCAAACGTATAGTTTTGCAAACGTGTCTAGTTTTTGTGCAGTAGTGAATAAAGTCTACCTCAGTCTACTTCACAGCATATCATTTTTGTAGAAAAGGTGGATGCATGATAAGAAAAGAGAAATATAGACAGTATATTTTCATTGCTTCAATTTATTGAATTTCTTATTAATACATTTACATTTAGTCATTTCGCAGACGGTTTTATTCAAAGCGATTTACAAGGAGATGTAAAACTACAAATACTACGGAGGCGAAGGGGTTTCAAACCAGCGATCTGTTGAATGCAATCCATGAGCTCTAACTGCTGCACCAAAGTCACATTTTCAACATCAGAAAAGATATCAGGTGTTAGACAGCCTATAGACAGTTTCTTATATTGCTGTCGCAGCTGCGGCAGTGTTGAATTTTGACATGATTATGGTCTTGAATTCTTCATAACGCGTTCATGGTCATATCCTGCCTTAGCGGAGAAAAAAATGAGTCTTTTTCTTTGAGTTTAGACTATTGTACCGTTAAAAAAAATCATGGTTTTGGTGATCGACCTTTCCTGCCTTTTGAAGTAAGACGTGCACGCCCAATTTAGCTGACGAGTTTAGCCTGGGACAACTTACTTTGACGATTAAATATCTTAGAGCACGTCGCCAGACCGGCTTGGCCTGTTCTCATTTAGCGAGCTATATTATCTCATGTCGCGAGCTAAATTAATTATCTTAGCTTCAGTTGTACACCGAACAGGGCCCTGGTCAGTACTGTGTTCTAGCTTCCATGTTTCGTGTGTCAAGTGTTGAGTCTCTCAGGGCTCTATAGTCTCTCATGGCTTTTAGGTTAATCATGCATGCTAGTCCCAGTTTCATAGTCTAGTCACAGTCTTTGTAAATCTTTAGTCAACTTCTCTGCTTTGGCTTTTGTGTTTTTGGATTTTCCCTGTTTTGGAGATTTGATGACAACAATTCCTGCCAGCAGTCCTACTTCCCTGTTTTTCAGTGAGCAGCTCTCTGGACCAGAGAACCAGCGGCCATGGTTCGCTTCCCGAGCCCGGCCCTGACAAGTTCAACAAGGATCTGTGGGTCAGTACAAAGATCAACATGGAGAAATGCCAAATCTATACTCCTCAGCCTGCTCTGACCTTCGTATCAGAGGCCTGCAGTTGATGTTTCATTCAAAAGGGCCTCTTTGGCTGCAGAATGAGAATAACAAGCTTATGAATGCATGGTTCCTTTATGGTAAGCGCAGTCCCACTCATTCTCAAGCTCAGGGACTACTACCACATTAACATATCCACATGCAGTCCAAGGTTGAGGTCGCTGCAGTTGAAAGGCTCATAGACAAACACAGATACACTCAAACACTCATGTGTGCAACATCAAATACAACATTTCACATCAACTGAGTCAGATACACACACACACACACACACACACACACACACACACACACACACACACACACACTCTATCGCTCTGACACACACGCACACACACACATCCACGCTCTCACACCCACACATCCACATTCACACACAAACACTTTTAGTGTGACAGAAGTGCTGAAAGCCTGTTGATTAGGCCCATCATAGAATGAATAATCTGGAGCAGGGGTCCCCAACCTTTTTTGCACCACGGACCGGTTTAATGTAGGGATTTTTTTCACGGACCGGCTTCAAGGTGTCATTTTACACGTCATCCATTCATATTGATGTGAATCATTCAATTGCACCCGTGAGGCAAGCGCGAGTTTGGTAGAATGAAGCCCGGTCTGCTCATGCACAAAAGCTAACATTAACGTTAGGTGGAGTTAATTTGCTGCCCACACCATTGTATTACGAACGTTAAGTGCATAAAAAATACAACTCACCAAAACTCTGAATCAATGCTTGGTCTCCATGTGCCGAAGCAGTTTTAAAGGCTTCATTGGTGCTAGCTTGTCGCCACATATTAAACAGAGCGGAATTGGTGCCTGAGAATCACCTGTTGCGATAAACCCATATTTTTTTTTTACTAATTTTCGCTAGTTTGTGGGTTTATTTTTTGAGTGACGTATCACTTGAACGAGACAAGCGGCTTGACGTGACAAAAGGCACAGGCGAATGTGACGTCCGGGAAAATCAAAAATAAAATAAAACACCTTTCAGACGCTAATAATTAATACAGCGGAATTGATATAAATTATTTATTCTTTCTGTGCGGCCCGGTAACAAATGCCTCACGGACCGGTACCGGGCCGCGACCCGGTGGTTGGGGACCACTGATCTAGAGGACCCACACACACACACACACACACACACACACACACACACACATACACACAAACACACACATACACCCACACACACCCACACACAGGCACATATACACAGACACGAACAAACACACACACAGACACACATACACTCTGAGTGTGATAGAGGTGCTTAAAGTCTGTTGATGAGGCCCATCATAGAAGTAATAATCTAGAGGACCCACACACACTCACACACACACACACACACACACACACACACACACACACACACACACATATACATACACACCCGCACACACACATACACGCACACACACACATACGCACACACACACACACACACACACACACACACACACACACACATGCACACTCACACATAAACACACACACACACACAGGCACATATACACACACACACACGCACGCACGCACACACACACACACACACACACACACACACACACACACACACACACACACACACACACACACACACACACACACACACACACACACACACACACACACACACACACACACACACACACACACACACCCCTAGAGTGGTGGAGAGTCAACGTGGTGCACAGTGCAAAATAGGAAGTTAATGAGCGACAAGCTGGATGGAACTGCCTGCACCTGCTGAGAGCACCTATAAATAGAACCCACCAGAGAGAGAGAGGGAGAGAGAGAGAGAAAGAGAGAGAGATCGAGAGAGAGAGAGAGGGGGAGGGAGAGTGATAGAAGAGAGATAGAAGAGAGAGGGAGATGAGAGGGAGAGGGAGAAAAGAGTGGAGAGGAGCAGCGAGTGTGGGAGAGAGGGAAGGATAGAGAGTGTGAAGGAATGGGAGAAATCGGAAAAGGTAAAAAGTGCATAAAAGGCAATAGGGCAGAAAGAAACTTAACAATAAAGTAACACAGAAAACAATTCAGTGACACTGACAACAACACTGTAACTCTGATAACAATACAGTAGCACTGACAACAATACAATAACACTGATAACAATACAGCAACATTGATAACAACACAGTAACATTAACAATGATAAGAATACAGTACCATTAACAATGATAAGAATACAGTAACATGAACACCGACTACAATACAATTACACTGATATCAACACAATAACATGAAAACTGATTGCAACAACATTAATAGTCATCATCAGCAGCAGCAACATCATCAAAATCATCATCACATTCTTCTTCGTCTTCCTTGTCATCATCATCATTATCTTTCATTTCTTTCTTTTAAAAGTCATGATCATCATTGCCATCATCATCTTCATCGTCAGCCTCATCTTCATCATCATCATCGCAATACCAAACACAGACATATGATGTTTGGTGATGAGTGTGAATGAGAATGTGAAAGAATTTAAAAGTGAGGAAAAGAGAGGGAGAGGAGGACAAATGAGAGCACTTCTCTTGATTCAATGCAGGTGTGTGTTTGTGTGTGTTTGTGTGTGTGTGTGTGTGTGTGTGTGTGTGTGTGTGTGTGTGTGTGTCTGTCTCTCTGTCTGCAGCAGTGGGTGGTTGGGTTAACTGACACGCACACACACACACACACACACACACACATTCTCTCTATCCCTTTCTCTTGCAAGCACACACACACACAGACACACACACTCTGTCTGACAAATGAGAGCACCTTTCTTGCTTTAGTGCGGGTGTGTGTGTGTGTATGTGTGGGTGTGCAGCAGTGGGTGGTTGGGGTAACTGACACACACACATGCACACACACACACAACCTCTCTCTCTCTTTCTCTCACGCACACACACACACACAGACACACACACACACACATACACATTTAACCTTGCTCTTTCTCTCTCACACACACACGTACACACTCACACACACATACACACACACACAAAGTCGCAGCGACAGCTTTCCTCTGACAAGCCCTATCTCCCTCTGCCCTCTGGCCTTCTGCAGCAGCGTGACAAGTGAGCCCAACTTGTTCTTACCCATCTAATTCTCTCTCTCTCTCTCCCCCTCTGTCTCTCTCTCTATCCCCATCTTTCCCCATCTCTCTCTTTCTCCCCATCTGTCTATGTCTATCCCCATCTCTATCTCCCCATCTCTCTCTCTTTTTTTCCCTCTATCCCAATCTCTAACTCTCTCTCCATCTCTCTCTCTTTCTCCTTCTATCTCTACCCCCATCTCTCTCTCACACCTTCTCTCTTTCATACACACCTTTGCACATTCTGTCTTTCTCTCACACACTTCACGGAACTTCTACGTTATTCATCTATCACTCTCTCCCTCCCTCTCTGTCTCTTTCTCCGTGTCAGCCGCACTTCAGCCAAAGGTACCGCTTCTTTTTTTTTGCCCCCTAAGCGGTATCTCACCATTTTTGGGGGGAGTTACCTTACTTTTATTCAGAGTGTGAATAATGCAATGGCAACTGTGTGTGTGTGTGTGTGTGTGTGTGTGTGTGTGTGTGTGTGTGCTTGTTTGTGTGTGTGTGTGTGTTAGGGCTGGGATGCAGACTGTGTATGCACTGCTATACACAGCTGACTATACCCAAAACTTAGACAGTAAAACACAGTTTAGAAGTACATAATTGTTAAGATCCCAGCGATCTAAGACATTTTTATTGCGATCGCTGCTTGTGTTCTGTTTTGCTACTGTTTTGCTACGTGCTTTCCTATGTTTGTTTTGTTCCTGTGATCAGGCCATGTGCGTTTATTATTGGTTGCTGACTCCGCCCTTTGCCTTTCCCTGACCTCAGTTAACTCACCGGTTTCCCAATTTACCCGTGATTTGTTGGCCAAATTGTTTCTCCTTTGCCTTGTTAATTCCCCTTATTGTTTTCACCCGTGTATTGCTCTGTTCCCATTCATTTCGCTGACAGTTTGTGCTTGAATTAGTTTCACCTGTGTTCATTTTCCTTGCCCCAATTTATCGTTTATTGCCTTACCTGAAATGTTTCACCTGTGTAATTCTGTTCCCCCTGCTATAAATTGTTCTGTCCCTCTTTAGTTCACTGTCGGATTGTAATTCTTTTCAATGCGGATCTATGCCCGAATTCTGTCTTTTCCCGAGTGGTTTCGTATACGATTTTCTGTTTTGCGATCTTCTGTGTTTTGCCCTTGGAATTCTGTTTTTGCCTTTTTGGATATATTGCTTGTGTTCTGTTTTGAGTTTTTTGCAATCTGGTTTGCGATTGGGTCCTTGCCGTGAGAAAGCCTGACACATAATGCTACTTTTGCCTTCTGTGAAAGGTTCAAAGTTCACTGTCTCACTCCTCCATGGGTGGATTAAGAAACCACGGGCCCCTGGGCCTAGACATGTTACTGTAAAGCCCCCCCATGCGGAAAACAAATTGTGTGTAAAACACACAAACACAATTAGGCGTACATACTACGTATTTTACCAACAATGTGTTCGATTTAACGGTCAATTAGATACTTTGGCTATTGTGTTGGGAACGTTTCTGATATTACTTGTGAGAGGGCAACAGGCGAGTGATTCTTTTTTCCAAACTGATTAAGACCGACCTGAGCAGCATGGGGCAAAAGAGGCTGAATGGGCTGGTTATCCTGTCGATTGAAAGAACAAATCATGCATCACCACTTTTATGTTTGAAAGGCGTCGCTCGGCAGGTGTATTGTGCCTCTGGCTGTGTTCAGTTAGCGGGTCTTGACGTTCAGATTCTGCGCCTAAACTAGCTATCGTATTGTCTCGTCACATGATCAAATAGAGACTTGACATTCGCGAACAACATGTATATTACGCAGCAATCATCATTGCATATCTGTATATGACAAAAATAACAGATTAAATAAGAAATTAATCATTTAATTAAATCGGCTTTTTAATAGTTTCTATAGTGTATGTTCGATAAACATATAGTGTTATAGATTGCTACTGACGATTTACCCCTAAAATTATGAAAACCATGACAGACACAGTTTTGCCATTTTGAGGGTATATATAGCATAAGGTTTCTTGGGTAGTCCAAAAAAATAATTCTTGACCACTCATGTATTAAACTAGCAAACCTTCTGCACTGGCTGTATTGTCTAAAGTTACGCCCCTGGTGCACATGCACATTTTGCAACACAGCACAGGTACACTCAATTAAGGCCATTAGCAAATGAACAAAATACACCTTTTTCAACCACAATATAATATATTAAAAGTTTTATCTCATAACAGATACATAACAGCGACTTTACGCAGAGGCTCTGACTAAGGGGCCCCCTGAGCTCATGGGCCCCCGTTCGTTAATACATCCCTGCACTCCTCCATGCATGAATCTTGCCTGCTTTTGTAAACATTCTCAGAATAATTTGCTGCAATAACGATTCTAAGCAGAAGTTAAAGCCTCTGTCTGATGGAAGAATTAACACACAATTCATCACTAATCAATTAGCGGCATGTAAAATGGTGCCCTACTAGTATTGGGAATGCAGAGCATTGCCCTCTTAGTCAGCGCACTTCACTCCAGGCATACACACTCACATACACGCCATCACTCTGCCTGCATACAGATGCACACAAACACACACAGACACACACACACACAGACACAAACACACACACACATATACACATGCACACATACACACACAAAAAATACACACACACCCACACACAAACATTATGTATTGCATCCAAATGCATTGTGTTTCTGTATTGTGTGAATAATGTATGCTTGCCAGGCTGTCGCTGGGAGCCTATGGGAGCTGTGGAGGCTGTAGCTGGGAGCCTATGGGAGCCGTGGAGGCTGTAGCTGGGAGCTTATGGGAGCCGTGGAGGCTGTAGCTGGGAGCCTATGGGAGCTTATGGGGGCTGTGGAGGCTGTAGCTGGGAGCCTATGGGAGCCGTGGAGGCTGTAGCTGGGAGCCTATGGGAGCTTATGGGGGCTGTGGAGGCAGTGGCTGGGAGCCTATGGGGGCTGTGGAGGCTGTGGCTGCCCCAAATGTATTTCCACAGCAGTGTCCAAATATGGGCTAACGTATAGGGCATCTGGAGGGGCCAATTACTGCACCTACTCACACAGCGCCTCACTGTCTATAGCTTAGAGACACAAGGAGCCAAGATCAGCTGCTGTGGGTATTCATTTGTGTGTGTGAGTGTGTGTCTGTGTATGCACATTGGAATGGGTAAGTGTCTGTGCGTGTGTGTGTGTCCGTATGGATATGTGTATTTGTGTGTGTCTGTGTCAAGTCTCGTCCTTTCCGATAGTTTAAGTGTCCCCAGTCATTATTTATGTTCTGTGTTGTGTTTGTTTACTCATCTCTCCTCTCGGTTCAGAAACGTCATGCCCTACCCTTCTGTGTGCTCCACCTTGTTGATTGTCTGCCCCGCCTTGATTGTTTTCACCTGTCTCTCATCACCTTGTGTATATAGTCTGTGTGTCCTTGTCTCTCGTTGCGAGTTCGTCTTAGTCTCTCCATGTTTCTAGCGTTCCCACGATTCCGACGTGTTTGATAGATTGTTGCCGACCTCTGCTTGTTCAACGGATTACGCCTCTGCCTTTCCCCTTTCGGATACCCTGCCTCATCTTGGACTGCCTACCCGTGTACCGACCTCTACCGTATATTCAACAGATTACGTCTCTGCCTTTTCCCTGTCTAGATACCCTGCTCCATCATCGACTGCCTGCCTGTGTACCGACCCTGGACCGATCTGACTACGAACTCTGCCACTGTCTTTTCCTACTTGGATTTGTATACCTGTGTATGGACTGTCGATACGTGTACCAAACCCAAAACAGTAAAATCATTCAATTGCAAAGACCTCTGTCTCCTTTTTTTGGATCCACAGTCTCTACTGAAACCATGCACGGCGGCAGGATTTTTTTCTCTCCCGGTGCTAAGGGGGGGCTTGACCGATACGTGGGGTAGCTAAGAAAATAATTTATTTTCATGACGTCACCTACTTTATAAAGAGGTTCTTGTTTTTCCCCCCAATGAAAGCAGCTATGATACACAGCACGAGACTGTAATACAAGCGGCAATGGCGGAAATGTTTCACGTACGTGCAAAGGTGACATTCAGCTCCGGACAGCTCCGGACATCATAACTTACATTACATTAATAGTAAAACTCATAACATAGGCTACAAAGTGCAGCCGCAACGAGAAGTGCGAACAGCTTGTTTGAATGATTCCACACACAAAAAAACCTCACCAGAGTTGTTTTACACTAGGACGATGCGTCTATTGCTGTGGTTAAGTGCAAATGAGTCCATGATCTTCTGGATCTTCTGGACATCCAGAATGGAAGAATCAATTTAGCCCACATTTGAGGATGTTCGGGTGTCTTCCTCTATCGCTAACGTTGAATCTAACCACACGGGAGCCGCCATATTGCCATTATGTTGACAAAAAAGCAGCCCTCTCATTGGTGTGATTACGTGATTACGTGTCGAACCGTGCCACGGCTCCCGGGCAAAATCGTATTACGCTCTGAAGACTCTAGTTCTGCATAAAACAAAGACATATCGACAATCGACTGGAATTTCAGCGACAAACTTTTTTTTGGTAGGTTAGCAGGACTCCTTCTTTTTTATGAGCTGAAGATTGTGTAGATGCCAGACAGTGGAACGGGTTGAAACGAAAACAGTGTTCACCTTACGGCCTACTCCCCCCTCTTGTCCCCTCTCTCTCTCACACACACACACAGCACAGGGTAAACGGGGTACAGGCGCAGTACAAACACGCAAGCGTGGATTGTATTGGAACAGAACTTTTACAGTTTTTCTCAGTCGCTTTGGTACATTTCTCAAATCATCCTCGACATTTGCAAAACAGTGCTTAAATGCTAGAGGGGCTTAACTGGGGCTACACATGTTTTTGCCGGGGCTATAGCACCCCTTAGCCCCGGTGAAGCGCCGTCGCTGACTGAAACCCTTACAGTCTGCATCTATATTTGTGCTAGTGTGGGTTCATATGGATGTGTGTGTGTGTGTGTGTGTGTGTGTGTGTTCATATGGATATGTGTGTTCGTCCGTATGGATATGTTTATTTGTGTGTGTCTGTATGTACAGTATATTTGTCCGTGTGTGTGTTCATGTGTGTGCATATTTGTACATCCAGATCAGTACTTGTTAGTTGGTTCACCTCATCTCAAGCATGGCTTAAATTCTTAAAAGTGCTTTCTCCCTCCATGTGTGCTTGACTCAGTCAGTGGTATTACAATTCCCCTCTTCTTATGGGGCTGAGAGCCCAGGAATTGAGTTTTTCTGTGCCCCTGGATCAGCCTAAGTTATTACTATGGGCTGTTTTTCATTTCCACAAAGGCAGCGAGACAGACGGCTATGTGCAACTGGATCTGGGCTTGTGGTTGTTAAAATATACATGACTTAAATCACTCAGATTGGCATGCAGGCGCACATAGCCTAATATCATGTGATAGAGGTTTAGAGACTTGGATCCATTAGGGGTGTTTCCCTGGATCAACACATGTCCGTCAGCCCTTGTGTGTGTGTTTGTGTGAGAGAGAGAGAGGGAGAGTGTGTGTGTGTGTGTGTATTCCCTGGATCAACATGTGTCCGTCAGCCCATGGGTTTCTTAGTGGCTGTGGGCAATACAGAGAGTCTCTGGGAGTGTGCATGTTTGTGTGTCCATGTGTGTGTGTGTGTGTGTGTGTGTGTGTGTGTGTGTGTGTGTGAATGTTTGTACATCTGTGTGTGTGTGTGTGTGTGTGTGTGTGTGTGGGGGGGGTGTATGTGTGTGAGTGTATGTGTCGTTGGATATGTGTGTGGTTTTTTTCTCTTTTTTTTGTGCTTGTGCATGGTTCTGTGTGTGTGGGTGGGCAGGTGTGCGTGTGCGTGTGCGTGTGCGTGTGCGTGTGCGTGTGCGTGTGCGTGGGTGTGTGTGTGTGTGTGTATATAAAACTGTGTTATTACAATCGATCAACTCAGATACAACCCCTGCCCCAGAGGAAAGGGGAGAGGAGGTGAGGCTTAAGACCCAGATCAAGAGATAAACCCCTCCTCTCCCACACAACTGTACATCACCCGCTTCTCTGAGTGGGAGGAAGAGAGGATAGAGGGATAGAGTGAGAGAAAGACAGAGAGAGAGACAGGAGGGACACGGTGAGTGAGTGCAAGATAGAAATAGAGAAAATGACGGAGAAGGAGAGAGTGGGTGTGAAAGAGATGGACTTAGGGAGAAAGATTGAGTGAGTAAGTGAGAAAACGTGTGTGTGTATGTGTGTGTGTGGGTGGGTGTGTGTGTGAGAGAGAGGGAGAGTTTGTGTGTGTGTGTGTGTGTGTGAATGTGTGTGTGTGTGTGTGTGTGTGAGAGAGAGAGAGAGAGTTTGTGTATGTGTGGGTGAGTATGTATGAGAGAGAGAGGGAGAGTGTGTGTGTGTATGTGTGTGAGAGAGAGAGAGAGAGAGAGAGAGAGGGAGAGTGTGTGTGAGAGAGAGATGGACCTATTTAAAGATAGATTCTCTCCAGAATCTGTATACCATCACCCATACCCTTGAGAACTTGTCAAATGTAATTTATTTCAAGTCACACCAGTAGCCTGCCCACAAATATTTTATGTGTCAGTTTATCAGTAAGTATTATTTCAGGCATTATGTTAGATTCAAGTATAACTCTACAGAATATCTCCCTTATTTGTTTACATGTTCTCTTTTTTGATACATGTTTTGATGGTACTTGTTCTTTTTTCTTTGTGGATATATTCTTGACAGTTCCCAAAAATGAAATGTACTACATTGTTTGCTTTATCAGACATTGCCATGGTAACCAGAGTGGGCTGAAAGAGTGTGGAGACCAGGAGAGGTTTGGAACGCTACGTGTTAAAGGATCCCCACGACTGCCTACTCACTCCGTGGAGCTACAAGAGTTTTCACAATAATTTACAAAGCCCCCTTCCACAGCACAGAGACATTACAGTGTTATATCCTTTGAATTTCATTATTTCATGGCTACAGTCACTTTTACATCTCATCAGAAGCCACATCCTCATAAAGACTATGGGTCTGTTTGTTGTGTGTGCTTGTTTGTGGATGTGTTTGTGTATTTGCTTGTGGGTGTGTGTTAGGCACTTCTTTTGCCTCCACAGATGGGTCATATTTAAACATTGATGGGACAAGAGCAGGATCCAGGCTGTTGAGCCTCCCTCCATTCCACACTCCTTCGCTCCTCCTTCTCCTCCTCCTCCTCCTCCTCCTCTATCCTAACATGAGAACACTTAAGCATTTTCCCTCTGTGTTACTACAAGCAACAGAAACACATCCTCCTTCCTCTTTGGCATCAACATCGCCACACAGTGCTTGCCAAGCTCATTCAGGAAGGATGAAAGCTATCAGCAAGCTGTGGATTATTAATTAGAGGGGGAACTGTGGATCACCGCTTACATGACCACAGACGTCAGCAGCCCACTACAAACATTCCGTCCTTCATCTGTGAATGGATTTATCGATGTTGAACTGTTCCGTATAATATACAGTACAAATACAGTATATACTGTATGTCTCTGACTGTAGACAGTGAGAGGAAAGTGGCAGTGTGGGTCAAGGATGCCAACATGGCAACACCAGTGTACCTAAGCATATGGTCTACAGTCAGAGACCCCCAGATGCAGAAATCATATACTGCCAGGAAAAGCATGTGCATCCAGCTCCACTTCCCCTAAGACTTACTACCCAAGCCAGCTAATTATCTACAGACGGTGGTCGCTGAACAATCTCGCAGTTCCCCTCACTTAAATCTCTCGGAACGATCTAGATTTGCTTTTCACCGTCCTCTGGGAGCATCTGGGGCTGCATGAGCGGACGATGCACATACGCTGTTCAGGGTTCAGGGCCCAGAATGCAGTAGAGTAATCACTTCTGGGCAGCCGTGGCCTACTGGTTAGGGTTTCAGGCCGGAGGCCGTAGGGTGGCCGGTTCGATCCCCGACCAGTAGGAAAAATGTGGGCGGGGGAAGTGGTAGACCACTGCTCTCCCATGCCCACATCCACGGCTGAAGTGCCCTTGAGCAAGGCACCTAACCCCGATCACTGCTCCCCGGGCGCCGCCAATGGCAGCCCACTGCTCCGGGTTAGTGTTACTTCACTTCACTGTGTGTGTGTGTGTCACTTCCCTGGATGGGTTAAATGCAGAGTGTGTGTGTGTCTACACCACCTCTGCCATAGAGAGGACTTTCACCTTTTTTCACTTCTGTCCCTGCAGTACTGCTCACTTCGCCTCACCTCAGAGGCTCCTGGTAGCCGTCCTGTAGATTGCCTGATTGCTGTCCCGGTGATAGCTGGCTTGAAAGATAACATGTGACATTGCAGGGTCACCAGATGAAATTGCTATCTAATAGAGATGACTCACCAATAACAACATGACTCGGAGTGAGCTGGAAGGGTCACATTTTTGGTGTGTGGAGTGGCGTATGGGGGTACGGGCGTATGGGGGTACGGGAGTATGCCGAGGACGTGAGGAGTTGTAGACTTTTGTGAAAGATTGTTGTAATTGGTACACCTTCTCTGCTATTCAGCCGTTCTGCCAATTATGTCGCAGTTTGTAGCAAACATGAAGACAGAACATTGCAGCCTTCTTCCATGAGAGTGTAAGGCACTCAGGGACACAGTGTTCTTGAAGTTCAGCTTGAGGAACCAATGGCTACAATACCACTTGTATTGATTCTCAGGAAATAAAATGTTGAAAACGGTTGTTAGCTTTTACTGTTGGGGGGGGAGACTTGTGACCCTTTTCAGACTTTTCACATTATTTTTCAGTTAGTTCACCTACAGTGGCGTCTCAGGCACAAAAAGTTTGGCGGGGCACAATAAACTCTGTACGGGCAGCATCCGACTCGTAAGTGAAACTACACACAAACCTATTCGCCAAATGAATCCAAACACAAACGCACCTCATCAATGAATTCCCAATGCACACATGCAATGCACTAATTAACGCAACGTGGCGCAGGAGTTATCAAGCTGTAGTCACTGAGGTCTGCAGCGGTAATAACACATCCAAAGCAACCTTTCAGAGCAGGGAAACCCATGGCTTTCCGGTGTTATATCCCAGGTGGTCTTCAAACTTAGTGGTTCCCATATGTGCGCACACATTGGGCCTCATTCTCGACAGCAGTTGGGAAGACTTTCCGAAGGATTTCAGAAGGAACTCCACTTCGGAAACATTTATGAAAACATTTGCATTCTCGTTATTTTTTTCTTCTGTGCTTTCTTCTGAACTTCAGACAACTTTCAGAACTCGAAATAGCAGTCGTAACTCTACCGGAATCTTCTCAAATGGGATTCCACGGGCCATCTTGTGGTTATTTGAGGAATCGCGTTGAGGAATGACATTTGAAAAAACTCCGTATTAAGGTGCTCACATGCTTGTCCGATCGTGCTCTCCGATCTCACGAGGCACGCCCTTAAACGCCCTCCTTGAAGTGGGACCACACCTTTGAGCACCTCGGAGAGCCATCCGAGGGTGTCGGATGGCCTCTGGAGCACCGCTTGAATTTTCTCACTATCCGATCCGACTATCCGATCCGAGCTGTCCGACACCCCTGGCTAAAATGACGTTTCCTGTTTCGTTCCCTATGACAGCACCTCCGTTTTAAAAAAATCTCGCTGGAAACCTGGGGCTGGAGGTCCAGGAGTGCAGTAGGAGTTGGAGGAAGATCAGGGACAAGTTTGTAAAAATGAAAAAAACTATGAAGGGCACCAGCGGCGATGCAGGAGGAAAACCGACATCTCCCTTCTTCCTTGCTCTATCGTGGCTCTCGCCGCATATAAAGCATAGGGAGACGTCGTCTAATTACAGCAATAATAAAAACATTTCTTGGTTTTCGAACAGCCTCTTTGTGTTTGAGTTAGCAGAGCATTCAGTGTAAATGATTAAATTGTAAAATAACCTGAATTGTAGACGTAAAAAAGCAGACTGTTTGTGTGGTATAATAATAGAAATATTCGGCAATAACCGCGAGCTTGGTCATTGTCGTTAGTAATTCATTTCACAACAACAGCCTCTGATCATTAACTGAAAATACACGGATAAAAACAAACGATTTCTTATTTTATAGTTTGTTGATGATGTAATGGCCTTGTAACATCATAATAAACCGTTGGTAATCTCCACAGCCCCTCGTAGAACCATGCAGGTAGAGGTGAGTCGTACGATCATCAGATTAGAAAGGGCGTGTCTCTCGTGAAGTCGTACGAGGTGAATTGGATAACCATGCAAATGCCTTTACAGTAAAAGGGTTAACGGGCGAATTTGTGAGAACCCGTTGGAGATTGCGTTCACGTCAACTCTACAGACATCCTCGGATTAAAATAATTATGATAATAATACATACGAGAATATTTGTATCATTAATAATTACGTTTCACATTTATAGTCATAATTATACGAGGTAGTGTTTATTGTTACACTAGGTCTATATGGCTCGTAGCTTGACTGTTCTCTCCCTTGTAAGTCACTTTGGACAAAGGCCGCGTCTGCTAAGAGACTGATTGTGAATGACATGAACACTGCAAATGTAAGTGAATAAATAAATAAACACTAAAGTCAATCTCTAAGAATGAATTCATTGTAATTTATACTACTACTGGTGGCCAGTCTTCACCCCTATGATGGCTATTTCGAACAATAGGACGGACTACAAGTTATACTCGTACTTGGGACCGGTCTTCACACCTATGGTGCCTATTTTTCGATAAAAAAACAAAAAAAGTGACTACTTAAATGTGTTTTACGGACTTCGGACGTTCAACGTTGTACAATATCTCCACCTTATTAATGAACACCTGTTACGAGGTGGATTCGGGAGATTGCGACAGCACACGTTTCTAAAATTGCGTCTCCTAATAAGGAGCTGGCAGGGCGTGTATGTATGCAAATCCACTTTCACGAGAACGCGCATCAATCTAAGAAGCTAATCGGAAGGAACCCAGCTGAGAAGACTTCGGCTGCTTATGAACACATTTTCAAGCGTGCGGGAATGCAGCGGAAGCGTTTCTCTTACGTTGTTTTTGCGAAGTCGTGTAAGAAACATTTCTGAAGAATTACAGAAAAAGGTCGAGAATGAGGCCCATTGTGTCCATCTAAAAGCAGCAGTCGTGTTCGGCCTCTATGAACACAACGAGTACACACAAACTGGAATCAGCTAGTTTGACAACCAGTTGGGACAAACAGCTGATGTGGTCCCAGAGGTTTTATCTCAAATCTTTGCTCTAAGGTACAACATTTAACTTTCATTGTCAACTTGATTCATTATACTGCCTTGCTATTAGTAGTGGATAATGTGATGGCTAACAATGGCTAGCTCTGTAGCAACGTCAAGTACTGTCTACTGTCAGTACATGTCTTAACATAAGTCATTCTGTTATTTTTTTTTGGCTGTAGGGCCAACATCATCCATAGCTCATTACTGATAGCACATTGAACATGCACACAGTGTTTTTTTTACTCATTGTTACACTGGAAATGTAACTATTGATCATGTTGAAGCCTCTCCCACAGCGACATCTGGTGGTGGGGTTAGGCCCCTCCGGCAAATAACGTAGAGATGCCATAATTTACCATGCCAAGTAATTTACCTCATTTAGTCTAGATCCTGGGTTGTTTGTTGTTTCTGCTGTTTTCCACATGAACGTCTCTCCTAAGTAACTCTTAAAAGTGGCAAGGGATGAATCGCTGTGGAAAGTGTCAGTCAGAACATCTGCTGCTTAAGGTGTTTTGAACTGTCAGGAAGCCAACTAAGCACCAATTCACACACACACACACACACACACACACACACACAACAAACACACACACACACACACACACACACACACACACACAAACACACACACGCACACGCACACACGCACACGCACACACACACACACACACACACACACACACACACACACACACACACACACACACACACACACACACACACACACACACACACACACACACACACACACACACAATTCCAGCAAAAATGATTACAGAGCTGGTGGGAAAAACACCACTGACATTTGAACTACTTAGAAATCAAATATCTCCAGACACCTTTCATTTCTTTATGCTCTTCTCACAGAGTTAGGTTTGTCAAGAAAAAGAGACTTTTGCTGGGGGGAGACTTTTTTCGCTTCTCATTTTCAGTAAACATCCGCTATTGTAGGCTTCTGAAGTTGAAAAACATTTCACCAGTGTTAAACTCCCCGCCGTGATGTCTTTATCCATCTATTTTTCCTATCACGGCTCTGATGGAAGTCAAGCGCCCAAAAGCATAACATCTTTCCATGTATCCATTCAGAGATAGGAGTTCAATTTGAGTGTGGGATTCTTGTGTTCATTATGAAGATGGCGAGGACGCTGCGCCATCTGACTAAAGGTCAGTAGCGCTCATCTCCTCGAGTCTCCCGCACAGCAGACTTTTTAATTAGACAGCTTAGCACTGAAGTGAGGCAAAGCTCCCATAACTCTGCACATTATTAAAAATATATATATATATATATAATAAATTAATTTATAAATACAGTTAGAGACACTCGGTTTCTTTCTGAAAACTTGTAGTCATTAAAAAGACATTTTCCATCCAAGGTTAACAACAACAAAAAGAAATGCGAAATTAATTAAAAAAAGTTTAGCTTGAGACAGCAGGTGTCCAGGTATGAAGTTTGTGTTACATGTAAAAAACACTATTAAGGACTGAAAGCATAACTTGCCAAAGCACTAAACGTGGTCAATATTTGTACAATATTTTTGTCATAATAAATATATAATTAAAAGAGCATTCTGAATTGTGGTTCCCTCTGTTGACTGTAACTTCACACTGTACTGAGGAATAATTAGCATTTCACACAGACACGTCAGGTCCCTTCAATGGGGACACATATTTAGTTTTATAACTATTATTTGTATAATATTGTAGCCTGCACCAGGAGTGTTTGTGTTCGGTATGTATGAGTGACAGTGGAATGGAAGAGTGATACATGGGTGTAGTGTAATGTTTGTGTCTTGTGTTAGCGGGTCTATTCTGTAAGGTTATCAGAGACAGTGTGTTTAGTGTGTGTTTTTATCTATCAGTCTGACGTGTCTGCGTACATGAGCCCGCTCCAGTTGCCGTTTTGTATTAATATCTGAATGCCAGCAAGCAAGTCAAAGATTCGCCTGACTCTGTGAGATCACTGCAAAATCTGTCAAATGTATTCTTCATAGATCATACCTCAAAAGGTGACACAGTCCCTATACCTGTGTACTGGTTCCTTCCAAAAGTAGCAGCAATAAATTAGAAGATGGAATAAGTATGCACACATCCAGCACTCCGTTCTTCAAGCTTATGCTACAAAAACTGAATAAGTGGAATTTTAAAATAACACCACCAAAGTTGTATAATATCTATGGCAAATTGCAGGGAATTGATTCATGATTGAGTCATTATTTTCTTTTGGGGGGGGGGGGTTGATTTCACACCCTGATTTCACCCATTCCTTGGATAGATTAGTGTAGGCAAGCGCTACAATGCAAGGCTGCAGCAAGAGGCCTCTCACACTGATGATGATCGTTGGTGATTGTGATCTTCAATGTCGATTTTCTTCCACCAGGTGGCGCTGTTTCCCCACTTCTTCTGTAGAACGTAGACAAATCCAGCCAGGATGTTAACAGTGTTCTCTCCTCGAAAGCCAAACTGAAAACACTGATTGCCATTTTTTTTGTGCTGGAATGCCATTACGCTCATGAAAGCCTTCTGCGTTTGGATACTGCTAAGGCACAGGGAACACCAGAGCGTATGCCGACACAGATGCACTCACAGGCAGAGCTGTCCCCTGGGAAAAAGAATGGATGACACTTGCATAGAATGAAACATGGCTCGGGAGCATATGGCCTTGTTTTGCTTTTATTCATATACTGAGATTGTCTAATATCTATATTGGTCTAGCGTCTACTGGCTCCACTCTAACAAACACACTTGAAAGCATGCAATGTATGTTTTTAATGAATACCGTGTCCAAGGATGGGTACTGATATCTACCTGTTTATTTGTTCACACAGTATGATTTTGCTCACTAAGGTCTGGACATGGAGCCTCAAAGTATGGCGGTCCTGACTTTAACTCAGTGCGGGCACATGATGGCAGCACTCCGATCCCATCCAATTCTCTCCATGGGGTCTCCATGGGGGGTTAACTGCTCTATCTCAAAGCACATGGCAGTGACACATCTAGTTCTTGGCCATGTCAGTTCAAATCAAATGCGGAATGTTTACATCTGCTACCGTTGATTATACAGTAAATACGTTGTGAAATGAAACAAAAACACACCACAGTTAAAGTTGTATTAGTATTGATTGATTCACATGATATGAATGGATTACATGACTAACAACTGGTAGAAAAGTAATATGAAAATATTTGTTCACTGAATTAGCGCATTCTGTCCCAAACAGTTGCGTTGCAGTTTCTAAGTTTCACTTTTGGTTTCAGTATTTCAACGTGAATGAGAGGGAGCACAAGAACTGAGCGTCTAGCAGCGATTATCATATCATAGACATATATGATGCATGTATATGTCTGTGGGCACGATCTCAAGCACGTGCAAAAGTTGTTGTTGTCCAATTTCAATCTAGTTTCGAGAGACACATGCGCGCCCAGTCCAATTCCCAGCGGAATCGAATCGTGTGTCCAGGGGTTTACATCGGAGTCCAGTCGGACTCAAGTTGGACACAATGAATCTAGTTCTGGGGAGTCACATGTGTCCAATATCCAATTTAAATCGGACTGAAATCGGAAATTGGACGCATGTGTCCACACTGACTGTTACAGGAAGCAGCCACAGACAGACCTTTGTGGTGGTGATGTTCACGAAAGGAAGGATGAGGTGGGTGTCTTTGCTCTGAGACATTCTGACTGTGAGGTGCAGTGCATGCAGTTACAGCACACACAGTAACTGGTGACAATATGGTGTGATGTGTTAGAGAGACATACATACAGACAGACAGACAGACAGACAGACAGACAGACAGACAGACAGACAGACAGACAGACAGACAGACAGACAGACAGACAGACAGACAGTACATGCAGACAGACATAGAAATACGTACAGATGGTGGAGCAATCCAAAAAGCCCAAAATGAGGAAGACCACAGCAGTAATCCCACCACAGCAGTACCTATACACTAGTTAGTTACATGACAACACAACAATCCTTGATAGCTGCAATACATTAACATTTAGTTTTTTAGCTGTTTTTTTTAGTTATTCCCAAAGCCTATGTGATCGGTTGGAGCACTGCAATAACAAATGTGTGTTTCTCTGAACCTCACGTTTACTGAGCACTTAAGAGAGATATTTGCAAAAATTAATTGATATACCTGTCAATCATCTTCCCCCAAACAGAGCAGCGTAAAATAAGTGCTTATTGAAGGAGGAAAGAGAGGTTTTGGACTGAGGCAGGGGAATAGTACTTTGAACAGCCGCCTTCAGTTTCAAACCAAACCAAACCAAACCAGACCAAACTGCCACCAAACCGATCTGTCTGGTGACTCTGTGGAGCCATGGTCCTTTGAAGCCTCTTTCTGCTGGACCAAAGCCATTGTGAGTGGGAATTAGATTCACATCCCATCTTCGTAACGATGTGGCACAGTGGTCAGATGTTTGACATCTCTCAAAACACTAGGTTTCCCAGCCATCACATCTCTCTGATCCTACAGAGACTTTGCCCCTCTTTCTCTGCTTCTCCATCCCTCTTTTATCTCTCCT
>NC_137924.1:27659673-27689673 GCF_963457725.1 Sprattus sprattus
GCAAAATTGGTCAAAATATGACTGCAGACATTCGGAGAGGGCAAGCTGAAGTCTGTGGATGGACGGACGGACGGAGACAGACTCTGTGTCTGCCTCTGAGATGGGACCAAAAAGATTTAGTCTGCCAAGTCCATCAACATTTCAATTTGCTGATTCTGCCACAGTGATAAAAGCCTTCCTGTCCTTCTGGTTCCTTAGCACATAGCCCCCTCTCATTCCTCTCAGGCCTCGGGGATTGGCTTCAGAGGATTGTTCTCGGCCCACAGAGACTCGTCGCGTTTCTTCTGAACTATGGTCGCCTTGCGTAGCTTCACTGCCAGTAACGCCACAACTCCTACCAAAATCAGCAGGATGACAACGAACACGGGAGCCGTGACATCCGGGGATTCTTGAGGCTGAGCGTCAGAAGCACCTGGAACAAAAGAACAAACAGCGGTCAGAGCACGGCATGTGTTTGAATGAGAACTGCAAGTGTGTTTGTGTGTGCAGCTGCCACAACAGGGCCAGTGTAGTACAGACATACAGTTAGTATCTTTGCAGTCTGAAAATACACTCCTTGCTTTTAGCTTAGCTAACAGTGGCTATCCAATATTATTACCGAGTATTATTATTGAGTATTATTATCGAGTATTCACAGATAAGTGTTTTAATGTGGTCTGTGTTGTGCAGAATGTAATGTTGTCTGGCACCTGGATTCATATGGAACACAAAGAGGGGTGCTGATAAACAAACACCTCAAGTTACTCTGGATTCACTGAGTTTGAATCATCTGGCTAAACATACTGCATGTATTACCTGTGTGCACGTTCACATTCAAGACGCCAGACCGGTCTTCTGCCATCTTCTTCCAGGTGTTAGTGAGCGTCTTGACCCATTCCACCACCTCACAGGTATACTGACCATTGTCTGTCGCTCCAGAGTCCGGTACAGTCAAGGTGAAGAGCGTGACCTTTGGCCGGCCAAACACTAGTCCCTTCCTGACCTTGTCAAGGCTCTGCAGGGTGCCGTTCCTTGTGATTTTAAAGATGGGGTCCTTTTGGTTATTTTCCCGGGTTCTAAACCAGGTGACCTCGAAGAGCGACTCCTCACTGGACTGTGAGATGATGTCGCAGTCGACTTTGAAACCGGCCTTAAGGTCTGTTACGTTGAGACGGTGGTCATCTTTTTTCAAACTCAGGTTTCCCTCTGTTTGAAAAACAGTTGGTCATATAAGACTGCATGTCAAGTTTCACTTCAACTTTTGTGTCTAAGATTTGCATCACACCCAGCCCATGTTCAGGTCAGCACATCTAGCACAACAAGCAACTACATTTGCATTAGTTTTCATAATTTCATAGAGCCCCCAGATCATGAAAATAAAATTGTAAGAACTGGCATTTGTGTGAAGAAGTAAACAAAGACTGGACATAAAGGGAGGGGGGAAACATGGCCTCAAAACTGAGGTATGTTGTAGCGTTAGACGACACGAGATGTATGTGCTTGAGTATGAAACAAGTTTGCTGTACCTAGCTTCTGCACGCTGACAGTGATGAGACCGGACTGGTCGGAGGCCACAGACTTCCACTGGCTAGTGCAGTCGTGCTGGTACAGATCCACACGGCAGTTGTACGTTCCGCTGTCAGATGGTACCGCGTTCAGGATGGCCAGACCAAAGGTGTTCTTAGCTGGGTGCGAGAACCGGAGCCTCTCTTGGTATTCATTATTGAACGTCAGGTGGCCGTCATAACTCTGCTTCAGCAGAGCGATGGAACCGTCAGAACCTGGGCTCATGAACAGCCAGGTGACGGTGTAGGAGGAGGGGGACGGGTCAGAACCTTCAGAACCCACGCTGCATTGTAGGTCCAATCGCTGGCCCTCCTTCACGGTGAGGCTCTCCTCGTCCTTATTCATGCTGAAACTACTCTTGACTGTGAGCAGGGTGACAGCGAGAGAAAGTTAGATGTTTCAGCATTATTTAGAATGTTATGTTGATGATATCAGGTGTCACTTCAAAGACTATAATGGCGTAACACTACAGAAAACTACTACATTTACATTATAATATTTTTTGTATATATATATATATATTTATATATGTATGAGATTAATAATGTAATGATTTATATCATTACATGTAACTGACCCTAATCCTAACCTAGTATAAGCACAAAGTATTAAGCACATGATGCTTGGGGACACATTCCTGCATTTTTGTTCATTCCACGATTATTATTATGGAAATTCACATTATATTTTAGCCATAATTATAAGTATGGAAATTCACATATAATTATAGCCTTAATTATTACTATGGAAATTCACATTATATACATTATAACACTAACACCTATATGCAATTACATAAATTCATTAGCTATGCAATGACATAAATCATAAGGTATCAAATATGTTACATAGGCACTTTTTTATACCTGTAGTGTTGTCATACTTGTTTATGTCTGTGTCTACCTTCTGTTTGTCTGCTTATGGTTAGCTCCCCTGACGAGTCGCTGGCCAGTTTCCTCCAGCGCTCTCCCGGCATCAGGAGCCATTCTGACACATGGCAGGAGTAGCTGCCCACATCAGAGGGCCCCACAATGGGAAATGTGAGCCTGAAGTGGGTGAGAGTGGGTCGAGTGAACATCAGACCACCTTCAGTTTCATCCAGAATGTGCAAGGTTCCGTCCCGACTGGCATTGAAGACCACCTGAGTTCCCTCTCTGTCCGCTGTCACCTGGGTTCTGGACCAGATCACCTCAAAGACTGACAGGTCACTGGAGCGGGAGAGGACCAGGCACTCAACCTCGAAGCCGGTCTGGGGGTTAGTCACGACCTTGCTCTGGTTGGTCTTCAGTAGGGACAGAGTGGGAGCTGTGTAGCAGAACCAAGTTTCAAAACCAAGATATCGTTTATTTTCTGAACAGACACAAGGATAGTTTTAATTTCACACGTGTCATTTCTATTGTGTATGCCACAGAGTAAAACCCAACTGTAAAACTGCCATGTACAGGGGTAGGTCGGAAAGATTTTGAAGCATTACATTAGCTATATGTCAAGCCAGCACCATGTGGCTATGCAACAGTATTCATCAGATCCTGAGATGCATTCTACATGCTGTACAGTACACAGCACATGCTTTTTCACATGCTGACTACAGTTTAGGTTGGTAAATTAAGAAGATTATGAGAAAAATCCAAGGATCTTACTTATAGGCTCTACCATCACTTGGGTGACCCCTGATTTGCGTGAGCTCTTCTTCTTCCACCGGCCACTGCACTCGTGCTGGTACTGTTCCACAACGCACCAGTACCGCCCGCTGTTGCCCGGTTCCACGTTGGCCACCATCAGGTGGAAGGTTCCCGGGTTGGGCCTGGAGAACCGGAGCTTCTCCTGTAGATCCGCAGGGCCGCTCCCGTAAGTCAACTCCCCCTGGTGGCTGTATGTCAGAAGGGTACTGGTGGAGGAGTCGGGGGCAGGGCTGGCACTCTCGAAGAGCCAGGTCAAGGAGAAGTGGGAGGATGAGTCGTCCGCTCCAGATACTATGCTGCAGACAACGTCGATCTGTCCACCTTCGCGTCCACTTGTGTCGATATTGGTTTGGTCCATACTGAAATCACTGGCTGATGTGACGGAAGCAGACAATAGTCTTTGTTACAATGACACTACTGTAGATTCTGTCATCTAGGGAGGGATCTCAGTCAACTGGTCTGCCACATTATAGTATAAGCGTAGAATCTAAATTTTAAGTTTAAAAATCTGTATATTCAAAATTGCTTCACTGAACAAGGCAGAACCGGAATGATCATACCCTGACAAAAACAGGAATGAGACACTGGAACAGACACTAAGCTACCCATTCTGCCATAGAGCAATAAAAAATAGTCGGCAGAAATAATAAATAAATTCAGTTGTGGTGCTTCTCCAATAGAAAGAGCTCAACAAAGTCCAAGTTGGGAGCACACCTTCAAATTCACCCTTCTAATTCACCAAGAAAAATATATAACTGCCTGAAAAAACACAACCGTTGTGGTTGTTGATTTTTCAGCCACTGAAATGTAGTTCTTGGTGAATAAGAGTGTCGACCTGTGCTCCATTTGAATCTGTGTTCCCAGCTTGGACTGTGTCAGCAGCGAGTGGCTTTTACCTTGACTTGCTTTACGTACGTTTTTCACTGATCACCACCTCCACAGTGGCATTGTGGGGCGGGAGGGAGTACCACTCCCCAGCAGGGTCCTGGAGCCACTCCTCCACCTGGCACAGGTAGCGGCCACTGTCGCTGGCGCCCGTCTGCCGTAGCGCCAGCTGGAAGGTCAGCCCTGGGAGCATGCTCACGCCCGTCCTCTTCCCCGTGTCCTGCAGCGTCACGATGCCATCGCGGTCGCTGCTGGCAACGATGCGGCCATCTACCTGCCAGGTGACGGCGAAGCGGGAGATGTTGGAGGTCGCCTTATCAACCATGCATGACATCTGGATGTCTGAGTTCACGGTACTTTTCAGGGGAGAGGTGGGATTAGGGATGAGAGACAGCTTACTTGCTGTAAAGAGAGAAGAATGACAGAGAGTATGAAATGTAATTAGCAACCAACAAATCAAAAAAGATATTCAGAAACTTTTGACAACCTACAACTACAATATCAAAATGAACTGCTTTGTCTAAAGCAGAAAGTTCCAACAATAGGCACATTAAATGTAGTCAACCTAGACAATGCAAAATCCGAGTTATACAATAACTTCCCCAGTGAGGCTTAGCTTTTGGCTGTCAAATTGTACCTGGCTTCTGCACTTGCACACCCAGAGGGTTGGATGGTTTGCTGGCTCTCTGCGTTTGCCTCAGGAAAGCTCCCACCTCACACTTGTAGACTCCAGTGTTGCGGAGGCTGGCTTTGGTCACTCCCAGCACGTACTGCGAGTCGTCCCCGCTTATAGTAGTGCTGAGCTGGTAGCCATCCCCCCTTCTGCCCCAGGCCACATCTCCCGTGTGGTGTACCGAGACAATGGTCTCCTCGCTGGAACGTCCATCTTGCTTAAACAGCCAGGTCACTGATAGGGGCACGTTGGGGCCCTTCACTCTGCATAAGAGACTAATCTCGTTGTTCACCACCACATTAGCAGTACGACTTTTTAAAGCCACTTTCACCAGTTCATCTACAAAGAAAGTGGTAGATGACATGAGGGCATGAAAATGATACTTTGCATATAACCTCAACATGGTAATAATATATGAATATATGATCAACACATAGTAAGACAAGGAGTTGCCATTAATGCTATTTATTTAGTTTTATTTAGCCTATATTTATTGACCTCAAAAGTTGTATTATGCCAACCCAGAATCCCCCGATCAGTCCCCACCATGTGTACCACCTATACCTAATTCTCCCAAACAAGAAAATGCACACAAATGTAATTCTCATTCATCTCTGGTTGGGGTAGCTTTACCAAGTGATGTCACATGGACAGAGCATTGCTGTGATTGGCTGGCCGTCTTCTTCTCCCCTCCGCTGCTCCACTCGGACACGGTGCACATGTAGACGCCGTCGTCCGTCACACCGGCCTCGCCCATCTCCAGGACGATGCTGCCGCCAGCCGATCGAAATGTCCTCAGTGCGCGCTGCTGATACTGAGGACCTGGCTCCATCACGCCCTCGCGGCTCAGGCCGATGACTTCACTGAAGGAGCTACCTAGGGAGTCCTTCTTGTGTTGCCAGGTGACGGAGAGCTCGCCGTGCATCCCGGACACATTGCAGAAAAGGGTGAGGGGTGCACCCTCTGTGACACTGAGCTCCGGGATCATGGACACACTAAGTCCGCTCTCTGCGAGGGAAAGAGGAAATGGTTTATTTTGCTACTGCTTTATGGCCATTGCTCACATGATTCCCAGAAGGACTGGTTAAGACTAATTCAAATCCATTGGCAAGTCATGTTGTTATCTCCAAATTTCCAAACAGGACGTCTCTTAGGATTATTTGCAACCCGTTACGTACGTCAATAGATGAAGACACCCTGGTGTCTTTTCAGGAAGCTATTGTGAGCTATTAATAGCATTTAGTACACAGTAAAATCAATTGTCTCTAACTCAAAGTTGCAGAGAAGATGGAATTTATTTTGCAGGCGAAGGTTCAATTGCGTGTTACACTCTTCAAATCAAACAAGCTAGATCAACTCTAATACTGGTGGTCATTTCACACTTAGAGTAGTAACATTAACTCTTAAGGGGTTTTTGGGAATTAAACACTTGTGATTTTCTGTATAGCATGTAATATGTACATAGTAGACTTACATTTATGTGTCACCTATAGCAATGATAGTGATTGTGAAATTGTTTTAACGTTTTGCGCCACTTCTTCGCTTATAAAATAATGCTGGTACATATGGTTGTATACGATGGACTCAGTAAACTCATCAAAAGGTAAGCTTTAGTAAAGTATTTGTAGCACACATGTGTATGTACAGCATACAGCAGATGAGCACATGTGGCAGTGAGTCTCACCTTTGGCAGTGATGGTGACCTGCTGGGTGCTGGAGCGCTTGCTCTGGCCCTGGGTGAAGCCCCCGCTGTCCCCCCTCTGCTCCTGCCACACCCTGCACTGGTACTCCCCCTGGTCCTCAGCCCTTACCGGCCGCAGGGTCAGCTTGTAGTCCTTCTCTGTGATCTTCACCGCCCGGAGCTCGCCCTCAGTCGCCCTCCCTGCATAGCCCGGTCCGATGGTCAGGACCCCCAGCGGCCCCAGACGCGCCAGCTCCTGCTCGCCCTTGAACCAGGCCACGGTGAAGAAGAGTTTCGGGAGATTCTGAGCCTCCAGCTGGCAGAGCACCTCCACGGCATCGCCCTCCTTGAGGTCGGCGTCGGTGACCTTGATGTGAGCAGCAAATGAGTCTGCATCCACCACTGCGGGATCAAGAAGGGGTGAGAAAGACACTGTTAGCGACTGTGACTGCCAGACTGACCTCTTGTTGTTCGGGTTGAAGCAAATGCAGTTTTTACACTGTCACAGAGTGTTCAGAGAATATCATATTTAATGAGGAAATAACAAATACATTGAGTCATTCAGGAGGCTTTTGTCCTAAGTGACTTGCCGTATAGCACAAATGCACATTTCCATCAGTGTGTGTGCTACCTTGGTATCTAACCCATCACCCCCGTGTTGAACCTTGCTCTACTTGAGTAACAGGAACACAAATAGCAGAAGAAAGTAAACAGATAAGCTTTGTCTCACCGACAGCCTTGACGACTACGTCAGCAGCTTGAGCGTCTCTGTTGGCGATGCTGACCCATGTTCGGTCCGTGTCCCTGATCCACTCTTGGACCCGGCAGAAGATCCTTCCCTGGTCTTCCAGCTGCACCTGGGTCATCCGCAGCTGGTACCGGGTCTCCTCCACCTTCTGAATCCCGACTAACCTCGACTGGTACCGCGCCTCGTAGCCCGCACCTGGCCTCATCGTCAAATCCCGGTCCAGGCTGATGATGGGTCGGGGCTCGGCCTCACCGTTGCCATGGAGGAGCCAGGTGATGGACAAGTGGGTGTGCTGGAAGGTCTGGCTGGAGGCCTGGCATTCCAGCTGAAGAGTGCCCCCCTCAGAGAGATCCACGGAGGGGGATCCAGAGTAGGTGGTCACCAGGGTGTCCTCAACCACTGTATGTGGAACAGTGAAATGCCATTCATTTGATCACTTTTGTCTCCCATGTTGAACTGGTTACAAATGTCTGATTCATTTAGAGTCGATTTCACTGAAATCAAGCTATAAATGTATATTTACAGTTGAAAGAGCTGATCAGGCCAGTTGATTTGTGTATATGGTAGGAAAAGCTAGCTTTGCATACCTGTGTAAATGTTACGTTATCATGTTAGCACCTCAAGGTGATTCTTTAAAAAATATTTCCTCGATGAGAGTATAACAATTATAATAATAATGTCATAATTATTTTATCTAATAACTAATATAAAATAACCCACCATTCAGTGAGGTTTTAGCACTATAGGTTCCATAATAGCGATCGTCAGTGTTTGGGGTATGGCACTCAATCTCAGCGGTATCCTCTAGAAGAGTGTTGTTAATGTGGAACACCGCCGACGACCCCGAAGGCCTCTCGATCCAGATATCTCCGCTTCGGACTCGGGAACTATACGAGGCGTATGCGAAATCACCGACCTCGGTACTGATGATCTGGATCTCCTGGGTGGTCCGCGGGGCCCGGTAGGCCGAGAAGCGGAAGTCTTGCACAGCTGGGCCCTGGAAACCACTGACGCTGCAGGAGATGGAGACGTGGAAGCCCTTGATTCTGTAGAGAGGGCCGGCCTGGATCTCCACCATGCGTTGAGCCTGGCCAACGTCTAGGAAGGAAGAGGCTCATCAAAATATATCTGTTCTTTCTACAGTTATTATAATACATGTTTAGTTATTTTATAGTTTGCATTTCCTTAAAGTTTAGTTCATCTTGTGATAAAATCTACTTATATAAGACATACAGTGGTGGCCAAAATTGTTAGAACACCCTACAAATCTGAATAAATGTGCATTTTTTTCGCCTCCAAAACATAATTTCAACTCATAATGTTCATGAAACATGCACATGGTTGCTCTGAGCACAAACAAATAACAGATGAAGTGAGTCTTTATGTTTTTATCCACTTTTAACTTTAATATTTGGTATGTCCACCTTTTGCAGCAATTACAGCAGCACATCTCTCTGGCATAGTGTCAATATATTTCCTTAGAACTTCAACACTAATTGTATCCCACGCCTTCTGCAACTCAAGCCAAAGGCTTTCCTTTGAATGTATAATGGATCTGTCCAGTTTATTGTCCAACTCGCCCCAAATTTGCTTGATGGGGTTGAGGTCCGGACTTTGAGGTGGCCAGGCCATCATTTTCAGTGATCCAGCAGATTCCTTTTGTCGCAGGTAGTTCTGGCATAGGTGAGAAGAGTGTTTAGGGTCATTGTCCTCTTGGAAAATAAATCCAGGCCCAATAAGACGACTCCCAGATGGTACTCCGTGCCTCACCAGAATGTTGTGGTACACTTTTTTATCCATGATGCCATCAATTTTCACCAGGTCACCTGTTCCTGAGGCTGAAATGGCACCCCACACCATAACACTACCCCCTCCGTGTTTAACTGTGGGCAAGAGACACTCATTTTTATACCTCTCCCCCACCCTCCGTCGAACATACACTCTACGCTTGTTGCCAAACTGTTCAAACTTGGACTCATCAGTCCAGAACACTTTAGACCAATCTTCCTTAGTCCATTTCTTGTGATCTTTTGCAAATTTCAGGCGATTCACTCTATTTTTCTCTCTCAGCAATGGTTTCTTTGCTGCTATCCTGCCAACAAGTCCTTTTTCTCCAAGTTTCCGTTGCACAGTTCTTGAAGACACTGTTGCACCATCATTCATTGTGGTGTTGATCTCATCACGAAGTTCTCGTGAGGTCTTCCTTCGGTCCTTAAGACTGAGAATTTTCAGATGCTTCACTTGTCTGTCAGAAAGTTTACTTTTTCTACCTCTCCCCTTTCGGTTCTGGTGTGATTTGGTGGCATCATGGCGGTCTATAGTGTACTTGATGGTGCTTGGACTGCATCTCAAGTCCTTGGCTATGCGGCGGTAACTCCAGCCAGCATCAAAAAGGGCCTTAATTCGAGCCCGTTGCTCACTTGTTAGCTCCTTCCTTACCTTAGCCATGTTCAAAGAACAACATGTGTAACAAGACAACTTCTAGAGGCTTTGAATTTATACCAATTGGTGGTGTGGCCTATGTGACAAAACCCTTGTGTTACCAATCACTTAATGAGCAGGATAGGCCTTGTACATTCAAAATAATTACACAGCTGTGTCCTAAGACTCTTTCATCACCAGCAATTCAACCGGGATCACACCTGACAATGATTATACAAGTAATTTGGCTGCTTCTGTGAAGGAACATGATTGTGTGATATTGACAGTGAAATAGGCCTAGCTTGTTTTTTGTAAGGAAAATGACCTTAATCTACTTAAAATGGCTCTATTATATGGTTTATAGAGCATAAAGATCATTTTGTAGATATTTCATTTGTTTGATGGGTATTTTAATCGTCAATTCAACAAAAACATCTGAGATCTCTTAAATATGCTGAGTGTTCTAACAATTTTGGCCACCACTGTACGTTGTACTTATGGGGTAATTAATTACGCTGTCTATGGAAACTACAAAGTGTTGCGCACTGCTGGAGTATTTGCTGCATACTATTTGAAACATGTATGTGTTCACTGCTCAACAACACTACTTTTATGTAGAGCAATGTTTGTTACCATGGTGATGCCTACTCCTTGCTCTCTCGCGGACTAGATCTGTTGATTTTAATATGCACTGGCTTAATGTAGGAAGCCTACGAGGCTTTTCTGGTTTGATTTGATTTGATTTGAGAGTACCCACCATCTTCAAATCAAGGATTCAGTACTTTAGGGATGATGTCACAGACTTGTGATAGAATGTACTTTCAATTTTGTGATAGAGAAATGAAATGATTGGTACCTACTAGTACCTTGTGCTTCAGAATGTTTACCATACTCTTGGTTCAATTACGCCAATAATGTGGTAGACGGTAAAATAAGGGTTGATGTGAAGGTAGTTTGAAGGTTATGACTGGCTTACTGCAGTAGTTTTACACCCTTTAAGTCCAGTGAAACTGACAACCACAGGCATGGTGTGTGGGTGTGTGCGAGTGCGTGTGTGCGTGTGTTTGTATGTGTGCGTGCGTGAGTGTGTGTGTGTGTGCCTGTGTGTTTGTGCGTGCAGTGTTCTTACCTGACTGAAGCAGTCCCAGCAGGCAAAGCAGAAGAGAGAATGGCCACATGTGGACCCGAAGCTCCATCCTGAGTCACTGAGTCACTCACGAGGAAAAACTCACACTCTGTCTCTCTCCCTCTCTCTCTTTCTCTTTCACACACACACACAAGAGCCACACCCGACTGACTATGCAATAGAGGAGTGCCTCTCTTAACAAGACAAAAATTACAAAAAAGGAAGTGTGTGCAAACACACATAGGCCACACCTGAAGGCTTGGCCAAGAGCAAAACCAGGAGCTGTGAGATTTATCGTCGATGTCGTTGCCGATGTCGACGTTGACTTGACTTGACTTGACTCCACAGCACTGCAATCTTGTTTGAGCGACGATGCGACCCGTGCAGGCAACCTTTTGCCATGAGGAGAGGAGGAAGTGTTGTGGGTTTCCTGCTGTCTCTCGGAGGCCTCACTTCTCCACATACACACCACACACACACGCACACACTACAGAGACAGACACACACACACACACACACACACTCACAAACACACACATACCAGTCACCACAGAGGAACCAGACGTCTGCAATCACCTGGCTTTAGCTTATGCAACACTTTACTGTTCACAAAACACCAGTATATTCATAACACTTGTAACAGTACACTTTGGCTGAAGTGCTGGAAGTCCCCAGTAGCTCAACTGGATGAGCAAGTTGCTCACACCACCAAGGTAGAGGGTTTAATTCCCCTGATAACACACTGTGGAGATGAATACCCTGCCTGTACTGGAAACGTCATTTTGCATAAAAGTCTCCACTTACTGAATCCATCCAGGGTCTGATAACATTGGAAAATGCTGGTGGTGCATGAACATTTTGAAGAGGAGGTATAACTAAATATGTTTAGGTTCTGCACAAGCCTCCTTATCCTTCCTCAACTTTTTTTTTCCACTGTCACAAAAACTACAAATGCTAGTGCCGCCACTTCTTGGCCTCATATCATAACCCTGCTGTCAATAAAAGCCGAACCAGCCAATCAGGATCTGCCATCAGGGTAACACCCCTTATTTGTGGTATTGCTTTGTGCTATTTGGGTATGTGCTGCATGTGTTGTGAGAGGCTAGGCGTCCTAACCAAGAATCTCACACTTATTTTTTTCTGAAGTATGTACAGTCTTGACATATGAGGTGATAAAGGTGATAGACGGTGGTGGGCGGAACAGAGCTTTTGATAGCATCCATTGGTGACAAGAACTGAGAATGAGGAACTTGAGGATAGCTGTTTTTTTGTCAGACCATTTCACGTCGGGGGGACTTACGAGAACTGCTTGAGGTGGTTGTCCAGAGCTAGCTGCGCATGAGTGAGTGGGATGGGTGAAAAAAGACAAGTACAATCAAAAAAGTAGAAGCAAAAAAGACAAACACATGAACACAGAAGATGTACAACAGCACCATCTGGTGGACCTTGTTCTCATGACAACTCTGACTGTGTGTCTCTCTGTATGGTGGGTGTGTGTGTCTTCTTGTGTATTTAAGGGAACATGTGTGTGATTATGTGTGTCTGTATGTTAAACTGCATGTGTGTGTGTGTGTGTGTGTGTCTGTATGGTGTGTGTGTGTGTGTCTTCTTGTGTATTTAAGTGTACATGTGTGCGATTATGTGTGTCTCTATGGATGACTGTGTGTGTGTGCGTGTGCGTGTGAGCGTGTGTGCATGTGTCCGATGTGTGTGTGCATAATAGAGAGAGGAAGTGAGTGTTTGTGTATACGTGCCATGAATGTGTGTGTAAGTGCCAGCAGAAGGCCTGCTGTCAGGTGGAGGGGGCAGTCTTGATGTGGGATTGTCTTATCTGCGTCCACGTGGCGACTGCGTCCACTTAGACAGTATAGGTCATGGACATTAACCCTTTGTGCTGGGCAGGCATACATTTCTATAAAAAGACACAGCATCCACTATCTGAAGCCACTGGTGGGGAAGAACAAGAACCTGGAATAGAGAGACTGCCATTGACTTAACTGCAGAGATGAACAGTAATGATGCATACATGGCAGCTCTGAGTGCTTTGTGATGATTAGTAACATCAGTGTACTTCAGTATCTGTAGTGGAGTAAGATAGATAGTCAAGTGATGCTGAAATCACAAGAACTTGGCCCATTACTGACAGACACAGACACAGACACAGACACAGGCACACACACACACACACACACACACACACACACACACACACACACACACACACACACACACACACACACACACACACACACACACACACACACACACACGACACAGACACACAGACATACATGTAACTGCAGGGAGATGATTAGGCCTCCTAACAAAATGCCTGACAGCTTTGAGTGCTTTGCGATTCTTAGTAATGTTGAAAGTACTGTGATGTTATGTCTGTGGGATAGACTACATAGCCAACTAATGCTGAAGTTACTTCAGTAGACAGTCTCTGATAAGGAATGGAGTGTTTGCTTAAAAGGCTTACTCTCATGGGTTATCAGATACACATGAGAGAAAAAAAACATAAATGTTTTCACTTGTGATGTTTTTAGGAGCATAAATGGTCTCTACTACAAGCGGCAATGGAGAGAGAATGCAGGCGTCTGGCAGTCTGTAGTCATTTGATCCTTGAGCTGACCATCGCCTTCTACAGAGGGATCTGACGAGCCGCGCCATTTTTTTTTTCTGGCTGGGACGTTGTTTGTCTGTTCTTCACGTGGTGTCAAATGGTTGGGAACACAGAGACAAAAGTCTTGGCTAATGCAGTGTGTAATTTAAACATAACTTTCCAGAGATCCGTCGCAAGAAAAAAAAGGAAAAAGAAAAGTCAGCTGAATTTATTTGGTCTTCTTCTCCTGCCACTTTGTCGACTCCCAAACCTCTGGTATGTGGATCGGATCAGTTGGCTAAAGTTGTGCTACCGAGACAGGGGAATTTACATGTGTTTGTAAGTGTGTGAGTGTGAGTGTGAGTGTGAGTGTGAGTGTGAGTGTGAGTGTGAGTGTGAGTGTGAGTGTGAGTGTGTGTGTTTGTGCTGTCCCACTGTCGCCAGGGTAATCTGCCATGTCATCTGAACGCAGAGGAGGAGCAGTGTGTGAGGATGGAGCAGAGTAGAGGAGAGCGAGCGGGGGCCAAACCTCAGTGATATCGGCTTGCTTGCGGACGGCCAGGCACTTCCTCAGGCAATTCCGCTAACCTCTGTGTTTAACTTCATCTGCAGCACTCATCACTGTCATAGCACTGCGACCACAGCCACTGCTGCACGCCATCTGCCCTGACAGAACAAATACATATCTGTGTTTTCACATACTACAAAGCCATACTTAGCCATAGTTCCATGCAGCCTATCCTACATTAGACAAGTGTGTGTGTGTGTGTGTGTGTGTGTGTGTGTGTGTGTGTGTGTGTGTGTGTGTGTGTGTGTGTGTGTATGTGTGTACAGGGGGTTGCACTTAATCATCTCTGCTTACTTGGTAACTAGTGCTGGTGAGACAGTTAAACAGGAGGGTATCTGGTGCAAAAGACAGTTGGATATCAGACACGGATGTATAAATCCATTCTTTATGAGACCCAGTCACTCTTTGCCCCCACCTAATCTCTGCTTGATTTTTTAAATTAGAAAAGGGAGATAAAAAGATGCTTATCAGAGGCTATTATTATTATATCTTATTACTGAGTGTGAAATTACTCTGGGGCCCCCAAGAGGAACGGCCCAAATTCACCATGGTCGACTGGCGCCCCTCAGTGGCCATAAATAAAACATCACTCTTGAAAACGGGCAGAAAAAAGGCTTCTTAGTAAAGATTAAAAAAACATCTAATTTTTTCTTTTTGCAATCTCATTGTCTGTCTCATTTTCTCTCTCTTTCTCTGTGTTTGTTTAGGTCTGTCTCTGTATGTGTGTGTGTGTGTGTGTGTGTGTGTGGGTTTTTGTGTGTAAATATGAGGTTTTTTTAGATAAGAACTCAAAATCCCTTGAGACAAGGCTGCCGCAATTCTGCCTGAACAAGTTCATCTGCAGGGGAGGCTGCTCCTCTTTGACTGCCAGACGCAGATAAGATAAGAGAGAGAGGCCTGGAAGAGGGCACCGATAAATCTCATTGCGCAATATCACCACACTTACTCCAGGGCACGTCTGTACAGAACCCTCATAGAGTTCATCTCCATTTCCAGAATATGAAGGTGGTTTACTAAAAGCACCATTACACGAGAATTGGTATGGTGAGCTCCCCCTGAAGTAGCACATTTACACCACTGTCATAAATACAAATTTCCGCTCAAGCACAACATTTTCAAAGCTTATTGGCTTGATATTGACGAAGACTGATCAAACTTTTTGATGTGAGATTAATTTCAGATGCCATTCTCCATATTTCAAGTCAGTGTACCACCAACATGATTCTGAAGCTGTTATTTTAAAGTAAAAATGTTGCATATTGCAACTTTAAACAATGGAAAAGAGCTACTGTAAGCTGTAGAAGAGATTCCCCTCAACACACACACATTCCACCTCCACTCTCATGAAACAACATCATGATTGCATTAATGTGACATTAACACAGACGATAGACACCCTCACACAATGACTGTTTTATACCAGGATATTTACCTATATATTACCTTATATTTATCATTCATTAATACTACTTCCCGGTTTACAGTTTTCCAATGCACCTATCCTCTACCAACATCATAAAAGCTGTTTGTATGGTTGCCATGGTGAGGGCAGGGTTGAGTTCTGAAGGCTGGAAACATTTGCCATTGAATCAGATCATCAGATATGAATTACCCACACTCTCTCACGCTATGTGGATCTCTCTTCCACATAACATTTACTGTCAAATCATGTTTGGGAGTCATACTTGAGATTTAATTATGTGCTAAAACATTTTTCTGTGCAGGTTACAGGCTGTGTGTTGTTAATGTGAAATCTGATCTGGCCCGATGTATTTTGGGCCTGGGAAAAAACAAGAGCCCTGGTCCAGCTTCAGCTTCCTGGGCCTTTGCTAGCTTGACCTTTAGCCTTTCTCTATGTGATACTTCACCGAGCAGCTCCAGGGCTCACTCCCACTGGCAACAACACTACACACATATTTAAACATTTATGTCCAGCAAAAAGACAAACTCTCAACAAGGTGTGGAGAAGAAGTTGTAAGACTGTAAGATACTTCAACCGGTGCCCTGTTAAAAGAGAACAAGGCTAAGAATCACAATAAGTGTGTAAAAAAAGTGACGATGGTGTTTTGTCTGTCTGTGTGTGTGTCTGTGTGATAGGGTTACCAGGTGTCCCGCTTTGCATTGTAGTGCACAGCATTTGATCAATTTGTCTCACATATTTAGATAACGTCCTGGATTCCCATTTTTCTTTTAATTGCCAGAAATTAGATCACATGGATGCATTCTTTCATTTGGGCGGCACATGAGCTGTTGCCATAGAGTTTGGGCTCTCTTTAATTGCACTGTCAAAAGCAGCAACCTGGCCCATACAAATGCAACATCCAAAGCCTGGCTTTCACCCAAAGGCTGAGTTGAGAGCAGTGAAGGCAGACTTGGTAAGGAGAACACCTTGAAAGACTTGAGCTGCACAATGCCTGTTGCTTTGATAAGGACAGTTGCCTGCAAAGGGCCTATAATCTATGTTGGATATCGATCAAATAGGTGTGCCTTTGGGATGACAAACTGCACTGTGCTCAACATATCTTTCATACAGCAAAAGCGGAAGCCTGTATACATTATAACAACCAGTGCTGTGGAACAAAGTATAGATGTTTACAAGACAAAAGGCAGAATACAAATGTTGCTTATTCAGTTAAACATTGTATCGAAGTTTTAGGTTATCTCTCAGCATTGGGAACATGTCAAATACAAACATACTACTTGTCCTACATTTTGTCTGTGTATCTACATTTTGTCTGTGTATCTAGTCACCTTAAAGTTTCTGTGTGCACGTGTCAACATGACTGTGGGTGCAGGCATGGAGGCAGGTGATATGGTTTGTGTGTGTGTGTGTGTGTGTGTGTGTGTGTGTATGGCAGCAGGTGGTATGATGTGTGCATGTGTGCGTGGTGGTGGTGGTGTGTGTGCTGAGCCAATGTGGGAACAGGTGGTAATGGAGTTCAAAACCTACACAGGGTCCGTAATGGAGATCTTAGTGTGACCTGTGGGTCGAGACCCCACCTACCCCTAAAATGTCTCAGACATTAAGAACAGGTGCACAGCTACGGCCCCACTGAGCTCACCAGTGCATCTCCAACTCCTCTCCAATAGAAACACATGCCACATTTGCAGCTGGAGATAAATTCTGTTAAGCTTTCTGCCAAATATCACACAGAAACACACACGGAAAGAGATCAACAAACACATATACAAACAGAGAGCGAGAGATCAAACACACAGACACATGTACAGAGAGAGTGCGAGAGGGGGAAAGAGAGATAGAGAGATGAATAAACCACACAAACGAAACCTCTAATGGTTCAGAGGTTTGTTTAAAAACAGCATCAGGCCCTCCGTGCTCTCGTGTCAACCCAGCCAGCCTACTCCACCTTGGCCATGGAGGCAAGTCGACTGTGACTTGGCAGAAAGCAGCTCTACCACAACGGAACTGCACGGCAGCCTAAAACAGCAAGAGGGACACTGGGCTACCCACAGAAAGAGAACAAGAGAACTGGGTAGAGATCAAGGGAGGGAGGGGGGAAGGAAAGAAGGCATGAGAAAGAAGGAAGAGAGGAAATGTGTGAAAGGGGAGAAGAGTATAAAAGAGGAAGAGAGAAAAATACAAGTGAGGTGGAGGAGAGAAAGAAAGAGATGAGAAGAGCGTGTGAGAAGAAAGGGAAATACAACTTCAGCCATCAGCCTGGACAGAAATACTCCAAACACTTCCAATGTTCTGCATATGAAACAAAAAATCTGAATCAATAATTTAGAGGTAGAGACTGTGCAGGGGCGATTCTCCCAGGACCGGCAAAGATTCAGGACACACACACACACACACACACACACACACACACACACACACACACACAGAAAGAGAGACACACTCACACAGAGAAACACACACACACACACACACACACACACACACACACACACAAACAGAGAGAAAGAGAGGGAGAGAAAGAGTGCGAGAGAGACAAACACACACACAGCCAGAACCAAAAACTTGCATATAAAACTTTTATTATGGTATCAATTTTTGGAAGGCTTCTTGGATCTGTTTTTCTTCTTTCTTCCTTTCTGTAGGAAGAGTGGGATCGTGACTCTGGCATTTACAAAAAAAAGAAATCCTTATTGATCTGAGAGATGGAGAGCGGGGGCAAGCGTGAACAGAGGAACTCATGAACAACCAAGCAGAACATCCAAAAATCAACTCACATTAACAAACAACCCTCCCTCCTCCACACACTTCCATTAAAAACAGCAAGTAAAACAGTGAAACATTATAGAGATTAAAAACACGTCCGGTCAGTCTCAACACGGTCTTCTGTCGGACTGGGGTGGGGGGTGGGGGGGGGGGGGGTGGGGTCTTCCCCCAGGTGCTGTGCTTGTTTCTGCCACCAGGGCGGCACTCTTGGATGGTTCCACATCACAGATGCCCCCCCCCGATGTTAGGGCTTAAAGTCCAACAGCTGGCTCCACTCACAAGACATTCTGTATGGATGACCTCATGGCACAGACAGAGAGTGTGTTTACAGCGAGCATCTGTGTGTGTATGTGTGGTTGTGTATGTGTGGTTGTGTGTTTATGGTGAAGGGTACATTGCAGGGTCGCCAAGGCAATACAAAGGATACCGACTGTCAGGGTGCTTGAGATGCACGCTTAAACATCAAGTGTGGGGCGGTGGAGTGCACACACGCACGCGCACGCGCACGCACACGCACACACAGTATGCCATTGCTCTGCTCCCTTCTTTTTTGAAAATCCTTGGACATCACACACACACATATATATATATATGCATACATACACACAGACACACACACAGACACACACACAGACACACACACACACACACACACACACACACACACACACAAGGCTAGTCTCCAATTCTGACAGGGTCAGAGGTCACTCTATGGCCATCCATCTCTGCTGCTCTGGAGTCCATCTCTGGGGTAATTGTGTAATCCCCGGCACCGCAAGGCCGTGGAGGCTGGGAGGAAGGGCCCCGTCCCCTGGGAGGGAGAGATGTCTCTGTCTGACAGGCCCCCCTGCGGGTCACCCGCCTGACAGGCCTGGGCTGGGGGTACGGCAGTTTGGGGTAAAATATATGGAAAACTGGGTTGGGGTGGGGTGCGGTGGGGCGGTTTTGAGGCGGGTTGCAGTGCTGCTTTCGGGTGGGGATGGTTATGGTCATGGGAACACAACACCAAGAGTTTCCAGCCAAGAAGTCTCCTGGGGTAAGACAGGGTCTCCAGGATAGGGTGAAGTGCTTTCCCCCAAACATGATGCACGGCAGCCAGCTTCAGTTACAGATACTGCAGCCCTCCCACCCCTACAGCTGTAAATCACACAGTCATTTATGAAACTCCATTCCATTTTATAAACACCCCCCTACACCCAGTCTGCCAGCTTACTCAGCCACCCCCCCCTTTCCCCTCTTCCACTGTACTCTTAAAACACCACGGTCACAGAGGTGGTAGGTGTGTGTGTGTGTGTGTGTGTGTGTGTGTGTGTGTGTGTGTGTGTGTGTGCACTCGCTGTGCCACTGCTGGTGAGGTTCTCCTGAGAAAAGTGCATCATCGGACTCAGCAGTGGTTCAACAGTCTTAGCAGAGTGGTCCGACCAACACACACACACACACACACACACAAATACACAAATACTTTTGCCTTTGAAGTGAAGTCTTAAACGATAAGCTTCTTCCAGGAACACACAACACACACTCATACATACAAAATATACTGTCTCTTAAAACACACACACACACTGAAGCACACACTTTGCGTTCTCCTCTCCCCCTCTTTCTTTGAGGCATAGTCTTACGCAACAAGCTTCTTCCTGAAACACATAACCTGGCCTTTTACGGCATGCCAGGTCTGCCCCCCAGGACATCATCCATGTGTGTGTGTGTTTGTGTGCCGGTGTGTGTCACAGACGCCTCGAGAGGGAGCCTCTGGGTCACATTGAAGGGAAGGAGTCTGTGGAGAGCGGGGAGAAGGGGGGGAAGCCGCCCGTGGTGTCAGCGGAGCGCCCATGAAGGGCGCGCCGGAGCGGGGGGAAGGGCGGGGCGGTTAGTCAATCCATCTCCATGTCCATGAGCTTGTTGCTGGAGCGCGGCGTGTACTGGGAGTTGCGGCAGCAGCAGTGTGCGCAGATCAGGCCCAGCAGGATGGAGAGCAGACCCACGGCCAGAGACGAGCCCACACCATACAGCAGAGGCAGACGCATGGACTCCCACACTGAAACACACACACACACACACACAGGAAATATGAGTAAGAGACACAAATGCAAACACACACACACACACTACTAGTTAGACACACACACACATGCAATACCAGTTTGACACACACACACAAACACACACGAGATATGAATTGGACACTGACAAACGGAATACTACTTTGAGACATACACGGGCAACACTAGTTAGAGAGAGAGACACACACACACACACACACACACACACACACACACACACACACACACACACACACACACAATAGATCAGATAGTAGTGACACATACACACATTCACTTAACATGGTCTTTCATGCATATCTTCAAAACAAACATCTACATACTGTAGATACTAGATCTAGGACACTTCATGTTCATACTCTATGACTCTCTCTCTCTCTTCAGAACACACACACAAGCACACACACACACACACACACACACACACACACACTACACACACACTCACACAGTAGATCAGATAATATTGCATACTCTCTTAGTCTCTCTGTTCAGAACACGCACACGCACACACACAAAAGCACCCATACACAATCACACACACACACACGAGGCCTGACTCACATGCCAGCCTGATGGAGAGGTAGATGGGCGGCGAGGTGAGCTGGCGTCCTTCGCTCCATGAGCCGGATGCGGGTGCTAGCAGCCAGGGTGTGGCCACGCAGTGGTACTCGCCGGCGTCGCCATCCCGCGTGCCGTGCACGCTCAGCGTGAAGGTGTGCGCGTCGCTGCGCTCCAGGCTGCAGTCTGTGCTCTGATTGGCCCCCGTCGCAGACGCGCTCTTCCTGACTACGCCCCAGCGGTCCATGCTGAGCAGAGGCTCCGCCCCGCCATTCTCCAGAGCGTGGACAGGAGACTGGAACCACTGCACCTCAAACGACACGTCACCTGTGAGAGGGAGGGAGGAAGGGAAGAGGAGGAGGAGAAGAGAGAGAGGGAGGAAGAGAGGGAGGAAGAGAGGGAGGGAGAGATGGGGGGTGATACAGATGAAAGAGAGAGAATGAGTAAAATAGAGAAAGATCAGAGCAGATAGTGAATAGGGAGAAATAATGAGAAGAAAATAGGAAGAGAGAGAGAGAGAGAGAGAGAGAGAAATATTATGTTAACATATCTAAATGCTATGACATTATAAACAGTAATGCGATGACACACAGGAGACTCCCGTTCCGTTGTGTGATATCATTACAGCAGTTAATAAGCCATTACATGTGTTTCGTAAACAACAAACACACAAAGACATTCTTCTAGAACTTTCCATGACTACAAAGGCACGCAGGCAGGGGTGTGCCCTGGGCCTGCCATGCCGACAGGCTGTAGAGGTGTAGTCACATGGAGGAGAGGAGAGAGAGAGAGAGAGAGAGAGAGAGAGAGAGAGAGAGAGAGAGAGAGAGAGAGAGAGAGAGAGAGACAGGCTGCAGCACGTACACAGTTCTGCTTCAGAATGACAGGAATCTAAAGGAAGAGCCAGAGGCAAACTCTAACCTGACAGCAAACACAAAAACGCCACAGTTCACCCCAGCCACACCTATGCACACACCACACACACACTCTCTCTGAACTGCACCAAAATCTCTCACATACAAATTTGGCCACATGCACATAAACAGGTAAAATATGTTCTGAAAAACACATATAAACCTGTATAAATTAATCTACAAAGACATACAAAATAAAATGACATGAACACACACAAACACACACACACAAACACACACACACACCAACGCTCCAAGAAGAATAGTCAGAGGCACCCCGATGCAGGTCAGCCCAGTTCAATAAGCATGAATAGATCAGGCCTTTTTACCTGCACTAAGTACCTGCTCAACAGACAGGGTGAGGACTCATCTCTCCCTCTACACCAGCCAAGCCTGTAAGGATCACTAAGGCATTTACACACCTTTTACACACACACTTGCTTGCACAGACACACACACACAAACTCCAACCAACCTGCAAAAAGATAAACACACACACACACACACACACACACACACACACACCAACCTCACCCACAGGACGGACAAACACACACCAACCCAACCGCAGAGACCGACAGACACACACACACACAGAAACACACACACACACACACACACACACACACAAAAAACTTGAAAACCATCCAAACAGCAGAAGCAGAAATCCCTACTCAGCGCTGAAATATATATTCTTGCAGACAGCTTCTATTTCAGTATCCAGTGGACACGAGGGGCCCATTTAGGAGGGGCCCATTTAGGAGTAAGATGGACACCAGGGGCCCATTTAGGAGTAAGATGGACACAGGGGCCCATTTAGGAGTAAGGACCTGGCTCTGGGCCCTACGTGTGTGTCGGATCATAGATCTGGGCCCTACATATGTGTGTGTTTTCACAGCCAAGGGGAAGGGACGAGCGGACCGCGGCCAGGCCGGGACTAATTTGGGCCAACTCAGCCCCCACAGCAGGAGATGAGGTCCGACAGGCTGGGAACTGAAAGGACTGCGAGGGAGGGAACTAAGAACCATTCTCTCCTGTTTCATACAGGACTGAGGAGTCCATGTCCAGTCCGTTACGGATAATCATAAACCACTTTGTGGCAAAGGAGTTGACACGGCTGCAGGGTGTCACTGGCGTCTTGCCACGACCACGGCAGGCTCTGCACTGTTCTCACGGCCCAGGGAAAACCAAGCAAGAGAGACGAGGCGAACATTATAAAGGGTTTTTCTTCACACCAAAAGGATAACGGCAACACACACACACACTTCCTACAAAACATGGCTGACAACAGCTATGAATTATAGATTATTAGAAATGTTTTTTTTTTTTTTTTTTTCAAATGTCCTCACAAACAAACCATTTCACACAAGGGTCTTTATCAGCATTTTTTTCCTTAGTAGTCTGTTTTCCCGGAAAAAGCGGTCAGATAGATCCTCTCCGTGCGCGGAGCTTCAGTAAGCTAATGGGCTGAAGGGGGGAGTGCAGGAAAAAAACAAGGCGTTGTTGCCACGGCGACAGCATCAAAGGGTTGGGGGTCCCAGCAGTCTGCGGGAAGCGGATGCTTTCTACGAACCTGAGCATGCGGATTAAAAAGAGTCTTTCACACTCTCACACACACACTCACGCTCTAACACACACACACACACACACACACACACACACACACACACACACACACACACACACACACACACACACACACACACACACACACACACACACACACACACACTTTGCACTTGAGAGTCCTCCCGCCCCTCGAATTCGGAACCGCAACTAGGCCACCCTGGGCAGGGTTCATATACAGTGTGGACTGTTTTATCAAGGAGAATCATGCGTAACCATTGCATGCCCATGTAGTTATGAAAGATGTATCCATTTTGTAACTTCTCATAGAGTGATTCCCTGGGTGTGGCTTTTACTATTACCTTCAGTACATTCAAACATTTACCCAAAGCAACCGTTAGCTTATTTTTAGCATTTTTATCAGTGCCCATTCAATGGAAACCAAGCACACGCCCTTGATGCTACTGGCACCTTGCTCTGCCAATGAAGGCACATGAACACAGATGTAAGCTTAGCAAACAGAGATCTTTCCCATCTGAGGGCAGTGTGACTTTTATATTAGGTTAACATTGTTGTTGTTGTTTGTAGAATAAATGTACTGATATGCAGCTCTGGAGTCCTGAAGTAACTAGGGTAAATTTTTACCTAACAAACATAGTTTCAGCATGGGAATGAATTATGTGGCTGAAATTCATCACAGCTTTGTGAGTCACGGCTCAACGTGAACATGAAAAAAGCAAAAAAGGAACACTCTACTGATCGGTTGGGGAGATGGGGCAGGATTGCATTAGAATTTTACAACTTGCATCATAAAGAGAGCTTTTAGGCATTCAGCATGACTAAACAGGACCTCATCCTATACACATACACTCACTCTCTCACACACGCATGTCCAAATACACACATACTTACATTCTTACATGCATAAGTTCATGTGCAGCACACACACACACACACACACACACACACACACACACACACACACACACACACACACACACACACACACACACACACACACACACACACACACACACACACACACACACACACACACACACACACTACCTCTCTCCCATATTGACACACTCAAACACCACTGTTAATGCTCAAAAAGCGCAAGCATGGACTTCGGTTGGCCAACCAGTGGAGCCTCAGGCAACAGATTCAGACTTGAGACAGAGTCTGGTGTTACTCAATGCTCAACCACACCGGTGAGTATGAGTAGTGACACACACACACGCACACACCAGTGTTAATGTTCAAAAAGCACCATTATGGACTCCGGTTGGCCAACCAGTGGAGCTTGAGGCTACAGATTCAGACTTGAGGTGGAGTGGAACACTGCCCCTGCAGAGTCAGGTGTTACTCAATACTCAACCACACCAGTGAGTATGATTAGTGACACACACACACACACACACGAAAACACGCACACACCTCTATTAATGTTCAAAAAGCTCCGGCATGGACTTGTTTCGATGCTTAACCACACCAGTGAGTATGGCTCAGTAACTCACAGAAAGATACACAGAGACACACACACAGAACAATGCCCCCCCCCCCGATTGTCATGTTACAGCCGGTTAGAACACACAGGTGCTTCCAACACAAGCAGCGCCTCCTCCACAAGCCCTAACCCAACAGCACCTCCTCCACACACTGTAACCCAGCAGCACCTCCTCCACACACTGTAACCCAGCAGCACCTCCTCCACACACTGTAACCTAGCAGCACCTTCTCCACACGCCCTAACCCAACAGCACTTCATCCACATGCCCTAACCCAGCAGCACCTCCTAACCCAACAGCACCTCCTCCACATGCCCCAACCCAACAGCACCTCCTCCACATGCTGTAACCCAGCAGCTGCTCCTCCACATGCCACAACCCAACAGCACCTCCTCCACATGCTGTAACCCAGCATCACCTCCTAACCCAGCAGCACCTCCTCCACATGCCCTAGCCCAACAGAAAAGATAAATAAACCACTGAGAGCTGAGCAGACTGTTTACCCAACAGACAAACTCAGTCCTGTAAATGATTGTCAATCACTGTCACCCTGAATGGCAGCAGTCAACAGACCATGAAGACCTGAACTCCATAACCAAACTACATAAACTCAGTAGAATAGAATAGAATGGAATGGAACGGAAAGTAAAACTTGAGTAAATCTGAAGCATGTCCTTCTCTTTGAAGGTGAGGCATTGGCAAACAAGTCAGGCCAGAGTGAACACACACACACACACACACACACACACACACACACACACACACACACACTTCTGTCTTATCAGCTCAAGGCATATGTGGCCAGTGGGATCAGACGGAGAGAGGAGGTTGGGGAGCTGAAGCACTTCTTAAACACACATTCACTTTATGAGTGAGAGCTCCACATTCCAGAGTAATAATGTGGTGTGTGTGTGTGTGTTCATGTGTGTCTATGTGTGTGTCTGTTAATTTGAGTCTGTGTGTGCGTGGGATGTAGGTATGTGAGAATGTGTGTGAAAGTGTTAGTACGTATGTGTGTGTGTGTGCGTGAGAAAAGAGATAGAATGTGTGTGGCCATGTGCTTGTGTGTGTGTATGCCTGCGTGTGTGCGTGCCTCCGTAAAGGAATGTGTGTCCATGTGCATGCATATGTCTGTGTGTGTGTGTGTGTGTGTGTGTGTGTGTGTGTGTGTGTGTGTTAATGTGCGTCATGAATCCTTTTCTAAACCCACAACTTCACCACCGAATCAGAAACAGCCAAAAACACAGGTCAGCTGAAGTCTCATTCCAGCAGCTGTTCCTTGGCCACGACTCTGTGTGCACGTCCACAGGCAGCCGCCATTCCATTAGCCATCACCACCGGCAGCAAGAGGTGTTAACAGCCATCAGCACAGGACCCATGCATGGAGTCACCGTAACTGGCCCGCCCCTGTTTACCGTCCCCTCCTCACAATCAAAGCACACACACACAATGGCCATCGACTCACAAAGGAAATCACACCCATGTTAGGCCTGGACCGAGGAGCCATGAGATTAATCAGAAGATGAGAGGGGTGGACAAAATGTCACCATGGAAACAAAGCGTGAACTGATATGGCATGACGTCACAAGAGGACTCTGCCACGCGCTGCATAATCAAGGAAAGGTGTAGCCGCCTAGCCAAACTTCCGCGAAAGTCGAGACAAGAGCTTGCTACGGCTGCGTACGATAAGGACAAAAAAGACCGTAGGCCGTCTGCAGACTACACGCCCGCCGCTCCGAGCCCCGGGAAGTGTGATAAGGAAATGAAAACAAGAGCGGACGAGGCCGTGCATTAACATAACTGATTGTGTTTTCGTCAGGCTGGCTTGCTTGGTCGTTTGAGGACTTCGGCAGAGAAGAGGAGAGTTTACATCCAGAGGAGAGTTGCTTCAGTGAGTCAGCGAACGACGCTACAAGACTGTTGACCATCTAGGGTAGGGATGGCTCCCCGCGGAAGAAGGAGAAGTGTGAATCATGAATCATTTATAGACATTCAAAATGAACACGTTCCCATTAGGGAAAATTCTCATTAGGTTTGTTGGCTAAATATTCTCTATGAGTAGGCGTCTTCACCTCCAAACGAACATACTAATCCAATGGCCTACTTCATTAATCCTTTATATAACACAATGTCCTTGAAGGAATATCTAAAGTGCTTGTGTCTTACTGCACAACAGCAGATCATCTTTGAGTAAGATACGGAGTACATTTGTTATGGGGTTATCCACCACTGATAACAACTGTAGGACAGTTTTTAACAGTTATAACGCCACTGTAGGGCTGTATGCGCTTCATGGCTGAGTAGCTTGTAAGTGCAAGTGTGTGTATGTGTCATTGTGAGTATGTACTGAGCGTAGAGTGTAGTTTGTGTGTTTGTGAGAGAAAGAGACAGAGAGAGAAAGGAGTGAGAAAAAGAGAGAGAGAGAAAGAGAGAGAGAGAGAGAGAGAGAAAAAGAGAGTGTGGATGGACGTATGTGTGGAAGGTCCTGTGCATGCGTACGTCTGACTGTGAATGTGCGTTTGACTGAATATCTGCGTATGTGAGTGAGAGTGAGAGTGAGTAAGAGAGAGAGAGAGAGAGAGAGAGAGAGAGAGAGAGAGAGAGACAGAACGAGGGAGTGAAAGTGTGTGTGTGTGTGTGTGTGTGTGTGTGTGTGTGTGTGTGTGTGTGTGTGTGTGTACTTGCCTCTGTTAGGAGAAGCCCCTTGGACAGAAATGATGCATTGGAGTTTGGCCGTCTCTCCTGGAGACACTCGGTGCTTGTCTGAATGAATAGTCACATTAAACACCGGACCTGTGAGAACACACACACACACACACACACATAAAAGAAAGATTTAGAGTCATGGTATTCTCTCACTCAACCTACTCTCTTTATCTCAATCCACTCATGCCTTTACTCTCTCTCTCCCCCCCTTTATCTTCTCTCTCTCTCCCCCCTTTCTCTTCTCTCTTTCCCCCCTTTCTCTCCCCTCTCTCTCTCTGGCCAGCCTCTCTTCTTCCCAGGCCACTTGAGCTCTGAGGCCCTGGTGGCCATACAAACGTACAAACAGTGTCAGCTGTGTGTCCCCATGACGAGGGGACTTCCATAGCTCTAGTGGTGGGAATCCTCAGGGTTGGTCCAACCTTGGGAATCTACATCTTCGACTCCATCTCTTTCACTCTTTCCCTCTCCATCTCTTTCCCCCTCCCTCTTTTTGAAATACTCTCTCTCCCTCTATCCATCCCTTTCTCTCTCCATGTCTTTCACTCTTTCACCTCTCTCACCGCCCTCTGTTCTTCCCGTGTTCTTGCTATCTCTTTGGGGACTGCGAGGCGTTCATCCAGGCTCTGTGCGCTCACAGATTAAGCTCTAATTGGCAGGCTGGAACATCCTGAAGACCCTCTTGTGGTAGAGTGGGGGGCCCATATAACACCCCCCAACAGAGAGACAAGCACAAACAAAAAGCGGACACCCCCAGCAAAGAAAACGCATAAAAGCACTCACCCTCCTCTCCTATCCCCTCTACCCAAAGATTAACAGCTTCACCACCCAGCACCTCTCCTCTCCTCCCCCCACCACACACACAGGCCCTGGCCCACTGGAGAAGGACACAGACACACACACACACTCACACACACACTCACACACACACACACACACACACACACAGGCCCTGGCCCACTGGAGAAGGACACACACACACACACACACACACACACACACACACACACACACACACACACACACACACACACACACACACAGAGGCCCTGGCCCACTGGAGAAGGACCACAGTCAGCACAGTGACCATGGTGAACACAAGGAATCTGCCCCAAGGGATCTACTTTACTGGGCCAGTCATCCAGTGGGGAGAGAGGGATGAACAGAGAATAGGGGGAGAGGGGTAAAGGGAAGGAGGAAGGCTTAAGCCATGAGAGAGTGTTTGGAATTAAGCCATGAGAGTCTATAGGGCTTCACATTCAGAAATTACTGTCTGTGTGTCTGGGCCAAATTCACACAGAACTGTACAAACACAAAACCCCTCTGTTCAGACATCTCTTCCTTAGTACGAGCACACACACACACACACAGACACACACATTCCCACACACACACACACACACACACACACACACACACACACACACACACACACCACACACACACACACACACACACACGTGAACTTCTAACCTGAACTCATCTCTCTCTCCCCCACACACATATACCTACATAACCACACAAACAAACACACACACACATCCTTCCTCTGACAGCAGGGAGAAGCAGTAGTTAAGAGCTTTTAGAGATCAGATCAGAGAGCAGGACCGACTGACAGTACCTGTGTCCTCAAAGGTGATCTCAATCTTGTTGGACTCGGCGCTGACCACCCTGTTCCACTCCCCTCCAGGGGCACCAGAACCTCCTTGCTCCCGTGTCCAGGCGGCGACTTCGCAGTAGTAGGACCCGCGGTCGCTCAGCTGGGCCCCGTACAGACGGAACCGGTACTCCAGCCGACCTGTCTTCTCCAGGGCCACGCTGTCCACCCGGCCTGGTTCTGTCCATTCCTCCAGTTGCAGAACCGAGTCGGCATTCAGAGACAGAACCTTGCGGGATGCCACGCCGGACCTCTCCTCCGTCCGTACCAGAACCGAGTAGCCGGGGTTCTGCAGGTTCTGGCCCGTCACATGACAGCTCATCTCGAACGTGGAACCAGCACTAGAGGCCTCCCGGATCCGGTGGGCCACCACACTTAGAACCGGGGCTAGAAGCGGAAACATAAGAAGCAGATTGTCAATCACAGTGATCAAGAAACGGACCATCAATTACCTGTATCGAGATCAGAGGCACAAAGGTGCCCCTGGAAATCGACCTTTCCTAGTGACTTTTCATTTAACTACAAGGGGAAAATGGTCTGCCAATGGCCCTGACACCTCAATGGATAACCAATCACTCTAATCGATAAGGGATTATGAGAGAGCCGAGTCAGGGGGATGTGCTGGCTGCAGACAAAGCCCTCTTCTAATGACCAGCCCCTTAACCATGCAGACGAATTACACGCCATTACATTCAACACCATAACCGCCTAAACAAAGATGGATCATTGGCTGTCCGGATCAATATATGCTGACATCGTGTCTAGAAGTCCTGTCTTGGGAACCAGCATAGTTCAACATATTTCAGTCCCTCAGTGTGTTCCAGTGCTCAGTAATGCCCTTATCAACCCATAAAGAGGGTGAAGTGGTTCTTTACCTTGTTTCCGGCTGATACCTAAAGTAACCA
>NC_137924.1:27694673-27697173 GCF_963457725.1 Sprattus sprattus
CTCCACATGGCATTACTACCAACCCAGATCCCCATAACCCCCTCTCCCCTCCACTGTGTCACACTCCCTTCTTCCACCTATCCACAACAGCTTGGTATGGCTTGACTTCATTCAGCTGTATTAGCATGACCAGAATATTGTGAAGCATTGCCTGTGTGAAATTACCTAGTTTACGCATGCGATGAGTCATGGGAGAGCACACACTCATTTTTCTCCCACTCTTTAGCTTTGTCTCACTCTTTCACACATTTTTTTTTTCTTTCTCTCCCTGTCCCTTGTCGGTCTTTCTGCCCCCTCTCTCTCACACACACACACACTAGGGATGCAAATTATCGATTAATTCATTAATCATTAGTTGATAATCTTATCGATCGACTTTCGATTAATTGATAAGCGGCGTTTTTCACCTGAGTTTCAGTGTTTCAATAGGGCCTTTACAAATATCAGCTAAATAGTTGAGTTATTATATTACATTACATTCTGATAATTCTATTCTATTCTATTCTATTATACATTCCTCAAGTAATTATGCATTAGGAAAAGGAAGCAGAAAAGTTTTTTTATGGTATAACAAAATACATTCTTTAATTTAAAACAAAGAAATAAATGATGGACTGGCTCAGTTCTTGCATTTGAAACAGACATAAAAAAAAAGAATAGAAGAAATTAAATAGAGAGCCAAACAGAATATTATTGAGCCTATAGATTATGAAGAAACTGCATCTAGGCTATTACAAGCTAACTAGCCAACACAACTCTCTGAAGTTTAACTCGCGCTCACGGTAGTGAGGGATAGAGTAGTTACATTCTTAATGGCAAGCCATCAGGCAAAGGTAAGCTAGCCCGCTAACGAGCTAGGTATATAATATCATTAAGCCTGAGTGAGCTAGTCCGCTATCAAGCTAAATAGCCAACTCAACTCTTACTTACTTACTCTCATGAGCCAAACTCGCGGGCACACGTTAGCACGGGAGTAGACAGAGATATTCATATTCATAGCAAGGTGAGCTAGCCCGCTAACGAGCTAGGTAGCTAACTCTATGAAGTCTCAGTGAGCTAGCCCGCTAACGAACTAATAGCTAACCTCGCGGCAGTAAGCGAGAGAAGGTATAATACAGTGTAGCTGTGATTTTAGGTTGATCAGGTGAACTGGTGGTGCCATGCAGGACAGCAGCATGCACGGTGTTCAAATGATAACTGAATGAGCTAGTGGAACTATTGTATTTCAATACCGCATTAAACAGAGAACATTTGACTTCTTTGCCTGAATTAACAATGTTGAAGTGGTCCCACACCGCACTTCTTTTCGCTCGCTTCATTTTGTTTTCAACCGGTCTCTCGCGCTAGCGCCCTCTAGCGATTAATCGTGATTAATACATTTTGATCGAGCAACCTCTTAATCGACAATTAATCTAAAGTCGATTAATCATTTGCATCCCTAACACACACACACACACACTCAGTCTAGCCTCAACACCAGCTGTGCGCATCTGTGAGTGTGGTGCCCTTCCCCCTGACCACTCCACAGGCCACAGGCTCCAGAGCTCAATCCATCTACTGGGGCTTAGCGGTGAAAGAGCCCTCTTGATAGCGGCATGCAGCAAACCAGTCACTGCAAGGGCAGAACAGGGGGTTTCCAAGATCTGCTTTCACCTCAAACTGAACTGGGTAGAATACAAAGTGCACTCAAGATGGAAAGAGGAAGAGAAAAAAAAGAGAGAGAGAGAGGAATGGCTTGGACGGATGATTCGAAGACCCAAAAACAGAAAAGATGTGGACTAATTTTAACAGACAAGGGAGAGGGAGTTAAAAAAAAAAAACGAGACACAAATGGCACAGGCAAATTCAAGGACCTAAAAAAACAGGGAGACGAAGGCTAATTTCAGTGGGACATTAATTGGGACAATGAGGTCCAATTACAGTAGAAGTGGCACAGAAGAGGCTATCTCTCCCTCTCTCGCTCACTCACTCACTCGCTCGCTTGCTGCTGAAAACTATGCTGCACAGCACCCTGGAGCCTCTACACCACAGCATGTGAACATGAGCCTGAATATTAACCAGAGCCAGAGAGGACAGTAGTGGAGAATGCAGGACATGAAGGAATAATTAAATGAACAAATGAACGGATGAAAGAACGGATGAACGAATGAATGAATGAATGAACGAATAGAATGTGCGCGCTGTCTCGTATGGTTGTCTTCATATCAGATTTGGTGGCCATCTACACCTCTGTTTGTTTTGTAAACTTCAAACAGACGACACACATCACTGCCCTCATGCCCCTGTGTTTGGAAGACTGCCATGTTCAGACAGACAGAGAGAGGGGGGGAGGAGGAGGGCGGAAGCGATAGAGGGACAGAGAGAGAGAGACGGTGGAGCGGAGAGAAAGAGAGGGACAGAGAGAGGGAGAGGAGGGGAGATTGAGAGAATAGATGGATGTTAGTGAAAGAGAGAGAGAGAGAGAGAGAGAGAGAGATAGAGAGAGAGGGGAGAGTAGAGA
>NC_137924.1:27699673-27884673 GCF_963457725.1 Sprattus sprattus
GGTCGACAGACACAGCCAGACCAAATAACAGTCAGAAATACAAACAGACAGAGAGACAGACAGACAGACAGATAGACAGACAGACAGACAGACAGACAGACAGACAGACAGACAGACAGACAGACAGACAGACAGACAGACAGACAGACAGACAGGCAGACAGACAGACAGACAGACAGAGGGACAGAGACAGGCAGGAAAAAAGAAATAGTTTATAATGATGGTGAGATAAAGTGAGGCATCCCTGTTTTAGATTTTTTTTAAAATTGCAACAAATATTTCTTTTAAACTAATTGTGAAAGTCAACGCCTAAAAAGTCTATATCTGACAGTATTTTGAAAAAAAGCCTTTAGTTTTAAAAGGTCTACTCATGATTTACCCTGCCCTCATTTTAAAGGTTTATTTATGATTTACCCTGCCTTGGCATCAAGCCTTCTCTGGTCCCCCCATGGCACAATGCTTCTTCACAATTCAACACATTTTCTGCGGTGGAGACTCTCTTCAGCCTCTGAGGAAAACCGCCAGCTCACAGGAAGAAAATGAAAAGGAATTTCTGAATGTCTGCTCTTTCACTTCCACCTTCCTGCTGACTGGTGTTCTTATCTGTCTGCGCTCATTAAAACAACCACTTAAAACTAAAAATGACTGTCTAGCTGTCAGCACACTCTGTCCTACCGCAAGCATGAGACAGTGTTCACTCATAACCACACTCAGCCTGAAAAGCACACAGGACTTCCTGGGAAAAAAAACCAGGAAGAGTAAAAACCAACAGACCCAAGAAAAGGATATGACCCTCAAGCTAGTCATAGCTCGGAATGCCTGTCTCATTAGGGCGTGGATGGAATGATAGCAAGAGACCATTTCACTCGTATAAAAGGGTCATCAAGTCCACACGGCTTAATCAATTAGCTGCTGCACAAATTGAAACTGAAAGTGCACCCTTTGAGTCGGCTATCCAAAGGCCCTGTAACCCTGTGTGCCATGGTGGTCTCTATGGGGTGACCTCTAATTGAGCTCCGCTGCTCCTCCACACACATGGGTGCAATCTTGTGGTTAGTAAGTGGCCATTTACTTCTCTTGGTTGGCTGGTTTGTTTGTTTGTTTACCCTCCGCTAAGCATTTAAATCAGTGACCTAGGCAACTTAATTGACCTCTTAAGAAGACACAATGTAAACACACTCCCCCTCTCAAGAATGACTTGGAGGTCTTTAATAACTTCCTGGTGGTTTCATGGCCCCCCTTGTGAGTAGGCACACAAAGGTTTAACCTAATCCCCCCCTCCACATACTGTATTACAGGCCCCGAAAGCTCTGTACTATTTCTGATAATCATGTCTGGATGTCTTTGGGGGATAAAAAAGCATTGGCTTTTATCTAATACAGTTCCTTCAGGTCTGCGGTTGGTCAGGTGGCATTTGATTTGAACCCTTTGTCTGGGATTCAAATATTTGTGGTTCTGATTAGACTTAATGACACGGTGTGGCCAGCCAGAGAAGCATATGAAGGGCTGGATGCCAAGGAAAGGCGGCCTAGAGGGCAGCTTATTGTGAAACAGATCTGGTCAATTGTGCCATATCTGGGCCGAATCCGGGCCAAATCAGTACCAAAGACATGGACTTGGAATGGAACTGGTAAGTCTGTTCCAAATCTGTGCCCAATGTAGTCCAATGGCATGAATCCAGTGGATTTAGGACCGGATCTGGCCTGGGTCTGTTCTGATTGAGGACTGGCTTTGGAATGGCTCTGGTAGATTTCCTTCCTATTTAGGCCAACTAGAGCTTCAAGGCTGGATCCATTCTGGATGGCAACTAGCTCAAAGGATATTAAACTGGCATGTACACCGTGAGACAGTGCTGTTTCAAGGCTGGATGCGTCTGCACCTGACTCTGATCTCATACACTCCTGGGCCTGCCAGAGCATAGCTGTGGAGCGTGTGTGCGTGTGTGTGTGTGTGTGTGTGTGTGTGTGTGTGTGTGTGTGTTTATGTGGGTATGTGTATATATGTGAGTGTGGGTGTGTGTGAGAGAGAGTGTGAGTGAGTGAGTTAGTGATAAACTGATTAAGTGAGTGTTTGTGTATACATATGTGGGTTTGTGTGTTTGTGTGTGTGTGTGTGTGTGTGTTTGTTTGTGTGTGAGAGAGAGTGTGTGTGTGAGTGATAGATAAAGAGAGAGAGAGGTTAAGTGAGTGTGTGTGTATACATGTGTGATCTCAGAGGAATGCAATGCCATATCAGAGTGCCTCACGCTGAGTCACGAGGGGAAGGGCACGGAATGGCACAGCACAGCATGGCCGCCAGTTACTCAGCAAGTTTGTTCGTGAGGTGTGGCCGTTCAGGTCTCAACTCCACCGACACCAAACACTCCAGGTGACTCCCTCTCATCACACCAAGCATCAGTGACCATGAATGGAGCCATGGGGAAGTGAGGATTTATTGAGCTTTGTGGTAGCTTTCCTGAACTACTGTTCATTCACACACAAACAAACAGGTGTGTCTGAAGTGAGATATATAAGCTGTGTGTGAGTATGTGTGTGTGTGTGTGAGTATGTGTGTGTGTGTGTTCTTCTTTTTCAAATCCTCACCTGTAGGTTTGACAGTGACCTTCCCCATGTCTTCACTCTTCTCCAGGATCTTGTGTAAGGAGCCTCCACCCTGCCTCACCCACTCCCTGGCTGTGCATACGTACTTCCCCTGGTCCTCAGGGCGGACGCCGGACAGCACCAGCCCGTAGAACCCACCTCCGCGCAGGTCCAATCGCAGCCCCCCCTCTGCGTAGCGCTGGGCAGAGCTATCGCCCACTGTGACCTTGTCATCAGGACCGAAGGTCAGGATCTCCTTCATTGGAGAGCCTCCCACCTTGAAAGACCACGTGACTGATAGAGAAGTGTGCTCTGTGAAAGCTCTGGTGGTATTGCAGTGAAGCTCCAACTGCTCCCCTTCAGACACCGCAGGCTGTGGGATTGACGGCGCTACCTTCAGGCTGTCCCCTATCACTGTAAACAGAAAAGGCAGATGTTAAAAAGGTGATAGTGAAATAGAGCTTAATCTCAAATAGGCATCTGCTTAAACTCCTGAAGTTATCAGTCATAAAGCACTGGGAGGCCACACCACACAACTGGGCAACATCTGGATCTTCCACCTGGATTCATCCTTTCTCAGTTAACTTCTTCGAGAGTTGTGAAATGTCAGGCTGGCTTCTCGATCAATGTCCCTTGTGCATCCTTTACCCTTGACCCATCTCACATCATCTAATCAAGTCACTGTGTAAGTGGATATCAAACCACAATACAAATGTACTGCAGAATGTCCAAGACCTTGAACAACCAAGATTTGAACAGCCACATCCCCATAACAAGGCTTATTCCGGAATGAAACGCATGACTCAATGAAGTCACATTTATCTCTCTTAATCTCATTCTTTTGTTGTTGTGGACATGTGAGTGTGTTGGCGTGAGTGTGTGTGTGTGTGTGTGTGTGTGTGTGTGTGTGTGTGTGGCGTGTCTGAGTGTGAGAATGTGTGTAAAGAGCAGGAAAGGTTTCTCACAACCCTTTACAACTGAAAGGCCTTCTGGGTAACTGTGCTCGAGTGTGAATTGCTGACAAGTGTTGAGAGATGGCAGAGTGTACCAGTGACCTTGACCTCATACCCAGCAGGCACTGTGATATCTCCCTTAACATTGTAGCCACTTCGGTGCTTCCTTTACTAACCTGTCCTTCACCTTCTCTTCTGAGAGGGCACACACACAGAGAGACAGACAGAGAGAGAGAGAGAGAGAGAGAGAGCTAGAGAAAGAGAGAGAGAGAGAGGTGACCTTTCTTAAATTTTGAAGCCCCCCCCCCCTAAAGCTACATTCTGGTGGTGCTGGGGAGCAGTAGATGTGGTTTTGTAGCAATAAATCATCCACTGATGGAGTGCAGGGAGGGGTTTAGAAACCGCTTAAGGTTCAGAACAACCTGAAATAACCTCCTTCTTGGGGAATACGAAACTAAGGAGGCTGTGGAAAGGAGGGGTTGTTGTGCAGGGAGATGGTTAGGAGATGTGTGTGTGTGTGTGTGTGTTTGTGTGTGTGTGTGTGTGTGTGTGTTTAACAGAAAATTGGGACTAGGAATACTGGAGGCATGTGTCACAGAAGAGAGTGTGCTCTTGGAACAAACAGGTACAGGAGTTTTGGATCCAGTATCGAGGAACAACGCCTGACTCCATTCCTTGCTGCCAAACCCAAATTGCCCAGCAGCAGCAGAGCAAGTACTGGTGACTGATGAGTGTCAACAGGTTTGTGGGAACAGTGGTGACAGAGCAGGGCTTTATGGAACTCACTGTGTGTCAGCGCCTGACGGCACCAACCACAATATAATTGTCCAATTCTATCAAGAGCACATTAACATTTAGGAGACAAATGACAGTAAAACAAAAACCCAGCTCACTATTTGAACGTATGATCAGGCCTACCTTTGAGTGCTACGTCTGCCTTGTAGTTCCCGCTGAAGACCGTGTCAGTGCTGGGAGTACTACACTGGTAGGTGGCGCTGTCCGTAGCTCGAACCTTCTTGATCTTCAGCTCGCTTGACGAGTCGCTAATCTTCTTGATGCTTATGTCGCCACTGGAGACCCGGTCCTTGAAGAGGGCGTTGGGATACGAGCTGTCGAACGTGGAAATGACCGGGAACTCGTCCTGTCCCTGCAGCATCATCCACTCAAAGTCCTGATCTCTGGGCCCCTCATATTGAGAGACGTTGCAGCGGATCGTCACAGCCTGGCCCTCAACGCGGACCAAAGGGCCAGAGGGGACCCTCACGACCCTGCCCTGGCACAGCGCTGGAAGAAGAGAGAGACAGAAAGACATGCAAGAGAGAGAGAAAGAAAGTGAGAGAGAGAGAGAGTGTGAATTTACATTGATAAGCCATTAAATCTACACAACTTTTTGACTTTTGAGGCATCATCACACATCAAACACACACAGCGTTTGGTCTCTTCATACTTCACGGACGGGAAAGCCTTTGCTGTCAACCATGCCACTGGGCTAGGCCACGGAGCTGACTAATCAAAACACAGTCCCTTCACATCTGCCGTCGTGACTGTTTCTATCCCTACGTGCCTCACATGGATGCGAGGAGGAAGGGCACACCACTGTGTGTGTGTGTGTGTGTGTGAGTGTGTGAGTGTGTGTGAGTGTGTGAGTGTGTGAGTGTGTGAGTGTGTGAGTGTGTGTGAGTGTGTGTGAATGGGTGTGTGTGTGTGTCATTTGTGTGTGTGTGTGGGTGGGAAGCCGAGTGCATCAGTCAGGCATCAGAACTGAGAGCTGCTCAGAGAGACAGTCACAGGGAGTGCACAGACAACGCTGCCGTGAGCTCAGAATTAGTCTCATCACGCTCACGCTCGCCTGGAGCAGAAGAACAGGATATGTCCATATCTCATGTGGCGTCTCTCTGCAGATACAGATACAGACACACTCACACACACACTCACACACCCACACACACACCAACACACACACACAAAATAAACGGATGAAACGACAAAAGGTAACACTGCTCGACAACCTTCCCAACCTGACCCTGACAGAGCACTCAAGAGATTGAACAAACTTACGCTGAAAGATAACTTGAAAATTGTATGACATCTACACAACCATTCTGGCTGATGAACCCAACACAACACACAACACACAAATTCACACACACACACACAAGCATTGGATCACAATCCTTAAACAAATAATACACTATGACAGTAGTCCAGGTGAGCACAATGCCAAATCCAAATGCATGGCATTCTGAACACCGGCCCCCATTTATGGTCAAATGAATCTCAAGTAGCCTTATTAGGGGACACTGATCAGCGTGCTGGCATGAGAAATCTCACAGCCGTACACGAGACAGTGAGACTAACTGGCAGAGAGAAGGGGATTTGACAGTGGTATAAAACATTTCAAGGCACCCTGGCATTCGCCTGCATGAGTGTGTGTGTGTGAGAGAGAGAGAGAAAGAGCACACAGAGAACAGGTTGGGACACCAACTTCTTGAAGGTGAAAAAGGAGAAAGAAACAAAACAAAAAGAGGGAGGGGGGAGGACGGGGAGAGAGAGAGAGAGAGAGAGAGAGAAAGAAAGAGAGCGAGAGAGAGAGAGAAGAGAGAACAGTGACAAGAGAATGATAAAAGGGTGAGAAACTTGGAGCATGTCGGGGCTTGTTCACACAAGGCTAAGCTACAGGTAACAGAGCAGGGTGAAGGGAAGCTAGCTGAGAAACTGTGAAGCGAAACTCAGAAAACTTGTCAACATGCAAGCTGACACACACACACACACACACACACACACACACACACACACACACACACACACACACCCTATACTTTCTGAACACAAGCAAAGGCCATTTCAAATGTTTCCAAGCAAGCCAGGAAGGTGGGATGACATGGTGGTCTTGGTCCCAGCCTGCTTGTTAGCGTGCCTGTGTGGACAGGCATGTGCCAGCATATCAGCTGTGACAACACAGGCATGCAGCACCTCAGTTCCGTTGCACATTACACATTCCATTCAACCGCAATAACAGTAACACACACACACACACACACACTCACACACACACGTTCCTTCAGTAAACCAAACATTTCCAAAAATGTACATTTATTCATTTAGCAGACGCTTTTATCCAAAGCAACAAAGGAGAGAACAATCAGGCTACGAGCAATAGAGACCTAGTGTATCAATAAATACTACATAACATAAGAAATAAAAAGTGTAGTAATTTAAGTACTGTACAAACTGACACCTTCACACAAACAGTCAATAACTGGTTACAGTGTGGGTGTGTATATATGATTGTCATCATGGCTCACCAAGAGGTGACAGCTAGAGTTAGCTAGAGTGAGTCCAACTCTCTCTTCACACCTTCAGTTAAGAGTGGCCGTTAGACCTGGGTCACATCACACGGCCGCTGCCATGGCCCAGAAATCCAGGGGAAATCCACTCATACCCTGCCTCGCACACTGTGGTGCCGTTCATGGGTCGGCGTATGATGGACTTGTTCTGTTCAGTGGTATCACACCCGGAACCAGAAGGTTCATTTAAATGCAGAAGGGATCCAATTTCAGGATGAGGGACCCATTTGCTAGCGAGTGACCAAAGTGCTGGTCATGAGTGTGTGTGTGTGTGTGTGTAAGCAGGTATTATTGACAGGACCTGCAACGGAAGCCTGCCACACCTTTTATCCGTGGTCAGACTTCTGGTCATTTGTATTAAGGCTCCTCTCCTCTCTCTCTCTCTCTCTCCCTCCCTATTTCTGTCATATCGTCTCTCTCACACCTGTTTGATATTTTGTCACGTATGTTTTGCATGGTCATTTCATCACAGTGCTATCAAGTTAATATTTGGTAACATTTGGTTTGCCATCAAAGAAAGTAATCAAATTCAAGCGGAAGACTGCAGTAACCCACTGAATAACTCTGTCCCATTCAGGACTACCATTGAGTAAGTGTGACTTGGTATTAGTCGAGAGGTTTTTTCTGATAGCCTATGTTATTTACCTGCGTTGTCAAAACATGGTAACCGATTTTACTAACACATATAGCCTCTTGAACATGTGACAGTAGGACAAAATTAATACTTCCCAATACGCATACAACGAAACCCCCCGCAAACGCGCAAGAGATTGTGATTCGTGAACGTTCAAACCCGCATCGGTTATATCCTGGAAAAAAAAATATTCTGACAGAATACTGTTCCAAATATAAGTGCAATCATAAGAAAATGAGACTCACCTAAACTTGCCAATAAAAGCAAAGAAGCAAAGCAGATCTGTTCCATCTTGATCAGGCGCGTACTTTCCCCCCTCAAATAAATCTCTTTGTCATCCACGCCTCGCACGAAACACTGAACACTCCCGTGATATTTCCTTATGTTCAAGAGAGCGCAAGTTCTGCCGATATCCAAATACTTCTCCGGGCTTTAGATGCGACTTGCAGTTTATCCGTAGACAATCCTCAGAATAATACTCTAGTAATCCAACGCGACCGGCAAAGACACACATGGTTCATGACGATACGCCTTCTGAGCAACGTAGGCACTGGGAACAGAACGGGACTCCGCAGCCGTCTATGTCCGGAAGTGTGAGTGACTTGGAGGTTCTCATTGGATGAAGGAAGGGACACGACACGGAGCTGTCTGAGCAGGTGAACCTCCTCGTAGCCCTACCCCAAAACTCCGCAGAAATGTGACAGGCGTAACAGAGACTAATTAAACCCTTTCTCCAAGAATAACTCCAAGTAGGCTATCTACAGACATCATGCTGCATTCGACTACTCCAACTTTAATCATTATTCCCCTGAACGTCGTCTTAATGACTCATGCGTGCATATCAAGGGGTAAAAACAAAGCGTCGGTTAGTTCGCATTAGCTGATCTGCCTTTTCATCTTTTAATTCCACGAATGTCAGTTACTCTTCGCGTAACGAGATACACTGCTTTGATCTCGTTTGGCCCTGATTTTTTTTTCAGGGACCCTGTCAAATTAAATTAAATTGTGTCGAGCAACGCTTTTAAACGCAGCTCAGTATCGCCCACTGGTTGCCTAAACTTGTTTCGATAAACGTGCTGGGAAGCGTTGTGCACCAACGTGTGGAGGTCAAAGAGTACGCTAAACAGCAGCTGCGGCGGCAGTACTGAGGGTTCAAAGGTCACGGTGCCTGCTGGGGCATCAGAGAGACAAACTCAAGGAGCATGTTTAAGGCCTCATTCGGGACATGACACAAGTTTGTTTTTAGACGGATATGAAGGCTGACTTAGACACAACAGCAGTTGTTTGTTTTTGTGTACTGGCAATCTGCCATTGCGTATGCCTTCATGGTTTATTATGTATGTTCAGAGAGGGGTAAGGTGCTGCAACAACAACAACAACAACAACCCACCAAAACACAATGCGTACCTGCCTGCAGCCAATACTCTTTTCTTTTAACTCTCCTACCCCCTTTTTTTCTCTTTACCACAATCTCTCTCTCTCTCTCTCCTACCCCCTCTCTCTCCTCCCATGTCTCTCTCCCACCCCCCTCTCTCTCTCTCTCTCCTACCCTCTCTCTCCCACCCTCTCTCTCTCCTACCATGTCTCTCTCTCTCCCACCCCCCCTCTCTCTCCTACCCTCTCTCTCTCTCCCACCCTCTCTCTCTTTCCTTCCTGCTCTCTCTCTTTCTCCTCCCACCCATCTGCACTGAGAGTTCCTCTGCTGAACGATAACGATGTAGACACTAAAAAGTGTGCCAACAGGCCTCTGTATCCCCCACACACACACACACATTCACTCATCCACACACACACACACACACAGACACAAACACACACACACACACACACACACACACATTCACTCATCCACCCACCCAACACCAATTGCGTTCGGTGCATGCAGCCCCTCCTAGCCATTAGCGGGCTCAGAACAAACATGGCACTCCCTGGAGGTGTGCCCACACAACAAAGGCAAACTACCCGCATGACGCCCGCCCGACCACCCGCCTGCCTGCTTTCTCTACTGCCTGCCTCACGTTGGTTAGTTAATGTATGTGCAGTGGCCGTGTGTTTGCGTGTGTGGACTTCAAATGGAGATGCAGAGAGGGAGGGGTAGACAGGCAGGAGTTTAGAGAAAGAGAAAGCAAATAAACTGGCTGTGCCCCAGCTAGTGTATGAGTAGGCGGTGTGTAAATCAGGGGAGGAGGAAGCCATCCACAATAAAGGGAAGTGTTACTGTTAGGAACAGTGTCAGGATAGAAGAATAACACATTATCATTGAGGAGAGAGCTGTGGGTTGTTCATGCATTAATTTTTTTCATGTATTGGATAATTGCCTGATTGATTAAATTATTCATTCATTCATTCCTTTGTGTTTTCTTTCTTTGTGTCTTTACTGTAGCAAACAGTATTTCAGTATTTAACAGTTTTTCAAACATTCATTCTTTAAAGCCTGTAAAGATTTCACAATTCACACACAGCCTAGTCAAAGTACTGTTCTACCACTCAAGATGAAGAGCCAGAGAGCCTAAAGCTCGGTATGCTATTGCTCCGATGACTCACAAAGATGTGTTTTTTTTAGGCATCAAAACCAAAAAGATTTATCCGCACAACTGGAGAATTGCATATTCTATTTGTTGCCTGTGAATTGACGTCATTCATCTGAATCTCTCTGTTGAGTTCTTGGCTTTGTGCTCTCGCTCTCTTTATCAAGCGACTTCCGACATTAGACACATTATACACATTAGAGACATTATACACATTACCACAAAGGAACAGACTTCCAGTGGGTGTTATTATGTGTGAGTTTAATTCAAATTTTGTCAGTGGAATCGCAAACTATACTTTGAATGTTTCAAGACATTTCAGGCAAGGCAGATTTGATTGGGCTTTCCAAAATCAGGGAAATAGCGCCCACTTGTGGTAGACTGGAGAAAACACACTCACCAGGCCTTATTACATGTTCGTGTATATCAGAATCAGGTTTCATTAGCCCAGTAAGTTTGCACAAACAAGGAATTTGACTAGTAAGTTAAATTAATCAAATAAGTATCCTAATGAACACATGTTCCCACAGCCCTATGTTCCCACATTTCTAAGGATTAAAAAAAAAAAAAGTAGGCCCTATGTTCCCACTGACCTTATTCCCAGAGTTATTTTGAAAAATGTGTATCTCTTATTTTTGGTTGTATTGTGTGGGTGTTTATGTCTGTCTGGTGTGTGTGTGAGAGTGTCTGGTGTGTGTGTGTGTGTGTGTGTGTGTGTGTGTGTGTGTGTGTGTGTGTGTGTGTGTCTGTGTGTGTGTGTGTGTGTGTGTTTGTGAGTGTCTGGTGTGTGTGTAAATGGTGTGTGTGTGTGTGTGTGTGTGTGTGTGTGTGTGTGTGTGTGTTTGTGAGTGTCTGGTGTGTGTGTAAATGGTGTGTGTGTGTGTGTGTCAGTGTCTGGTGTGTGTGTGTGTGTGTGTGTGTTTGTGAGTGTCTGGTGTGTGTGTAAATGGTGTGTGTGTGTGTGTGTGTGTGTGAGAGTGTCTGGTGTGTGTGTGTGTGTGTGTGTGTGTGTGTGTGTCTGGTGTGTATGTATGTGTGTGTGTTTGATCGGCTGCAATCTACCGTCCCTCCAGGACACTGAGGCGAGCAGGAAAGCTCATCCCCGACCCCTCCCTCCATAGGGATGGGCACGAGGATTATGATCTAGGTTGTTGATGGAAGAGTGAACGCATCATGTTGGCTGATTAGAGAGTTAATGTTGTTCTTGATATTTGAAAAGTGATTTCTCAAGCTTGAGATTGGATCATATTTTGAGAAAACATGATTTATATAAGATTCTTGCATTTCAGGACCATTACAGGGATCTGTTACAAAGTTTGTTTCAGTTTGACAGTTTGTCTCCTTATTTGTAAGCTCACAACCACTGCAATCAGAAGAATCACACGCAGTGTTGTATTTTAGTCTAGTAATACTGGTCATGTAAGTCTTGTATTTCTCCAGCAAACTACCAAGGTCCTGCAAATGCACACCAGCGGTAGCTTCGATTGTGTTGACATAGCCTGATGCCTGTCTCCAAGCCTTAGGTTTCAGCCGTGCCTCGTGGATCAGCATCTGCAGGTGGAAGGAGGCTCCGTTCACCCAGATCTTGAGCCCTCTGGAGCTCATCTGTCCATCGTGCAGCAGGGAGTTTCTGAGGATGGTGAGATGGCCGCTCAGCTGCTCTTCTAGTCTCCGTAGTTCATCCTGTAATCGTTGTTGATTACCGATGAACATGCGATGGCGCTTCAGATACTCTGCCATTGTGTCCCGAACACTTGAGGCTTTCTCAAAAAAATACTGTATGAATCATCGGTTTGTGTGGAGCTCTTGATGACGATCTCTAGAATCATGGAAATCACCAATGCTCCAAGTCCGGCAGCATTTGGGAATGAAGTTACTGCTCGGAAACTAGATCCCAGCCTGTCCACGAAGCCTTGTACGCTGTTGACCAGAACGTTGGAGTAGGCCTGCAGTGCAGCATTGGAGTTAATACCAGAGAACTTCAGTATGGACTCATCTATGCCGACATCAGGTAAGATGCATTTGTGCTGCAAAGCAGCTTCATACAACTCAAGGGAAATCCTCTCCTTTGTTTCTTGTGAGTATTCAATTCCCATGTGTTTTACACTCGATCTGTGCGGCTCAGAGAACGAGAGAGAGAGAGATGCACAAAGCGCAAATTAAAGTTCAAATTTCAGTACGACCAACAGACTGAACCGGGTAATTCAGAATGTATGCTGTCCAGAGTCGTTGACAGGGGGACGACACCAGGGACCAACAGGTTCTCTGGATAGTTGGGCGTGTTTGTTGATCCCTGCCTGATGTCCCACTGTGTCCAAGGTTCAGAAGTTTAAAGCTAAAATCAAATATTTACCTCAGAAAAAGACAGAGCGGCTACACCACGAATACACCAGATCTGCAAGGACGTCAAAGCGGTAACAGAGCAACACTGGTCATGTCTCACTTCAAGTCACGTCACTCCTTCAGAGGGGGTCAGCCCTATGTTCCCACAGACCTATGTTCCCACATTTCTAGATTTTTCAGAAAAGGGTTAGGGTTAGGTCAGCTACGGACTGGTGAACCCTCAACTACCAGGCAGGGGTAGAAATGTGGGAACTGTAGGAACATAGGGCCTAATTTTGTAATGAATATTAGAAATGTGGGAACACAGAGCTGTGGGAACAGAAGACCTAATTTTGTTAAAGCTTTTAGAAATGTGGGAACATAGGGCTGTGGGAATATAGGGCTGTGGGAACATAGGCATGCTCCCAGTCAACAACTGTCCAAACAAAGTCAAACATCAAGCAAGTGCAACACAAGATAAAGCAAGACGGCAAATAAGCTACTTACTAGTTCGGCAGATAGTAGAACCCGGGCGGCTTCAGGCAAACCTACATAACGCAGTAATATGCCTACGGACCCTGGTATGGCAATGGCACAGAAGCGATTCTCCATATTTAAAGCCATTGTAGCGCCCACATTTTTTTAAGCTGTTATTTTAAGGTAAAACTGTGTATCCTAACCTTAACCCTGTACAATTACTGCATAATGCCACTTAAAAAAAATAATAATAATAAAGAAAGCGGTAAGATGATGACAATGGGTAAATGTATGCAACTGATAAGGATGGGCTCTGAAACAGGCAATGTCAGCTGCTGGTTACATGCAACCACAAAATGGTTTGTGTAAGGATTGACAGAGACACATGAAGTCTTCACACTTCACAACAAACATCATGAAACCCCATTTGGTTTGAATAGTGCAGAAGTCATAGACATGGGAGTGCAGTTTGGTTTGAAAATAAAAGGGTGCAGTGATTATTCCCATGGCACCAGTAAGAGCAGTTGCGCGAATAACTGCAAATAATGTGAATAGAAATCAATGGACATCGTTAACATAAAAAGATTAGGTACCAACATGGGCGGAGATCCCGGGGCACGTCCCCCCCTCACATATCGTTGTCCCCCCCCAACAAAAAAAAAAAGTCGGAACGCGAACCCGGGTTGCTGGCGTGGTTACCAGCGCTTAACCCGGTGTGCTATTGATTCTACAGACTTCATTGGATTTAAACAAATAAAACAATAATAAATACTAGAATATGTCTACATTCATTGTTTCCATCAGGTCCGCTTCACCTGCTCTCTCTCACCTGCTCTCTCTCTGACAGCCGGTCAGTCATTTCCCTAAGTTCACTGGATAAAGGCATTTCCCATGAGGCTTTGCTCCGACCATCCTACATTCATTTATGAACAAAAAAACGAATTAAATCGCTGGCCAATTTATATTTTTGGTCATGAAAGTTATGTAAAGTCTGAATAAAAAGAATTAGATCAAGGTAGGAGGCTAAGCAAAAATCAGTAGGCTGGATTAATGAAAGTGAGTTTATCACACCATAAGTGAGATGTTGTGAGACAACAAGTGCTATATATATTGGTTGGACCACCTTATTTCAAACCAACGGACTTCTTGGAGATCATCACGGGAACTTTACCTGATTTTATTAGTTTTAACTCAATGGACGGCTCATGGACTCCACACGGCTGCGCAGGGCACTAGAGAAGACGTTAATTTGCATGCAGCTGAATTCCTCCTTGAAGAGCCTTGGTTTCCGTTTGAACTTTCAACATGATTTGTCTGTGAGTAGATATTGTGTGTAAGGACATGTATTGCCGTTTAGAGAATTTAAAACTGACGTCGAATTTCTGTTTGTCACTGTTATTAGAGAATTCGGTATTTAGCAGCTAAGCTATGCTAGCTCTCGTGACAGCAATTTTTTTCATGTACCCCCCCCCCAGATTAACTTCTATCAGAGACAGAAAGGTACCCCTCCATCTACTGGAAAGGCAAGTTCCGCCTGTGATTGCAACAACGTTACACTACTTTTATCTTTGCGTATCAATTAGATTATCATCTATCCACGGTGATCAAGCAGAGTGAAGAGAAGCTTTCTAGTCATGGTAGTGAGGTTTTATTTTCAGATGGCAAAAGTGGTGGATGAAATTGGTGATCGCAACAAGCGTTGGGGACGTAACTGGCTCTTAAGTCTAACAGGAAGAGGGTGTTGAGGGTTCTGGTTGTGATGTGTGGGTTAGCAAACCATGAGAATCATCAAAATGCGCCATGGCAAAAGGAAGGACGAAGCGGACTTCTGTACTCTGTAATACTTCTTCAGATTTTGGGTAAACTTATCACATTATGCATTACCTTTGCTGAAATAAACTAAACATTTTGTTTCTGTGGAAATATTTAAAAAGAGATGCAACCACCAGACTTGGTGGAGTTTATTGGATTACTGTTTTGGTGGTCAGTGTGCTGATTTACTTTCAAATTTGTTATCAGACATCTTAGACTCTCAGAGGCGGACTCCTGGGGAAATGGCTATATTTGAATGCAGCAAGTCTACTGATTCCAGCCAGACTGTGGACCTTGTCCAGGTGGCCGGGTTCAAAAATAAGGACCTGCTGTGTTTTCACTGCCCCATAACTAAAATGACCACACCTCGATTCACCTCCAAAAGTATGCGTGTTGATGTTGCAATGCCAGCTAAGCTTCAGATATCTGACGTACAGAAGTCGGATGAAGGAATCTACACCTGTGTTATGAAAACTCCAGCAGGATGTGCTAATCAACATACTCAGGACACAGAGGACAGCAGAGTGTGAGGGATTGCTGCTCTTACATTTTACAGGAACATTTCATATCTGAAATACCAAGCATTCACTGGCGCATCCTGGTTTCATTAAAATGTATCACTCATAATGGTTAACATTGTCTGATTTGTCTCCTCTGTAATTACTATTTTCACATGGGTTAATGACTTATAGAGTCCTTTAGGAGAGATCATAGCATATCAACATGTGTTGTTTGTCAATGTGACAAATTAGAATAATCTTGATGTTGCTTTTGTTGTTCGTTCATCCACCAGACTCTTTAGTGTTGCTGATGGTGTTAAAAATATGTAATGCACCCTCAGTGACAGCAGGTGGCAGTACAGAGGTATATTGAGCTCAAGCAGCCTCTTCTCCTGGATCTTCTTCTATTATGAGGATGAAAACCATTGCTATGGACTTGGACTTGGTTATGTAGAATTGCAAAATTTTGATCGAATAAAAAAATAAAAGGTTCTCTGTGGGTTAATTGTGTATGAGACAGCTGTAGATGAATACATGGAAATGGAGTATATACGACATTTTCAAGAAGAACATACAAACGTACCTGATATAAATGGCATTATTGATCTATGCATGCTAGTTTAGCTGTACAGGTCAGGGTGAGTACGTGTACGCAGGCAGACAGGAAGCTGTGGTATGCACCTCTCCTGTGATACATTTATGAAGTCTTCTGAGCCACAGATGTCTGTAAGACTTCCTGGTTTTGTTTGTTTGAAGCTTTGATAGCACTGACAAAAAGCTAGGCCTGGGGCTATACCACCGGAACTACACAGATGAATAAATAATATTTATGCATGTGGCTCACTTGCAACACAATTTATACAATCGTCACTTCGCGAAGATAGTGGATACAGATAACTCTGATCTGGATACCTGACTGTCTGCTGAGAAACAAATCAGAATATTTCCATACATACGAAACCCTCTTTATATTCCCAATGTATGTGCAAGATTTAGGATAGAAATATTGTACTATTGAAACCTAATAGCAGGGCTCAGCTCAAAGGTTATAGGTCAGGGCGGGTACATGTACCCAGGCAGACAGGAAGCTGTGGTAGGCACCTCTTCTGTAGTGTGATACATTTATGAAGTCTTTCATCAAGTATCACTGGGCCACAGATGTCTGACTTCCTAAATTTGTCTAACAACTTCTAATCCTCTTTCATCCTTTTCCGAGTGAACAAACAACACTTCTCTAAACGCATTGACCTCTTGTTTATCCATCAGATGTCCTCCTTACTTTACATCTTTCCTGAGCACCTAAGGCTATTGTCGGTGGCATCAAGGTGTGTATTGGTTAACTTCAAAGGCCAAACGGAGATATATTGAACAAACAAAATGGTCTCAAAGGTCTAGTGCCCAATGCTGACATGACTGCTCTTTGCATCCGCAAAAAAAATATTAACAGATGCAGTATTTTTGGATGGGCCTAGGTTCTTGTAAGTTAGGGAGAGAGAGAGATAGAATTTTCCATTTCCTCTCAAGCTGATAAACCTGCCCTGTTGTACTGTTGTACTACTTTATCTGTCATATTTCACCATTCTGAACCTTCTCTGCATCCTGGATTCTCTGACCAGCCTTGCCCTCCTTGGAGATGTCTGCTATTGTTGAAGTGCCTTTCCTCTGTGCTCCTTAGATTCGTTCCTACATGTGCACTTCACTGCTGAGCTTTACACTGACTTTCCTTGCTGACTATTACTGGCTGGCTACCTGCCCGCTCTCACGGTCACTGTTGGCCCCTCCCCTGAACCCATTTGAACTCTCCTGCTCCTCTTAAACTCTTCATGGTGATTTTCATGGTGTGTGTGTGTGTGTGTGTGTGTGTGAGGAAGAGAGAGAGACAGACAGACAGACAGACAGAGAGAGAAAGAAAGGGAGAGAGAAAGAGAAAGGTCCTTGTTGGCCCCTCTACCTCATCATGGGCCCATTTGAACTCTCCTGCTCTTCTGAAACTCTTCATAGTGAGTTTCATGGTGTGTGTGTGTGTGTGTGTGTGTGTGTGTGTGTGTGAGAAAGAGAGAGAGAGAGAGAGAGAGAGAGAGAGAGAGAGAGAGACACACACACACACACAAGTGAATACGACCTGTAGAACATACGTCTATGTTCATCTTGTTTAAGTAATGATCAGTGTGAATTCCTATAACTAGGCACTGTGCATGCGTATAGTCAGAATGAATATGAATGATGAGCATGACCCATGTTGTAATGTCTTCACATATTCCAGAGTAAAGAAACTAATTATACAGAATCCTGAATTGTGTCAATTGTCTTTCAACACGACCCAAACAATGCTGCCATTTGACTCATCTAGTCAAGCGAACTCAGAAGAACTCTTCACTGAAGTGAGGTTTTATTTTCAGATGCCGAAAGTGATTGCAACAAGTGGTTGGGGCTTACTGGCGCTGAGGTCTAACAGGAAGAGGGCGTTGAGGGTGCTGGTTGTGATGTGTGGGTTAGCAAACCATGAGAATCATCACAATGCACCATGGCAAAAGGAAGGACGAAGCGGACTTCTGTACTCCTAATACTTCTTCAGATTTTGTGTAAACTTATCACATTATTTCAGCAAAGTTTAATGCATAAACTAAACATTTTGTTTCTGTGGTAATATTTAAAAAAAGATGCAACCACCAGACTTGGTGGTCAGTGTGCTGAATCACTTTCCAATTTGTTAAAAGATATCTTAGACTCTCAGAGACGGACTCCTGGGGAAACAGCTATATTTGAATGCAGCAAGGCCACAGAGCCCAGCCAGACTGTGGACCTGGTCGAGGTGTTATGGTGGAAAAATAAGGACCTGCTGTATTTTCACTGCCCAGTAACTAAAATGATCATACCTCGATTCACCTCCAAAAGGATGCGTGTTGATGTAGCAATGCCAGCTAAGCTTCAGATATCTGACTTACAGAAGTCTGATGAAGGAATCTACACCTGTGATATGAGGACCACAGCAGAATTAATATTCAAAAGTTGGGCGCTAATAATAGGTGTGTTTTCTATTTTGGGAAATAATTACATAATCATTAATACGATGATATCACAATTACAGAATTGCAGTAATTACTATTGTATATTTTGCATTTTGTTTTAATTTCATAGAAACCTCTGGCTGATGAGCAGAAGGTATTTGTAGGTGACATGTGGGAGATTCTGTTTTTAGTCCTCAGAGTGTTCATCTACACAAGTGTGATTTCCATCGCCTGCTGCTTAGCCAAACATAGATATCAGGTACAGTAAATGTCAGAGGCTCAGTAGATGATGACATCTCTAACATGATCTGTAACGTCCGTAAAAAGTGCAGATCTTAGGTGAAATGTAGTGAGGAATATCTGTGTGTTTTTGTGTCTGTGACTTTGGTTTGTTGTCTGTTTGATTCATAGGGCTGTTAATCAGCAGGATGTGCCAATCAACATACTCAGGACACAGAAGACAGCAGAGTGTGAGGGAGTGCAGCTCTTACACTTTACAGGAACATTTCATATCTGAAATACCAAGCATTCACTGGCGCATCCTGGTTTCATTCAAATGTATCACTCATAATGGTTAACATTGTCTGATTTGTCTCCTCTCTAATTACTATTTTCACATGGGTTAATGACTTATGGGCCTATCTTGCACCCAGCGCAATTGACATTGTCACCGACGCATGTATCATTCCTATCTTGGATTTTCCCTCCAGAGGCGCGCGTCGAAATGAACTTGCGCCGACATGGGCGGGGGCGGAACAGAGAAGGTGTTTCTCTGGCGCAAATGGTATTTTGCAGTTTCAAAACAACGCTGTGCGCCGTTGACCAGAAAAAAGCTAGTCTAATGTCAGAGGCACAATGTGTAAAGTCTCTGGCGGGTATTCAGAACGCTATTTTAAGGACGCGTGCTTGGCTGCACAGTAGCCTACACTTTACTTCTCTCGTCTACACGAGAGATTTACACCAATTTTTTGGCAAGCTTTATATAATTACAAGAAAAATAAAGTATTTACCACATGAGGAAATCATTGTGATATCCATATCCAAGACATTTTAAAAATAGGCATACATCTAGCGTACACATTGACCCAAATGATTCAGGTTAATTGAAGCTGCGTGACATTTGATTTATTGTATGGCTTTGTTGCATTTATTTCATGCCAGTATTATTATAAATCTTGTAAACTCATCTCTGTGTATGTGGACTTTATTTATGTACCTTGGGTTTGGTCAGCTGGTGCACTGGGTTGGGTGCCGATTTCCATGCCCCCAAATCCCTGCAAGCTCTCAGGTGTGAGGGTAGACGTGGCGATGTCCTCTGCTGCCGTCAGGTCCTGGGTCGAGGTAGATCCACCTCCCGTGAGGCCACGAGAACGTGTGTTACCTGCCAGCTTGGATTTCCCTGGTCTCCGGACGTCATTATAGTACAGCGGTTAAGCCCTCAAATCAAGGGGAATTGTGCACTTTTTGAAAGAAACATGAAACTTCTACCATAGTTAGGTTATACCATGAGGTTCATTTTCAGATTTGGAGGGAAGTCAGATTTGACCTCTGAGGCCCGGTAGAGGTCAAATCCAAGATGGCCGCCAATAATATTCAAAAGTGCCTCACGTTGAAACCAAACACAGTAGAAAAACACTTAAGGTGTAATTTCCTACTAACTTTTGGGTGCCCATTCTGTATCTGATACATTTGAAACCACTAGAATTCAAGAAAATGCATTTAAATCAATATGGAGGTCAAATCATGCAGACATAGGGAGGTGAACGGTGCAAAATGGTTGTTTATTTCCAAAATAATAACAGTAATTGTGATGCCAATAATAATGCCAATAATAACTACTTACTAACCGAGAGTGAGGTCATGCAGGTAAATTATCAGACTGAGGCCGTAACATATCGACCGAGCGATAGCGAGGTTGATACGGCAAAGCCGACGTCTGATCATTTACCTGCATGACCGAACGGTCAAGGTTAGTAAGTTGTTTACCTTTATTAGGTTTTGCCTAGCAAACAATGACTTGCTAACTTCAAGTTACAATGATCAATAGAAAACGGACAACAGGGCTCAGCTTAAATGGCTTTAATTTACAGAATTGTACTGACCTGTATTAAGTCCTATAAAGTATTACCCAAAATCAAAATGTTCGCAAATTCTTGAGTCTTTATTCTTCTGGTACCATGACATTCAACTGGTTTCCTGTTCTCAGATAATTTCATAATAGGAGTCCTGATTCTATCAATACATGCTCATGGCTGTTGATATATCGCCCATTTTTTTAAGGATGTAATGTTATATCTTGGTACATGGTATCACTCATTTTTAAGATTGATGTCACCGGAGTGCAATAACAATAGTTATCAGACCGCAGACCGGCTAGAACGTCAATACGCGGCTGGCATGACTACCCATTAGCCAATCAGAATACAAACAGAGATCTGTACATTTAAGTGCAGCTTTGAGACACAAGCACCGTCCACTGCACCCTTTCTGGCAGTTGCAGCGGATCAGCTCATGGCAAGACTTTGCTGCTTCAGGGAGAGTGGTCCAGAGTGGCTGCCAACCAGTGGTTTCCTTTGTCCAGCCCCAGTCAGATGGCTCTGGCATCTCTGGATCCAGGACCAGTGACTGGTTTCAGATGTTCTTCTGAAAGCAAGCACGCTTGATGTGTGCTGTTTGATGGCATCCTGGTTTGGAGGGATGTTTTTCTAAACTCCTGGACTTCTGGTAGAAAAGCTGTTTCTTGGCATCATTCACTTCCATGCTCTCACTGGTTCGGTCATACATAAGCACCACAAATCGTTTCAGCAGTAACATGGATTCTACACTGACCTCACTTGGCATGCATAGGAGTTCCTGGAAAGCATCACTGACCTCTGGGAAAGACTTCCATGTCTCCCAGGCAGTCTTCTTTCCATGGCCAGCAAATGCAGACACAGTGTCACATCCAGTGAAAGCATGAAAGACAGGGAGAGTCAGGCACTTGATAGGAGTCATTGTGGCAACCATTTCGTGAATAGTGATGAACCGGAAACTTGACCCAACACCAAAGGAAATCCACAGTTCATCAGGAGCTATTTTGCTAAAAGAAGCCACTGCCAACACCACCACATCCGTATCAACGGTCACCTTCTTTCAACCTTTCTGCACAGCATCTGCCACATGCAGAAGTAGCCGAGTGTCCGCCTCTTCTTGCGAACATGGGGTAAGGCGGGCCACACATAAGTCAGCAGGAGAGCAGAGGACTCCAGTTCCATCTGTTGCATACAGTTCTTTGCCCTGTGCTACAGGCAGATTAACGGCTTCTCGGGCCAGGAAGGAAAACAACTCTACTTGTTTTCATCACACCGAAGGAAGTCTTTCCAGTTCTTGGGCATCACAGTAAGGGGAGCAACCCTTTTCCTCATGTCGTTTCCCCTCTTTTGTCTTGTTGAGGCTTTCAGGCTGGCAGATAGGTATACATCCCAGACAAGGTCAACACGGGCGCCTACCTCTAGTTGAGCAGAGATGTATGGTACAAACACTGTTTCTCCATACTCTTGAAATGTTCTTGATGTCTTTAGATTCAGCATTTGAACAACAGCTGCACCATCTAGAATTACTGCATCAGTCTCAGGAACACTTGTTTTCGGGCAGATTTGACTCCAGGCAGTGAAGCAGATCTGCTTTAACCCCGAACTGAAGTTTTCCTCCACTTGACAGAGCTTGAGGTGCTGCCTGGTTTTCATGGGAAAAGAAGTGGTTGATGTCTTCATCTCGTGTTTGACATGAGATGTACAGCCTTGAAAAAAGGCCAAAGTCACTCCTCAGTGCGGCAAGTTGTGCCTTCTCTTTTGATTTGCTCTTGACAGGTGGTCTGCTGAACAGTGGCAACTTGTTCTTTGGAAGAGGATGTGTCATAGGTGTTGTACACCTTTCCAGCCTTTGGGTCACAAACTCGGTGGACTACTCCTCACCAAGGGTGTACTGCTCCTCAACAATCAATCCTTCTTACAGCATCAGCAACTTGGGTATCAACGATGCCTCTTGTGTCAATGACTAAAAGATCTTGGCTGTGTTCTAGAAATGGATTCCCCATCTCTTCCAGCACTGTGACGAGTGCCTTAACCTCCTTTAGGAATGCTGTTTGCACTCCAGGTTGCTGTTCATGGTGTCTTGAGTCACTGAGTCCATGCTGTTGGTTTGTTGCCTGTTCTTCAAACTCTTTAGTGATCCTGGCGATTTCTGGTCCTGCTACCATCCAGCGTCTGAGTGCTCCTGGATTTACAGTCAGTCCGATAGCCCCACCAGAACCTTTGACCATGGCATTGTTCTGTTCTGGCAGAGAACTGGTTGCTGGTTTTGTGCACCACGAAATAATACAGAGACCACAAAGAAATTAATTGGGGTACATCAAAAAATAATATTTTTTTTTACCTTGACCTTTACATAAATGCATTTTCTTGAATTCTAGTGGTTTCAAATGTATCAGATACAGAATGGGCACCCAGAAGTTAGTAGGAAATTACACCTTAAGTGTTTTTCTACTGTGTTTGGTTCCAACGTGAGGCACTTTTGAATATTATTGGCGGCCATCTTGGATTTGACCTCTACCGGGCCTCAGAGGTCAAATCTGATTTCCCTCCAAATCTGAAAATGAACCTCATGGTATAACCTAACTCTGGTAGAAGTTTCATGTTTCTTTCAAAAAGTGCACAATTTTCATGGTTATCCGCTGTACTATTATAGCGTTTTCGGCATTGTGTAGCCGTTTTCGGGTGCCCCGTAGCAGAAACAATCACGGCAATATCTTCCCACGCTTGCTTGACTTTGCCATCTTTTGGAGGGTTTCTCGCATCCCCATATATATCTATCTCCCGGCTTTTTACAAAGCCATACAATAAATCAAATGTCACGCAGCTTCAATTAACCTGAATCATTTGGGTCAATGTGTACGCTAGATGTATGCCTATTTTTAAAATATCTTGGATATGGATATCACAATGATTTCCTCATGTGGTAAATACTTTATTTTCCTTGTAATTATATATGGCTTGCCAAAAAATTGGTGTAAATCTCACGTCGGTCTCCTCGGCTGTGAACTTTTCCGGTCTTCCTCCAGGTAATTCCGCCATTATAATAACGAAGGGTTATGTAGATAACCCAGGTTCTATGAATGAAGGTCAACACGCCACAGTGGGTCTTCCTCCCGCGAGGGTGAGCTGTTAGGAGACGGAATTACAAATCAACTTATCCCCGCTACGTGGGCGCAATTAGTCCCTATATATACAGGTGTGCCTGCGCCGCCACTTCCTCTTTTTGCCGACTAGCGTCAGCTCTTCCCCGAATGACCACGCTGTGTGGCGTGTTGACCTTCATTCATAGAACCTGGGTTATCTACATAACCCTTCGTTCTATTTCATATTGGTCAACACGCCACAGTGGGTCAACAGTATACCACATTAAGTCATGAGGGGAAAAAACGTAGTGGGGGATAATAACCAAAGGACACAGATATTCAATAATCAAATTCCTTTATTGACACCAAATGATAAGCAATAAACAAGGTTACCAGGCGTCGTTACACCCTGAAGGGAAATGAAAAGTGCTCCTGTGTCACTGCTGTCCCCCTGCCTGTAAGACAGTGGCAGCCACTGTTGAAGCCACGTTAAGGCGATAGAATCGCGAAAAGGTCAGAGCAGAAGCCCAGCCTGCTGCCGCACACACCTCTTCCAGTGAGGCCCCTCTGAACAGTGCCCAAGAGGCAGCCATACCACGAGTAGAGTGGGCCACCACCCCAGTAGGTGGCGGGACCCCCCTTTTTTCATAGGCCAACTCGATAGCCTTCATCAGCCAGTGGGCCAGCCGCTGTTTGGAAACTGCCTGGCCACGTGTCGACCCCCCATAACACACAAACAGCTGATCCGTTTGCCTAACGGACCGGGTACGGTCAATGTATGATCTCAATGCACGAACAGGGCATATAAGGTGCAACCTAGCACTCTCCGCAGACTCATGAGGAGGTGGGTGGATGGAGTCCACGACGAGTGGCCTTGACACAGAGGATCTTGGAAGGACCTTGGGCAGGAAAGCCGGATTCGGCAAGAGGGAGATAGCCGAACCTGACTCCCCCAGCCTAAGGCATGAGGGATGTACAGACAATGCCTGCAACTCACTTACACGCCTCGCTGACGTGATGGCCAGCAGGAAAACGGTCTTCCACGTGAGGAACTCCAACTCTATGTTGGCCAATGGCTCAAAAGGAGGCTCTGAAAGCGCCTCCAACACAACCCGCAGATCCCATGCAGGAACCAACCGAGGCTGAGATGGGCACAGCCTTCGGGCCCCTTTAAGGAACCGCACGACGAGAGTCTGAGACCCAACTGACAGCCCCCCTACAAGGTTGTGACGGTCAGATATTGCTGCCACATATCCTCTCAAGGTTGATTCCTTTAGGCCCTCCTCTAGGAGAGACTGGAGGAAAGCCAGAACCTCAGAGATGCCACACGAATTTGGTTCTGTCGACCTGAGACGACACCAGCGTGCAAACCTTTCCCATCGACCAGCATAAAGTGCTCTCGTGGAGGGTGCTCTGGCCGCCTGCAATGTTGACAATATTGCCTGGCCTAACCTGTCTCGATGTTCCCGTCCAGGGGCCAAACATGCAGCTTGTACAGACCTGGGTTCGGATGGCAAAGCTGCCCCCGAGCCTGTGTCAACATGTCCGGTCTGAGTGGAAGCCTCCACGGGGACCCCGCAAGCAGCGACACCAGTTTCGGCATCCACGGCTGGTGTGGCCAATCCGGGGCTACCAGCAGCACCCTGGCCCGAAGTCTCTGTACTTTGGCCAGCACTGCTGGAAGTAGAGGAAAGGGAGGGAAGGCATAGAGAAGGCCCTGAGGCCATTCGCCTGCCAGAGCATCCACCCCCATCGTTCCCCTGGGACCCTGGATCGAGTACCACAGTTCGCAGTGAGTGGTGTCCCTGGAGGCAAACAGGTCTACTTGGGCCCGCCCGTAGGCCTCCCAGATGGCTTGCACTATGTGCTGGTGCAGTCGCCATTCGCCGGGCTTCGGACCCCCCCTGGACAGAAGATCGGCTGCCACATTGTCAGATATACTGCCCGTACAGAGAAACCCTTTGCATGAACCCACTGAAGAAGCTCGTGGGTTCTCTTGTGCAAGGACATAGAGCGTGTCCCGCCCTCGTGAATGAGGTAGGATACCACTGTGGAGCTGTCTGATCGTATCAAAACATTTCTGCTCCGCAGGCTTGGCATGAAGTAGACTAAGGCTCGGTGTACAGCCTCTAGCTCCAGCATGTTTACGTGAGCCCCCTGCCATTCCTGCTCCCAAATGCCCCGAACTGGACGGCCCTGCCACAAGGCCCCCCAGCCCGTCATTGAAGCATCTGTTGTTATGGTTTCCCTTGTGCTGTGCTGACCAAGGGACATCCCTTCCTGCCTGGATATCTCCGATATCCACCAGCTTACGCTGGGGATGCACTCTGCATCCCGCTGTAACAGGCGTCGGCCACTCTCGTAAGGAGTCACCTTGTTCCTCCAAAACCAATGCTGCAGCGGCCTCATGTGAAGCAAGCCCAGCGGCACTACCTGGGCTGCTGCTGCCATCAGGCCAAGCAGCCTCCGACCATGTCTCACAGATATCTGAGTTTGGCCCAAGAGATGGCCCAAACTCTCTCTCAGCACCAACTGCCGCCGAGTTGTTAGACAAGCTTTCATTGTCGCTGAGTTCAGCACAATGCCCAAGTATTCCACAGACATGGATGGCCTGAGCATACTCTTCTCTCTGTTTAGCGCAAGCCCCAGCTTGAGGAGGTGCTCCAACACCACCTCTGTGTCGCTCCTTGCCCTCTCTAGGGTAGGTGCACAGATTAGCCAGTCGTCTAAATAATTGAGGATGCGAATGCCCTGACGACGGAGTGGCACCAGGGCTGCAGCTATGCACTTTGTGAAAGTGCGAGGAGCCAGGGACAGACCAAAGGGGAGAACCTTGTACTGGTATGCCTTCCCTTGAAAATAAAAGCGAAGGTATTTCCTGTGACTCTTGTGGATTGGGATGTGAAAATACGCATCCCGCAGATCGATTGTGGTGAACCAATCCCCCTGATTGACAAAGGCGAGCACGGTGGACAGGCGTAGCATCCTGAATGGAAGGCGCCGCAGGTACCGGTTGAACTTTCTTAGATTGAGGATGGGGCGTATACCCCCATCCTTCTTTGGAATAAGGAAATAGGTTGAGTAAAACCCTTGTCCTATCTGATCTGAGGGCACGAGTGTTACCGCACCTTTTCCTAGTAGCACTGAAACCTCGTTTGCGAGAGACTTGTGCTCCGAGTCGTCTTTTAACAGGGTGGGAACAACCCTCCGAAAACGTGGGGGCTTGGTTCTGAACTGTAGCTTGTAACCTGACTCCAGCGTGCTCAACACCCATGGGCAGCGAGTACACTGGCGCCAGCAAGCAAGGTGCTGAGGTGTGAAACGGGAGATCGGAGGGTGCGCACCGTCATGGACGGGACCGGTGACCACCTCGGTGGCCCCTTGCCGACTTGGGAGGCCTTTGCTGGCGAAAAAAACCCTGACCTGCCCGGCCTGAACCTGCCATTGGTTCCTGAGCCGCCGTTTGCTGCGGACCAGCCCAACGCCGTGGGGCTGCACTCAACCGGCTGCCTGCCGAAACCGGCCCGAAACCGGCTGCCTGCCGAAACCTACCAGCTTGATGCACTGACCTGGTGAGTTCACGTGCTTTCTTTGACTGTTCTAGGGCCGCCTCTGACGGAGGGCCAAAGACCTCCCCTGGCACAATTGGTGCTGACACCACTGCCACGCAGTCCTGGGCTGGCATACCAGACTGGGATAGCCATAACTGGCGACGTGCCTGAACCACTGAGGCCATGGACCTGCCCAGAGCTCGTGCATGAGCACTGGTTCCCCGCAACAGCATATCCACCACTCGCAGCATCTCTGACACCTCATCACCAGGTGCTGAGGCTGCCAAATCCTGCAGCAGCCCCTCCAGGTAAACCAGGAGTAGGGAACTTGTACATGACAGCCTTGCCGCCACCGCAGAGGCCTGATATGTTCTCCGCAGCGCAGCATCCACTGGCTTGCTGCGTCTGTCTGGAATGCTTGAATCCTTATCAGCCCTCACCGACGCACCCGCCAACATTGCGAATGTGGGGCCAACTACCGGAGCTGCGGCCAGGCCGCAACGTTCAGCACCAGCCAAGCTAGCTAGCTGAGTTTTTGGCAGGGGAGCGGAGCTTTCCAGGAGGACTGAAGCTCTGCTACAAAATCCGGAAGGATGGGAAGCCCCTCCGACTTACACCGTGGCCCTCTGTCAAACACAGATGTTCCCACATTTGAGACCACAGGGGGTAGCTTGGCCCGCTCTGCTGCTCTAGCAATTACTGCCTTGTCTGATGGATCAAGAGGCACCGTGTCCGAGGTCTGTGAGGCATCCTCACTCAACTCAGAATCAGAGGGGTCAAAGCCCTCTGTGTCAAACGTTCCAGAGGCTGCCAGTGACAGCTCATCAGGGCAGCGACGAGAGCGTCTAGCTGGTGGCTCAGCCAGATTTTGTGGCAGCGTCTGGTCTTGCAGGAGCCCATGTAATGTGTCCTGCATCGCCTGCATCTGACGTTGCAGTTGCTCCACCTGCCCCTCCACATGCTTACGCTTACGGGAGTGCTTCCTGCCAGCTACCCTTTGCCCCTCATTCTCAGCCTCTCCACCTCCATCTCGTGGCTCCTGGCCACTAGGTGGGACTAGTGAGGGGTGGTCATCCTCATCTTCCAACATATTAGCTTGAGCAGCGTTTGCCCTCACAGACAAAGAGGCTCTCTAAGCAATACTTGGGTTAGCCTGAACAGCGTTTGCCCTCCCGGACAAAGAGGCTTTCTTAGGCAAAATCAGCTTGAGCAGCATTTGCCCTCACAGACAAAGAGGCTCTCTAAGCAATATAACTCTTAACAGTTAACAATAATACTATAATAATTACGAACTATATTATCGTTATTATTATTATTACTACTATTAATGACAACAATTTCTTAGGCAAAATCAGCTTGAGCAGCGTTTGCCCTGACAGACAAAGAGGCTCTCTAAGCAATAGCCTACTTTGGTAAGCCTGAACAGCGTTTTCCCACCCGGACAAAGCTATGTAATTTAACTCTTAACAGTTAACAATAATACTATAATAATTACGAACTATAATATCATCATTATTATTATTATTACTACTATTAATGACAACGATGATTATTATAATTATAACCTAGACCATGTGCGTTAACTTCGTGAAGAGAGTGGATACAGATAACTCTGATCTGGACACCTGAATGTCTCAATTTTCCGCTGAGAAACATTCGTATGAAACCCTCTATATATATTCCCAATGTATGTAAAAGATTTAGGATAGAAATATTGTACTATTGAAACCTAATAGCAGGGCTCAGCTCAAAGGTTATAGGTCAGGGCGGGTACATGTACGCAGGCAGACAGGAAGCTGTGGTAGGCACCTCTTCTGTAGTGTGATCCATTTATGAAGTCTTTCATCAAGCATCACTGAGCCACATATGTCTGTGAGACTTCCTAAATTTGTTCTAATTCGCTTTCATCCTTTTCCGAGTGAACAAACAACACTTCTCTACACGCATTGACCTCTTGTTTATCCATCAGATGTCCTCCTTACTTTACATCTTTCCTGAGTACCTAACTTTGCCATTTCTGGGGGAGCTGTGGCCCAAGTAGCAGCATCCCTGTACCATAAATGGGTCGGAATGTCCATGGGGACCCGGTTTGAGTCCATCTCGCAGTCAATTCCCTTTCCCTCTCCCGATCCCTCCCCAGCTCGCTTCCTGTCTCTCTCTACTGTCTTATCTGATTAAAGGCTTTAAAACCCAAAAAGAAATCTTAAAAAAAAAAAAAAACATTTGGTAACACTTTCTATGAAGCCACATAATGAGTGCCACAATGACTTAACTAGTTTTTAAAGGTATTATGAATGTTCTTATAGTGCTTCATATATGCAGGCTTCATAGGATTCATGATTACCCACACAAACCTATGATCACATATTTATAATGCATCATTTTATCTTAGATTATAACCATTTATAATTAACTGACATAACGTTTCAGAGCAGTGGATATGAGTCATTGTGGAGATGCTAAACATAGTTATAAAGAGTGCTACAATGACTTATAGCTACTTTTAAATGTCATCATTAATGTCCTTATAGGACCTTATAAAGGCAGGCTTCATAGCAAGTCTTACCCGACAGTCACATATTTATAATGCATTATTCCGTCTTTTATTATAACCATTCATAATGAACTGATATAATGTATCATAAAGGTGATTATGAGTCATCATGAAGACATTATACGTAGTTATAAAGTAGCTATAAGTCATTGTAGCAATCGCTATAAGTCATTATTAAGGCCCTTATAATGTCCTTATAGGGCCTTATAACGCTGGGCTTCATAGCAAGTGTTACCAAACATTTATTATAGTTGGAATGCACATGTTTGAAAAAAATGAAATATTATGCAGGCTGAAATACATTTGTCTTCTTACAAATGTGTGTTTGTGTGTGTGTGTGTGTGTGTGTGTGTGTGTGTAAACTGGGGATGGGATACGTATTTTAAAAACCTATGGTGTGTCACTATAACAGACTTCAGGCGACTCAAAGACGTGAATCACGGGGTTGGAACAGGACAGGGGGGACGTAGTTGTGGTCGCAGGAGTCAGAGCAAAGTAGTTTGGGCTCCGGTCTCATCTAGAATTATTCCACCTTTGAAGCTCATATGGACACAGTGTGGTGCTTATGGAGACTGCTTGGCTAGCTGTGGATATTGCTCTTTGTCGGGCTATTGTCGGTGGCATCAAGGTGTGTATTGGTTAACTTCAAAGGCCAAACGGAGATATATTGAACAAACTAAATGGTCTCAAAGGTCTAGTGGCCACTGCTGACATGACAGCTATTGGCATCCACAAAAAAAATCTTTGGATGGGCCTAGGTTCATGTAAGTAAGAGGGAAAATGAGAGAGATTCTCTGACCAGCCTTGCCCTCCTTGGAGATGTCAGCTATTGTTGAAGTGACTTGCCTCTGTGCTCCTTAGATTTGTTCCTACAAGCAGATGGGTCCTCCCTTATCTGCCGTGGTTCTGCTTAAGGTTCCTTCCTGACTAACAGGGAGTTAATCCTGGCCCCTGCTATTGTAATGCCGCTGTGAGGGGCCCGACTGGTCACCCCATTTTTTGGGGATGTGGCGACTGGACTTGGTGAAGATGTGGGGGAAAACACAGCACAGTAGATGGTAGCTTTCTTATAAAAATATGTATCTATTTATTTACACTAGGGGAACTCTCTGGTATGCCCAACAAAACAAACATGCATATATCAACAATACAGACAGTACTCACAGTAACCCAAGAAACATGTACCCTGGGCAGCTGCTTGGCTGATTAGGCCCAAATACCGGCACCTTTTCTAGGCCCAAGCCAGGCCCCGAACTATGATCAGAAACTAGGCACAAAACTCCAATAGTGACACAGACTATAATCACATAAACATTGCACAAAGATAAGGTAAAAAAAAAACAGTATCTACACACCTAGATGCCAACAATTTTACCTCAAATCAGGGAAGTGTTTTTTTTTGTTCTTACACGCCTTTCACGGCTTCTCATGTCTCTCCTCAAAAGGCTCTCTTCATGAACATGAGGCACCCTTTAAATAGGGTAGCCCATTGGGCTTAATAAGTCCAATTAGCTCTCCTTGGAGCCTACCACTGTTATGGGGAAGCCCGGACCCAACCATTGTGGTAGGGTAGTCACAGTCTTTCAAAGGGGCAACAGCCTTTTTCTTGTCCTGGTGAGAAGGGAGGAAATTCACCTTCTCACAGGCGCTATATAAATACAATTGAATTGAATTTAAACTCTCCTGCTCCTCTGCAACTCTTCATTGTGAATTTCATGGTGTGTGTGAGAGAGAGAGAGACAGAGAGAGAAAAAGAGGGAGAGAGATAGAGACAGAGTGAGAAAGAGAAGGTCCTTGTTGGCCCCTCTACCTCATCATGGGCCCATTTCAACTCTCCTTCTCTTCTGAAACTCTTCATGGTGAGTGTCATGCAGGGGCCAACTGGCCATCGGGAATACCGGGGAATCCCCGGTGGGCCGATGGCCCAAAATACCGGCCCACCACCATCTCTAACCGGCCCACTCCCTTAGCCTGTCGGTAAAATGGAAACCCAGCTAAACCGTGTTAATCAGGCCAGGCCTTGATTTCTCTAATAAATATAATCTTATACCTGCACTGACTGAATTTTATACTCCTACTCGCGATCTGTCTTCACACTTATGGTGATTATTTTCCGATTTTTTTTTTAAGTGCCACTTTATTAATGTACACCTGAAAATTGGTTCTTACACAGCCAAAGTGTTCTCAGCTGTGCGGATTGAGGTAGAGGATTCTTAAATTTGGATTTGCATACATACACGCAACACGCCCCGCCAGGGCACGCAACTGTAGGGACGTGTGCAGTCAGCCCTAGCCCTTGGTTCTACGCATGTGCTCAACCCAGTTTGTGAGGGATTGCACAATCTGAAATGAGGCACAACTTGTCGCTGCCTCTGTCGATCTTTTCCTGAGAGCCAAGATAAGAGCCAGGGTACAACGTACACCGTAAATTACACTTTAATATACTTAGTACAAAAATCGTGAATTTCAATTGAGCACATGTATTAAAAAAGTGCTGTCAGATAAACGCGTTATTTACGACGCTAATGCAAACCCATTTTAACGACGTCAATATTTTTATCGCGAGATTAACGTTCTTTTTGGCCTCGCAAACTGTGTTGTTGTTTTTAACATGCTGTTGCAACCACTATTAACCTTAGAAAAACTACAGCACCACGCCGGATACAGCGTTTGGGCTTGTTTGTGTTGCGCAAATGAAGCAAGCTTCACTGTTGTCTGAAAATGTCAACAGGCTTGTCTGTTATAGTAGCTGCTGGCTAAAGGCAAAGAAGTAGTAGGCTTACCTTCTATTGGTGACCTAACTGTTACGGTTCATTGTTTCTTAAATAAGAGGCCTGACTGCTATGTTCACAGCAAACTTGAAAAAAAAAAAATTATTAAGCCATGGTTTGATTGCACTATAGGCTGAGTCCTTGTTTACCTGAAATGTGCACTTTAGAATTTTATTTTGTACCGCCCTGTTTGGCAATGTTGTTTTCTCAATAAAATAAAACATTTGCATAAAGCAAGCCAATCCACTTTTCCATGTTGATAAGAGCATTACAATGAAATGAAAAAAAAAAAAATGGATATAAAAAATAAATGAAGGGACATTTATAATAGATACAAAAATTGCGATTGTTTAAATATTTTATGATTTGACAGCACTAATTCCAGGTTTATTTATCTAATACGCTTTAAATACGTATAACCATCTGATACTAGCCCTGAGTTAAGCTGTTCATCTAGCAAACTATACCTACCTTGGAGTGTTACAATAGCCAGTATCATTTTATTCTGTGTGTCCATCCAGGCAAATTGGTGGATCCAAATGTTATTAAAAAACAAACATATATGATGTTATTTCTTTGTAATCATCCAAAATAAATGTTAAGTGTATGGGTATTTTTCCCAGTAGGGCACTGACTGGTCGATACGTGCGATGCTTTGACTGGGCAACGCAGCGTGTACTGAGTGTGCAGTGCGCCGTGTACTTGGCGGGCCGCGCGCCGTGTATTGAGTGGGCCGGTCTGACAGTAACTCCCGGGCCACTTTTTTCGCCCAGTCCGCCCCTGGTGTCATGGTGTGTGTCTGTGTTAGAGAGATAGAGACACACACACACACAAGTGAATATGACCAAACCGGTCACACTCTACAGGGGCGGAGATCCCGGGGGGGGGACGGGGGGGACACGTCCCCCCCTCGCATAAAGTTGTCCCCCCCTCAACAAAATTGAAAAAAAAATAAATTAAAAAAAAAATTATATGAAAAAAACGCACGACAACACAAGCGGAGCTTATTATAAACGTAAAATAATGTGCTTTTTAAGTGTTGAAAAATCATGATCCCCCTATTCCTCAAAGTGGTTCGGTTCACATGCTGTTTCCAAAGGGCGGGGCTACAGCTCCGTGTTCCAGTCAATCTGCACATACACGGTCAGGTTGTGAGATTGTTTCTCGTCCTCTCTCGCCTGCACTACAGCAACGGCAGAACCAGTATTAACCCGACCGGTGGGCTATCGCTTGCCCCCATCATAGAGGCAAAGGTACTGAGTGCCTCATCTCCGTGCTTTTTCAATGTTGAATTTCAGACCAACAAGACTGAATAGGTTCTACGCATTTGCACGTTTCTGGTTCAATTCTACAGACATCCTGGGATTTAAACAAATAAAATAAATATGATAATATGTCTACATGCATTGTTTCTACGAGGCATTGTGATGTCCTAACAAAAATTAAAGCACTACACGAGCACTGCAAATGCCATTGAATACATAAATAAGCAATAAAGTCAGTCAATCAGCCCAGTAGCCTACAGATTGTCAGATTGTGAGAAAAACAACTGTTCAGAAAGTTGACACTACCAGCGCTATCCAGTTAGGCACCCCGTTGTGACCTACCCTTTCTTAAGGCCCTTATACAGTACTCAAAACGGTCGTGTCGGATAGTTGGCCAGTGGGCGGGCGGCCGGATAGTACGTACTAGTTAGCATTTGTGTCCCTTTATAGAACTCCAGCGGCTGTGCGTGCTGAAAACAATTCTCTTCCAGAACAGTAGGGGGAGTAACGGTTTAAGTGCCGAAAGACAAGCTACCCCATGACATTTTCGTGCGATGGAAATCGTTAGTTGACTTTCCCTCTCCTCCTCAACTTTTACTTACTTCCCTCTCACCAGCTGTCGCTACTGAAATGCAACAGGTGTCAGCAGACATCACCTTTCATACTTTGTCTAATGTTAGATATACACCTGAAAGGGCAAACTTATCTCTTTCATGGTAGGTATTTTTTGTGGGAGAAATAGTTGCAATCTACAACAAAATGATATGCTTATCTTACACTATAGAAACTGTTAAAAAACGATTAAATTAAATGAATACGTTCTTATTTTCCTTGGTATTTTCTTCATATTCAGATTTGCAATGATTTCTGGGTATTTTTTGTAATCTCTATTTGATCATGTGACGAGACGATACGATATAGGCACAACATCTGAACGACTGACAGTGTTGTACAAGTCCACACCTTTCATGAAATAGTTAAAAGTTCATACAAGTAAACATGAACTATAGTAATTATTTCCCCCAACGGCAGCGTGTCTCGAATAGTGGTGGAAGCCCAACTTGTGGGTTGCAGAGACGTGACAGGTGGAGCACAATGAGAAGAGATTCAGGAGATTTTCCCGTTGCAATGCCTTCCTTTATATACAGTAGCCTAACTAGAATATCGCACTAAACAACCACACTCAAACAAAAGGAATATTGTAGGCATATTGTTAGAACAATAGCAGGGCAGAGCACACGGATAATCCATATTCATCATCTTGGCAAATTGAGATACTGCGGCTGGCGCGAATAAGCATTGAACATTCCATGAAATATCTATATAAGTAGGCTAGTGAAGTCAACCTGTTGATAGTATTCCCAACTCAATTGTCCTTCATTCTATCACCGTGTTTGAAAGGTTTTGGTTAGGTAATAGCCGAGTGACAGCTGTTTTCTTTCTGATTTGACAGTAGCCTATAGGATATACTTGTGTGTTTTAAGCAAATAAAATGTGTAGCAATGTTTACGAAGGGGCAACTGCTATCGTGAATTATACAGTAAATACGTTGTGAAATGAAAGGAAAACACATCACAGCGAGTGCAGTGCATCACAGCGAGTGTGAGCGAGTGCATGTAGTAGGCTATATGTTGATGCCGGAGTTAAATAAAGGCAGGCTATTCATAAAATACGTCAATGTGTCAGTAGTATGAACAGTTGAGACATTGACTCCGTGGGGCTCAGGTCGTTTGGACAAATATTTTAATTGCTGTCGCTCGTGCTGGTTCTCTGGCAATAGGCTACTTGGCCGGCTCATGTATTGTGATATACAGGGAATAGTTTTCAAGGAAATTTGATCTGCACCTTTGACAGTGGCTGTTGTTCATATATATATATATATATGGATATAAAGGTAATGAAACAGGAAACGCTAGGTCCTGAAATGTTAGTTTCCGGAGTTGATGTCGTATGGAAATGATGTCGTAGTGGGCTAATCACGGCCAAGGAGTATCCGTCGCCATGAGCGGACCGACAGAATTTTTTGCGGGGACACGGAGAGCTGTCCGACGGCTCTGGAGAGCACGGAGAGGGTGTTTCAGCTACCTGAGAAGGCGTTCCTATGTGCCCAAAAACGTGTCGTACGGAGTACCATAAAAAAAGCCTTTACCCCCACATGGTTGTCCGATCGTGCTCTCCGATCCGACGAGGCACGCCCTTAAACGCCCTCCTTGAAGTGGGACCACACCTTTGAGCACCTCAGAGAGCCATCCGAGGGTCTCGGATGGCCTCTGGAGCACCGCTTGAATATTCTCACTATCCTATCCGACTATCCGATCCGAGCTGTCCGACACCCCTGGCTAAAATCACGTTTCCTGTTTCGTTCCCTATATGACAGCAGTGCCGTTTTTAAAAAATTGCTGAGAGATCGCTGGGAACCTGGGGCTGGAGGTCCAGGAGTATATTAGGAGTTGGAGGAAGATCAGGGACAAGTTTGTAAAAATGAAAAAAACTATGAAGGGCACCAGCGGCGATGCAGGAGGAAAACCGACATCTCCCTCCTTCCTGGCTCTATCGTGGCTCTCGCCGCATATAAAGCATAGGGAGACATCGTCTAATTACAGCAATAATAAAAACATTTCTTGGTTTTCGAACAGCCTCTTTGTGTTTGAGTTAGCAGAGCATGCAGTGTTAATGATTACATTGTAAAATAACCTGAATTGTAGACGTAAAAAAGCAGAACTGTTTGTGTGGTATAATAATAGAAAATATTCGGCAATAACCGCGAGCTTGGTCATTGTCGTTAGTAATTCATTTCACAACAACAGCCTCTGATCATTAACTGAAAATACACGGGATAAAAACAAACGATTTCTTATTTTATAGTTTGTTGTTGATGATGTAATGGCCTTGTAACATCATAATAAACCGTTGGTAATCTCCACAGCCCCTCGTAGAACCATGCAGGTAGAGGTGAGTCGTATGATCATCAGATTAGAAAGGGCGTGTCTCTCGTGAAGTCGTACGAGGTGAATTGGATAACCATGCCGATGCTTTTAGTGCACAGAGAGGTTATCCAATCCGATGTTCCCAGAGTTCTGCAGGCCTCTTCTCTATAAAACCTAGACCCACAGCTGTCTTGTTGTTGGTGAATAGAGAAACTGGAGTAAAGAAAAGCATCGTCAGGAGTTATCGTCGGTTATCGTTAAAGTATCATCGTTTTTCGTTAAAGAAGAGACTCGTTTAAGATGGCAGAGAAAATAAAGAATTCCGATATTCGGTCATTTTTTAGTGCTCCGAAACGCCAAGTAAGTAGAAAAACTTTTAAGTTAAGTTTGTTTCTATGTTTGAAGTGGTGTTTGGGGTAAGTGTATGTGTAGCTTATGCTTAAAGTTGACGTGATATCAGGACGAGTTGGATGTAGAAATGGGTAGATCAGCCTAAAAAATAATGCACACTGCACACAGGATCTTCAAAAGATACGGTGACGTTGTCTTCTTTTAGTTTTGCATTTTTTTACAGTGTATATATCAAGGCAATTTGATGAAGATGTCCATAAGAAAAGGTTGAAAATGTTGAATAATGGTTTCATTAGGCAAAGCCAAGCGACCAAACGCAGCTGGGCACAGAGAGCCAGAGCCAGTCAGACAGATGCATGGAGTCTCAGGTCAGTTTGTTAAGATTTTGTTTATCAGTGTTATGAAATAAGGATACCTGTCTGATTTAGACTTAGAGTTAGGGTTAGGGTTAGTACTATTGTAAAGACAATCCTCTTGTTGTGTTTAATAGTGTTTTGGGTGGTTCTGAATATCGGAAACAACTTATTTCTATCTAGGAGACAGACTGTTCTGAGTCAGTGACAGAGGTTGAAGGGCCAAGCAGAGAACCTGAGACTTCAGATTACAGCAGGGACAGAGAGGCAGCAGGCCATGAGGTTCTTAATGTCAGAAGCAGCACCAGAACAGGGGCAGGCGATGGTGAAACAGCAGGCGATGATCACCCTACAGCCAGTACCAGCACAGGGACAGGTCATGATTTCACAGCATGCCATGACGAGACTACTGCCAGCACCAGCACAAAACCATACCACCCAAATCCCCAGTTTATAGTTACACAAACTCTTGCAAATAGGACATTGTCCTTTCAAGAGAAATGGTTTAAGGATTTTCCATGGCTACATTACAGTCCATCGATGTCAGGAGTGTTGTGTTTTTATTGTAGCAAAGGAGTTTCACACCAGTCCTATTTTGGACACAGATCTGATGCTGCATTTACAAGTACAGGCTTCACAAATTGGAAAAAAGCCATTGAAAAATTCAAAGCACACCAAATGTCAGAAGCCCACTGTGATGTATTGATTGGATCATATTACTTCAGTGATTGATGCGCACTGCGCATGCTCATGCATACGTTAGTTGAACGTTACCTGCCTTAAATGTATGCTGTGTTGTGTTACAGTTCTCAGTAAATATCAACGTGTGGAATATGACCGTCTCGTTATTAATACACCACATAATTGGCGACGAGGTAAAGTGGAAGACGTGAAGTGAAGATGGCAAACTATGCAAGACCGGACGAGTTCAAGCCTGAAGTTGAACAGTGGTCAGCATACGTCGAGCGAATGGAGCTCTTCATCGATGCACATGATGTTCACGCGGATAAAAAGGTAGCGACCTTGTTGAGTGCTATGGGTGCTTCAACATACGGTGTTTTGCGTAATTTAGTCCAACCACAGAAGCCAAAAGACAAAACTTTTGATGATATCGTGAAAATTCTGATGGAACATTATGAACCAAAGCCCTTGGTCGTTGCTGAACGTTTTAGGTTTCGAAAATGTGCTCAGAAGAAAAATGAAAGTGTTAGCAAGTTTTCCGCAGAGTTAAAGCAGTTGGCTGCACGGTGTGATTTCGGAGACAAGCTTAATGAAGCTCTGCGCGATGGCTTTGTCAGTGGGATTTATGACGAGGCTTGCCAACGCAAACTGCTTGCTATGGATGGACTGACTTTTGCGAGGGCCCTTGAGGTCGCGCTCAACATGGAGACAGCCCACCGAGATGTGCGACAGTTGAGACACACCGATGATGCAGCCGTTTCTGTTCACAAGGTAAACCAGAAGCACAAACCTCAACCAGCACAGGCAGAGTGCTACAGATGTAAAGGCAAAACTCATAGCGCAAATGAATGCTACTTTAGGAATTCTAAATGCCATAAATGTGATAAGCTTGGACATATCCAGAAAGCGTGTAGGGCTAGTGAACCAACACGTGGAAAAAGGGGGAAGCAGAGACCAAGCAAGCACCAAGGCACTAGCTATGTTCATGCTGAAGATGATACAGGGGCTGAAACAGTGCTTAGTGTAAATGAGGCAGAGAAACATGCATTTAAAGTGAAATTTGAAGTGAACAAGGAAGATGTTCTAATGGAAATAGACACAGGAGCAGCTGTCAGCATTATTTCAGAGCCTGTGTACAAAAAGTCATTTGCACGTGTACCATTAAAGAGCAGCAATGTTGCACTGAAGACCTATACAGGCCAGGCTATTCCAGTGAAAGGACAGTTCTTAGCCAGAGTGGCTTATGGAGACCAGTCTGCTGACTTGCCACTAATCATAGTAAAAGGAAATGGCCCTTCACTCTTGATAGGTGAAAAATCACCCTAGTTAGTTCAGGACTCCGGAGGTGCATGAAAGTACATTTATTAGACAGACAAACAACAACAATTGCAATTGGGCTCCCCTCCCAGCCGAGGCTGACAGTGAAGCAATGATAAACTCTTCGCACCAAGTTTATATAGTCAGAAGTTTAGCTTTGAGCAGGGATGATCACGTGGTGGATTTCTCACGTCCGAGGCTCCCTGTCTTGCAAGGATGGCAGTTTTGCACAAGGTCGGAAGAAGCACAGTTCCTTTCTTATCTCCTCTGGTCTAAACATGCTCTTGTTCATATGCAGACTTAGTGGCACCTAATATTCTAGTTACACACACAGAGAGAAGAACCATGCTCCTGCTGTCATAAGCACATGATTCATACAAGGAATACATTAATACAAGGCACTTGATTATTATATTCTTAAGTCATTAACAGTGTTTGGAAATAATCTCTATCAATCCCTCCTTTTATCCGTTTCAATGGATAATCAAAAATTACAAACACAATCAAAATCACAAATCATCTTTCTTAAGCGTTAATTATCAATTTCAATGGATAACTTCAAAATCATCATTCTGAGCTTCATCGCATGGATTTTCGGAACAGAGGTCATTAATGAGCATTATTTCATCTACCTTAGTAAATAATTATTAAGCAAACTTTCCATCAGAGGCACAGGCGCTACGTATTTGTAAGGCAAGGTATTCGTCGTCAGCAGTTTTAATCATTCCAGTCACCATCTTCTGTATACAGGGTTCTACACAGCATGCACAGGTAGCCAACACACAAAGAATACCAAAATCCATCCCACACAAGACATCAACATTCCTTCCCATGAGGTAAACATTGTCGACAGGGCACTAAACCAATCATGCGTGCCAGAACTCGCTTGCATTTTATTTGTAGGATCAGATCTAAGTCTTTCCCATCTCTGGTGTTGTCAGGGACATGTGTGCAACATTGGTCAGTACCAAGCATGACACAAATGCCTCCATTCTCGGCAGTGAGGATCTCAAGCACAGCCGTGTTTTGCCGTGTTACCCTGGAGGTGGCGTGTAGTTCTTCTCTGATTGTTTGTAGTCGGTCTCTGGTCAGGTTTTGGAATATCATCTCAGCGTAGTAAAGGAAATTAATCCAATCTGTGTGTGCTCCGATGACGCACCAGGGGCAGAGGGTAGATGCCAGGCCACTCGCTGCTGGGTTCAAGGCCTTGTAGTCGTCTGGAATGCCCAGGCTGTCGAACCCTGCTTCTCTCCTTCCTCGTACGGAATGCATTGGAACGTTCTTCAGGTACTGGTGTATCTTGGACCTGGGGGTAATCTGAAAAGGTTGTACTAACATTGTTCAAGCACAAGTCCCAGACCAACCCACAGGCAGTGTAGCTCTTAGTTCACCATTCCCACATAACCACACCATATCAGCTATAGCTATATCCTGTACTTCAAGAAGTCTGCCATTCAAACACATCCCCGCAGTTTTACATTCAGATGAAGTATTTAACTGTATTTCTCTTCCATTATGAAGCACATATGTAATGGCTTTACATTGTGTCCAGTGTCCTAGGTGTGCATCGTTCTTTTCCCCAGGTTTTAAATAGCATTCAAACAGAGCATCTTTGCTAATGATGTGTGGAGGTGGTGAAGCATTGTCTGGCACGTAGGGCCAGTTAAAATGTGAATAGTGATGCTGTATAGCTATCATTTATAAGCATGTTATTAGACCAACAATGTAAAATCCCACAGTCGTTACTAGGAGTCCCCCACATACTTTGGCCCATTTTGAGTAACCTCCCATGACTTTGCAGAGGAATAGACCTTTCACTCCACAATTTCCACTCGGTTCTAATCCCACAGGACAGTACTATATCTACTGCCAGCGTTTGAGACGAGAAGAATCTATACATCAACCCCCCTTTGTAGACTGGTCTTTCTGTCACTGCGGGCAATACCTGGAAACAGCAAAGAAAGATGGTCCTTATTCCTCTGCATCCGCCATCTGCAGGCTTACCCGTTTACAGTGAGTCAGATGTATCCACGTGGCTCTCTCAGCTATTTTGACTGACTGTAGTAAATGTTGACAGTAGCACTTGGTCTGCTCTGTCCCACTTGGGCAAGTGGAAATGTTTTCTTTTGATTTGACTGTTGATTAGGACACTCTCCTGGCCCAACCATGGTTTCAGTCTCACAGTGTTCCTGTGTAGGGGAGAGAAGTCTGAGAGCATTTAGTTTCAAATATCATCTTTGCCAAGTATTTTCAATCTCTTTGTCTGTTTTAGCAAATGGTTTGAGAGTTTAGGCAGTTTAGATTCTTCCATACATCATTTCATACAGTGATCTCAACATGCATTCTTAATTTCACTAATTTCACTCTCGGAATTGGCTTTCAATAGATAGGTTCTTTCTTTTCTACCAGTCCGGCTGACTGGGGGTTGTATGAGCAGTGATTGTCTATGGCCTGACAATATTTCTTTCTTCGTTGGGATTTAACTCAATAAAATCTATAACTGAATGTTAAAACATCTTTCAAACTACATAATTGAATAAGAAGTAAAACAATATCAAATCAATGATGAATGATTAACTTTCTTTCTCATAAAATTAAAACAAGAACTAAAAATATATGCTTACTATCCCCTCTTATTGAGGCATGTTTTCACCATGGCTCAATACTGCAGCATATCTTTTAGTATTGTGTGTTTTAATTCTTCAAATGTGTATGCGTCAGATGGTTGTTGCAGTTGAAAGTGTTTTACATAAAATTGATAAAAGCAAGCAGCAATAGCAATATCTGGAGTAAAATAATGGTCAACATCGTATCAGAACCTGATGTTCCAATAGGCTTCTTGGATTACTGCAATCATAATAAAAGAAATAAAAGTAATAAAACGTTCTGCTTGGTTAGTGGCCTTGTCTGCTTTTTGGTTTCCCAATGAAACTCTTTTGCACGTGTGTGCGCAATCAGGGCAATCAGTTTCGCTGCCTGTGCGGAATAGTGGGAAGGTAGTGGCTCTGCCTTCAAAGTTTTCTCTGCTGTGACTACAGCATAACCCGTTGCCTTACTGCCATCAAGGTTCTTTTTGCTTGAACCATCAACAAACATAGTTAAATCAGCTTCTGGGAAAGGCATATCTCGTAGGTCAGCTCTGGCTGCCATAGTTTTTATCTGTCCTCTGCTTTAAGTAAAAGTTTAGCTGGCTTAAATGTCACGCAGTGCTCAATAGTGATAAGGCTGTGAGAGCAAAACAAATTAAATAAAAAAATAAGCATGTGAAACTTTAGTGTAAGTGTCTGTTTAGTACAATAGGAGCAGAGGCCTGCACCACCAAGGCTGCAGCCACTCCTGCTTATAAACATTCAGACATTGCTTGGGCTACTGGATCTAGCCGTGTTGAATAATATGCCACTGGTCTCAACTTTAAGTCTCCCTTTATGCATTAACACAAATATCATATCATCTTTTTGTTTTGTTTTGTTTTTAGTCTACGGCTTGTACGAATGGCTTTGTCGTGTATATGCTAAGACATCATTTATATTCTAAATAACAGTTGTTTTAACTGCTCAAATGCCTGTTTTCCATCTTCAGGCTTTTTAATAATATGTCCAGCTGACACAGGCTAAGAATTAAGTAAACTCTGCAACATTTGTGTTTCTAACGCATGGTTAGGAATCCATTATCTACAGAAGTTAGTCATTAGTAGAAAATATTTCTTTGTGTCTGACAAAGGTGCTTTTTAAAAGATAGCTTTACTATAGTGGACCACCGCTGCTCATTTTGTGGCCTAGTTTCTGCTAAAATCTTCTTATCTGGAGAACAGCACAAGATGTTCAACAACAATTGACTGTCTCTCGAACTGTAGCTAAGTTTCAGCTCATGGCCTGTGAGAATATAGTCTTTTGAGCCAGCACTCAGCCCCCACCCATCCTGTGTTAGTCCAATGCATCAATCTAAGTTAATAGAGTTAGTGTGACAGGCTTACATTCTCTTTAAATCCTTTTTAGTGGCTAAACAGTGTATATTCTATGCCTAATAACATTTTGGGACACCATTGTTTAATTTATTCTAAAACCCATGTATTGTTGGAACAATTCTAATGTCCAACCCACATCATATCTCTTCCTAATAAGTTTGTAGAGCATGTTTTTTTTTAAACATAATCTGCATTTTAAATATCTGTCCCGTTTCAGACTCTTCAAAAGTAATGGGTTATGTGTATGACCGCTTTTAGATGTCTCTTTCTTCTTCTGTTCTTTGCATGCAATTCTCTAATTACTGCTCAGCAGGTACAGTTACACAAAACAAAACAAAAAATCATTGGCCCTCTTGCCAAAATAAATCAAAACAAAAATCATTGGCTTTCTTGCCACCATTAACGTAAGCTTTTCTCTATTTGGCGCAACCAATAATGCAAAAACATTTTCAAATCTGTGTTTACAATTTTCTTCTTGTTGTAGACATTTTAAATCCACCTCTTATTGCCATTAGCATGTAAGTTTTCTGATTTTGACGGACTATTTCCCATTTCTAAGTCATTTTATCCATTTCTTTTAATATTTTTAACTGATTTTGAAACCTTTTAAATTACCTCTATTTTATTCTTCACACTAGGGTTATGTTTCTATTTTCAGACTCTCATAGTTTGTTCTTGAGATCGCAATGCTGAGTCAACCAGAGCCCGACCAGAGGTCCTCCATCTCACTCGTTTTCTGAGGAGGTTGAGGCCAGGGAATTTCCCTGGGATGATCAGTCCCCTACTGGTTCCGGGTCAAGGCATCTCAGTAATGCGAAATCAGTCCTTTAATTGCATAAATTATGACTATAATTATCAGTGTTTTACCCATTGTAAACAGTTCGTCTCAACCCCACAGAAAAATAACACACAAGTATTAGTATATTAGAGTATCTCTGACTCTTTTTCTTTATCTCTTAAAGAGACTCCTTAAAATCCAAAATCTTGTTTCCACATATGTCTGTGCATTACACAGTCAGCATTTCCTTGTATTGCCATATGTTTCATGTCCCCTTCTAACTGGGCTATGTCATCAATTTTAGATCCCTTGTTTCCCATTTTTTCTTATTGTTAAAATCCGGCTAGACAGGTATGTCTCTATATGTTTCAGACTATACCCTTCTTTATAGCCCTTTTTTTCTTTTTTAACAATGCACCAAGAGGCCTACCAGAAGGCCCAACAGGAAAACAGAAAGTGAAAAGTGTGTTCCCTTCATTCAAGGCGAACAGGAATGTATACAGAAATATCCGGAGAAAATAGGCCTAGGAAGTTTTCAAATTCAGACACAAGCACTATCCTTCACATAAGGAAAATGGCATTCTTTACATATAACCTTTACCGTTTAAAACAAAACTTAACGGTACCCTTCCTTCCACCCTTCATACAAGGCAAACAACCGGAAGGTGAACAGTGCTTATATAACCATATAGCGCGCGCTATCCTTCACATAAGGCAATTGGCATACTTTACATATAACCTTTCGAACGGTACCCTTTTTTTCCCTTCAAACAAGGTGCTATCCTTCACATAAGGCAAATAGCAGGTACGTGAACAGTATTATAAAACCTTAGCGCATCTCTGAATAGGAAAATTACAGACAGGAGTCTCTCTAACTCTTGCAATTCGTTCAACACACGGGGCAAACAGGAATAAATCCCTCCATGAACCTTAGTTCCCCTTTCCACCCCACGGCAAACAGGCAAAAAGCTAGTCACAAACCCCACCTGAAGACAAGTGTACGCAAAACCGACACAAACAAGAACCATATACTGTCGTACACTTACATAAAACAACCAATATACTCACAAACAGCTCGGAGTCCACCCCCTATAGTCAAATTCAATTCCTTCACTCTCGGCTCTCCTCGCTGGCAGGCCCTGGCCTCCATCCAATTCAATTTGGAGTCTCGTACTCCTCCATACGGTTCAGGTCCTGATGATTAGCCCGGCAAGGAGAGTCGAAGAGGTTGTTGGAATCCCGGACGAGCCCCCAATTATGATAGGTGAAAAATCACCCTAGTTAGTTCAGGACTCCGGAGCTGCATGAAAGTACATTTATTAGACAGACAAACAACAACAATTGCAATTGGGCTCCCCTCCCAGCCGAGGCTGACAGTGAAGCAATGATAAACTCTTCGCACCAAGTTTATATAGTCAGAAGTTTAGCTTTGAGCAGGGATGATCACGTGGTGGATTTCTCACGTCCGAGGCTCCCTGTCTTGCAAGGATGGCAGTTTTGCACAAGGTCGGAAGAAGCACAGTTCCTTTCTTATCTCCTCTGGTCTAAACATGCTCTTGTTCATATGCAGACTTAGTGGCACCTAATATTCTAGTTACACACACAGAGAGAAGAACCATGCTCCTGCTGTCATAAGCACATGATTCATACAAGGAATACATTAATACAAGGCACTTGATTATTATATTCTTAAGTCATTAACAGTGTTTGGAAATAATCTCTATCAACTCTGTGGTAGGAACTGGCTCGAAAAAATTAAATTGGACTGGAAAATGATTAAAATGGTCAGTGAAAACACTGACACCCAAGTCAATTCCTGACGTGCTAGCGAAATACAGTCAGGTGTTCAAGGACGAGCTTGGAACATTAAAAGACATTAAAGCAACGATTTCGGTGAAGCCTGACGCCACTCCAAGATTTCACAAAGCCCGTCCCCTGCCATTTGCTATGAAGGCGCGAGTGGAAGAAGAGCTAGGACGACTTGAGAGAGAGAATGTCATCTCCCCATTAAAGCACAGTGAGTGGGCGGCTCCAGTAGTTCCTGTGGTCAAGCGGGATGGCACAATCCGCTTGTGCAGCGACTACAAGGTAACTGTGAACCAGGCTACCAACACCGACACATACCCACTGCCACGTATCGAAGAAGTTCTGGCAACACTCAGTGGTGGGAAGTTGTTTTCAAAAATAGACTTAGCCTCAGCCTACCAGCAGGTACTGCTTGATGAAGATTCAAAGAAATACACAGCAATAAACACTCACAAGGGACTATTCGTCTACAACCGCCTTTGTTTTGGCGTGAACTCTGCTGTCAGTATTTTCCAGAGGATTATGGAGAACATCATGAAGGACCTCAATGTTGTTGTTTACCTTGATGATCTCCTAGTGATGGGAAAAGACGACGCCCAGCATCTTCGGAACCTGGACAGAGTTCTGCAGCGGTTGCAAGAAAATGGACTGAGAGTGAAAGAGTCAAAATGTGAGTTTGGCCGTACTCAGATCGAGTACCTGGGCCACGTGCTGGATGAAAAAGGTGTGTATCCATCTAAAGACAAGGTCAGAGCTATACATGAGGCACCAGCACCCACAAATGTTAAAGAACTTCGAGCCTTCTTAGGACTTGTGAACTACTATGGCCGTTTCGTGCCACAGCAGAGCACTGTGCTGGCACCCCTCTACAGACTCTTGAAAGAGCAATCCACCTGGAAATGGAGTAAAGCTGAACAGGACTCATTCAACAAATGTAAGGAACTTTTGACAAGTGATAAAGTGTTAGTGCATTATGACCAAGACTTGCCACTTACCCTTGCATGTGATGCGTCAGCTTACGGAATAGGAGCTGTGATTCAGCACACAACACCCAATGGAGAAGAACATCCAATCGCCTATGCCTCTCGAACACTCTCTCCAGCAGAGAAGAAATATTCACAGATAGAGAAGGAGGCGTTGAGCCTAGTGTATGGTGTGAAAAAGTTTCACCAATACCTGTGGGGGCGACAGTTCAATTTGATCACCGACCACAGACCTCTATTGACACTGTTCGGGGAGCATAAGGGGCTTCCAACAATGGCGGCAGCGCGTATCCAAAAGGTGGGCTATCGTGTTGTCAGCGTATGACTACCACATAGTCTACTGCCAGTCAGAAAAGCACGGTAACGCTGATGGGCTGTCCCGTGTCCCTCTCTCAGAGACCAAGGATTCTGGAACCGAAGCGATGTCAGCGTACATTGATGCCCTGATGTGTGAACATCTGGAGGAAGCACCACTGAACGCAAGACAGATTGCCACAGCAACAAGAAAAGACAGAGAGCTTTCACAGCTGCACAGGTACATTATGGAAGGATGGCCAAAAGAAATTCCAGATGAAATGAGGATGTATTACAAGAAGAGAGATGAACTGTCCGTTGAACAAGGTTGTGTTCTATGGGGCACCCGAGTGATTGCACCAGTGAAGCTGAGAACAGCAGTTCTCAAGGAGGTACACGGTGGGCATCCTGGCATTGTAAAGATGAAGTCAATAGCTAGACAATATGTCTGGTGGCCTAATATTGACATGCACATTGAAAAAGTCTGCAAAGAATGTGAATCATGCCAACTAGAGCAACGCATGCCGCGTCAAAGCCCACTGCACCCATGGGAGTTCCCTGGGGATGTTTGGAAAAGACTCCACATTGACTTTGCAGGGCCATTCATGGGCAGTATGTTCATGATTGTGGTCGATGCATTTTCAAAGTGGCTGGAAGTGTACAAAGTGATGCAGACAACTTCCACAGCCACAATCACAAGATTGAAAAGATTATTTGCATCCTATGGAGTCCCAGAGCAAATCGTCACAGACAACGCAGCAACTTTCATGTCTGATGAATTTCAGCAGTTTACGAAGAGAAACGGAATTCTACACACAACAGGTGCTCCGAGACACCCTGCCACGAATGGCTTAGCAGAGAGATATGTCACCACCTTCAAAGCTGGAATGAAAAAGCTGGCAAAGGATGATCTCAGTATCGAGGACAAAGTTTCTCACTTTTTGCTGTGGTATCGTACTACACCCAACAGCACAACGGGTGAGTCGCCAGCAGATTTGTTCTTAAAGAGACATATCAGAACCAGACTGGACTTCCTGAAGCCAAGCATCAGAGAAAGGGTGAGAAGAAAGCAGTATCGTCAGAAGGAAGAACATGACCAGCATGCTGCGGAGAGACAGTTTGATATGGATGAACAGGTATATCTGCGTAACACAGCAGGAGAAAAGCCTAGATGGATTCCAGGAGTGTTAAGACAACAAACTGGACCTGTGTCATACAGGGTGCAAGGTGAGAGTACTGAACAAGTGTACCGGCGTCACGGAGACCAGCTCCGACCACGCAGCACTCCAGAGACTTCAGAGCTACAGCCTGATGAAGACACAAGTCAACCAGCGGAGCAGGTAAAGGAGTGTTCCAGAACAGCGCCCACAACATTAGAGCAGGTACAGCTGCCTGAACCACCTGACCCTGTTCCAGTGGCTTTGCGGCGCTCAGAGCGGACTACTAGGCGTCCAGAGCGTTACCAGGACTGAATGTGGTAATAAGAAGCTCTAAAGACTGATTGCTTATATGCTCTAAAAGACTGATTGCAACTTGAGTTGTTTGTTTTGATAACTTTATTACTGACGCTAGTTTATTTAATGTTTAAGTTGAAATAAGGAGTCAACAGCAGTCAGTGAGTTAAAAGACCAAAGTTAAGTTTGGTTAAATTGATACTCATAGCAATAATGACTAAGTTATTCATTTTAATACTGTGAGGCACTTTTGTGGTGGAATGTGTTAAGTTACCTTTAATCTAAAAGGGGAGGTAATGTGATGTATTGATTGGATCATATTACTTCAGTGATTGATGCGCACTGCGCATGCTCATGCATACGTTAGTTGAACGTTACCTGCCTTAAATGTATGCTGTGTTGAGTTACAGTTCTCAGTAAATATCAACGTGTGGAATACGACCGTCTCGTTATTAATACACCACACCCACCACCACTATGTAACTGTGAGTGCAAAGCAGCCAAATCCAGTCAGTGCCCAGTTATCCAGCACATGGGGTAAACAGCAGGAGGTGGCAAGGCATTGCTTGGGGAAAATTGTCAGTTCTGTGCGGCATGTGTCAAGACAGGGACAAGCCTTAAGAGGACATGCTGATGAAAGTGGAAATTTACATCAGCTCTTGAGACTTAGGGCAGAAGAGGATGATCCTATTTTACTGAAATGGCTAACTGAGCGTAGTACTATGTACACAAGCCCAAAATTGCAGAACGAAATTCTAAGTATCATGGCCAATAATATTATTCGAGGCATTGCAGATGAAATAAGGGCTCTTCACTTTTTGCAGTTTTCACTAATAATTGATGGTACGCAGGATGTTACTGGTGCTGAACAGGAGAGTGTCTGTCTGCGCTATGTGGACCATGACCTTGTCCCACATGAGGAGTTTGTTGGGCTTTACAGGGTGTCCGAGACAACAGGTCAGGGCATTGCAAAGGTGGCAGCTGATGTTTTGTTGAGGCTTAATCTGCCGATGTCTGGCTTACGTGGGCAGACCTATGATGGCGCCTCAAACATGGCAGGAAAGTACATAGATGCACAGGCAATACTGAGAAGGCAGCAGCCATTAGCCCTTTATGTACATTGTGGTGCACACTGTGTTAATTTGATTACACAAGCTGGCTGCCTGGCCTCCCCACTAATTCGGGACTGTCTTTCTTGGGTCCACAAGTTGGGCATCCTTTTTGGCCAGTCAGGAAAGTTTAAGAGCATGTTTGAAAATATTGCTACTTCAGAACATGTTCCTCTGACCACCCTGAAACCCCTGTGCCCAACTAGATGGACTGTGCGGTCAGGGGTGTGCTAGGGCAGTATCAGAGGGTACTGAGCAGCCTAGAGGAGATGGCCAAAAGCACATCTAAGACAGCCTCAACTGCCAGTGGCTTATTTGAGCTATTCAACAAAGGCAAGACTGTGTTGGGCCTCACACTTGCCTCTGCTGTTGTTGGGGAGCTGGAATGCTTAAACATTTCACTACAGAGAAAAACCCAGACTGTGTCAGGTATGCAGGCTGCAGTGGATCATGTAAGGTCTTCACTAATGGGAAAGAGAAATGACACTAGCTAACTTGCACTCTATGAGAAAGCCACAGCATTGGTTGGCTCAACTGAGTCTATTGACTCCATTGAGGAGACTCATTCGAGGCGCTTTGCTGGGAAAGCAGTGGATCACTACAGGGCAGAGTTTTTTAAAGTCTTGGATAGAGTAGAGGTTCATTTTGGTGAACGCTTCGACCAGGACAGTCTAAAGACTCTTCAAAAGGTGGAGAGTGCCCTCCTCACTGGGGAGTTAGACGATTCTTTAGATCACTACCCTGAGCTGAACAGGGCTTCTCTAAAGGCTGATTTATGCTCGGGGACGTAAGCGTAAGCGCAAGAGGCCGCGCAAGCCCCTTGCGTGACCCTTGCGCGACTTTTCACGTCTTGCGTGCGTCGGCCCCTTTTTCTAGACTAGCGTCAATTTTTACGTAAGGTCTTACGCGAGCCTCGCAGCCTGCATTCTATCAACGAATGTTACGAGATGAGGTTACTAAAATATTATGCATGTCTACTCAGTTGTACAGTGCTTCCCAAGTAAAGAACTTCAAGTTTCAGACTTTCTGTTAGGGAACCTGTTATCTATCTGCAGAGCAAATGTCAGGCTCATACAAAAACATTAACATGAATTAATTGATGCTAATACCTAGCGCGGTCTCTATAGGATTCCCCATATACGTTAGCATTAAGCTAACATATTTTCTACCACAGTAAAACATGCAATACTATGTGATTGTTTTTAGAAAACGAATGTTACGTGATGAGATTACTAAAATGTAGTCTGCACGTCTGCTCAGTTTAACAGTGCTACCCAAGCAAAGGTTTGAAAAGAACTTCAAGCTTCAGACTTTCTGTTAGGGAAACAGCTTTCTATCTGCCAAGCAAATGGCAGGCTCTTGACAACACGCGCAACCTTTGGGAGCATGAACTGCACTGAGTAAATTTTGCGCAACCATTAACCCCAACGCTGAACCAAGCAGCCGCCTTAAGTGTGCAGTTGCCCCTCTTTCGCAACAAATATCCTTGTACCAGCAGTGTTGAGGCAGCAGAGGTTCTCAGGGGACTGCCAGTGGAAGTGCGGGGGTTGTTTGACCAAGTTGAGGTTCTCATCAGGATTTTGTTAGTGGTGCCAGTGTCTTCATGTGAAGCTGAGAGGAGTTTTAGTGCACTACGTAGATTGAAGACTTGGCTACGGTCTACTTTGGCCCAAGAAAGACTCAACAATATAGTTGTATGCAGGGTGCGATTTGTCCAAAAACCAGAGGGGGGGATGTTTTGGGTTTTTTTTATCATGAAAAAAACCAAGCAATACATAGGCCTAATTCTCTTCATATACATGCATCATATACGTCTATGATATGATAATCGCTGCTAGACGCTCAGTTATTGTGCTCCCTCTCATTCACGTTGAAATACTGAAACCGAAACTGAAACTTTGAAACTGAAACGCAACTGTTTTGGACAGAACTCGCTAATTCAGTGAACAAAAAAAAACCAGAGGGGGGGTAAATCCCCACCATCCCCCCCGGCAAATCGCACCCTGGTTGTATGTAATGTACATCAGGAAAGACTGGACAAACTCAACATTCAGAATATCTGCCAGGAGTTTGTTGGATCCAGTGACACCAGAAAAAGTAAATTTGGTTCTTTTGTTTAGAGAAGTGGTGCTTATCTTCTATGAGTGTTTTAGTGTGGTTGACATACACTTTATTTTTATTTATAGTTACAATGTATTATTGTATTTAATTAATATTTTATATTCTATTTCATATTGTTGTTTTTTATATGTTTTATATATGTTTTATTTAATTTTAAAAGGGCTGTTCATTTTTAGGTTGCCTTATTTTGTGGCATAGTTGCCATATCTTGTTGTGACACTACAATAAATATATGTTTCTTGAGAGTATGTTTTGTGTTATTCTTTCCTCTAGTTTAAGAGCTTATTCTGAGTATCATTAGCTACTTTGATGGACTGTAGTGGAACAGGGAGCAAATCAATTCAGTTAGATGTGGTCATATCAAGTGTATCATTGCCACCTTCCACTAAGCCATTGTTGGTGTTGCTGGTTGAACAAACAAAAACCTGTATACAGGTAGGATATATGGACTAAAATGGAACAATGCTATAACTGCTGTTATTACTTTCAATACCATTATTTAAATAATTTGAACATGCCGAGGGGTCAACACTGCAAGGAAAGTTACAAAGGAGCGTAAGGGAGAGTGTTCTGCTTCTTTTAGAAATGCTATGCTTAAATGTAGTAGATTTAGTAGTTGTAGTTAGATAAACACTGCCACCTTGTGGACAGTAGATACGATAGAAGACGCGGTATAGTTTACTTTCTATTATTGAACTGATCTACCACGAGAGAAGCGATAATTTGCATGCAGCCTTGAAGAGCCTTGGTTTGCGTTTGAACTTTCAACATTATTTGTCTGTGAGTAGATATTTCATGTTAGGACATGTATTGCCATTTAGAGAATTTAAAACTGACGTCGAATTTCTGTTTGTCACTGTTATTAGAGAATTCGGTATTTAGCAGCTAAGTTATGCTAGCTCTCGTGACAGCAATTTTTTCATGTCTCTCTCCCCCCCTAGCCTGACGATGTCATACTCATAATTCTAGTCAGAATATGAGTCTGAGACCGGACCACTGGGCTGTGATTATGGGGCGTGTTTCAACGAACCAGGAAAGAAAATTCCTCTTCGCTGAATTGGATACCTAGAACCAATCAGAGCAACGTAGTATTATTACCATCTGATAGATTAAACTTTTACCTGATCCCGTAGGAAGGACCGCAAAAAACATCTTTTCAATCGACAAATGCCTTGATCGCGTTTCTCTGTTCCTCTTTCAAAATGAATGCGCTGTCAATATCTGTTGAGATATGCCTGCTCACGTTACTTAATTAGCACTCAAGGCTAGAAGCTACCATTAGTTTCAATGTTTTTTTTGTCTACGCTGTTAGCATAACCTTTCAATAATGGTCTAGAGTGCATAAGTTAAGACCTACAATCCTAGGCAACATTGGTGTTGCGTATACACAACTAACCGAGACAATGTAGACATAAAAAAAGTCGTGTAGATACCTTAAATCATATCAAATATGTCCCACTAAGCTCCCGAGACGGCACCATCTTTGTTCGGTGTATACCGGTATTCTATCTATGTCTGTCCATCAACGTATAAAGCCCGCCCTTACAATTTGAATGGTCAGATCCCTTTTCGGGCCCGTTTAAACCCTCCCAACTAGCTCGACTCCAGACTGAATCTCCCAGACCAAAAATTTTGTGGGCGGAGTTCAGGCTGGTATCCAGGCTACTCCCCCCTGGAAATGGTCTCTGAAATGTTCCCATGTATTGTCCCCCCCTGCAATGAAATGGGATCTCCGCCCCTGCACTCACAAGTGTATACGACCTAAACATTGTGTTACGGATTGCGGATTGCAGGTGATGTGTGAACTCAAATGCACGACTCAGACAACAGCAGTAGATATAAGAATAAACATTTACTTTCCAGGGTTCGGTACGTTGAGAAAGTCCAAAAGCAGGCAAACAATCCAAATGGGCAAAGGCAAAAGAGAAGTCATAAAACAGTCCAGGGTCGGTAACACGAGAAATATCAATAATTACTGTGAACTAGGGATGTTACAAATGAACCTGAGGCTTCGGAGCTTGTGTCGCGAAAAGTGCTTCACCAAGTGGTTAGTTCGTTCTCTTTTGTCCCTATTCCCATCTCGTATTCGTGGTTGTTGTCAGTGGTTGGAGATTTAGCAATAGTTGAAGATTTAGCGGTAGTTTGAGATTTAGATTGTTTGGTGTTGTTAGTAGTAAAGATTATTTGAGATAGAGTTATGGAGCCAGTTGCACAAAGCACTTTCGCCCTCTTTTCAGTGCCTTGCACTTTCACTGGCCAGTTGTCCAAAAGTACTCTCACTACCCTTGGTTTTACAAAAGTAGGCCTACTGACCAGTATTCCAAAAGCACATTAACTCTGTGTTCCAACAGCATACAGAAGAGAGTAAAGATAATTATCAGGCATTTTTATACAAAGCATCAGGTTAAAATTCGCTTTGGCCAGGATGCGAAACTAAATAGCACGCCATTTAAGGCAACGTCGCTAACTTTTGTGCCACCATACATTCCCTTGACACGTCCGGTCAAACTATTATTAGAAGAAAGAATAGAAAAAGAAAGCCTTTATTGTTGTTGTATTCGTCTACAACAGGGGTCGGGAACCTTTTTTGCCTGGAGAGCCACTTTTACCATTTTTTTTTTTTTTTATCTCAGAAGAGCCACAAAAAGACAGTTACAAGAATGGGTTTGGATATTTAACTAACAGTTACTTCTCTTCAACAGAGTTTTTTTAAATACATGTTCTACTAGTTTTAAAAGTTATTGTACTAGTAACTTGAGACGTTATGGCTTTGGGAAATGACAGAAGTTAACAACGTTACAGCGTAACAACGACATGAAGTTAACAACGTTGACAACACAACACTCGAAATTGAACATTAGGCCTACCAGAGATTAATGCGACTTCTGGTGCTGCATAGACTTGCTGATGGCCTTGTAGTCTGGCACATATACAGTGAGGTGAAGATTCATGCAAGCATTGAGGCTTTCGTCGTTTAAACGCGAGCGCAGGTTCGTCTTTATATTTTTCATATGTGAGAAAGATTTCTCGCATGCATAAGTGGAACCGAATATGCAGGGTGCGATTTGCCGGGGGGGATGGTGGGGATTTACCCCCCCTCTGGTTTTTTTTTGTTCACTGAATTAGCGAGTTCTGTCCAAAACAGTTGCGTTTCAGTTTCAAAGTTTCAGTTTCGGTTTCAGTATTTCAACGTGAATGAGAGGGAGCACAATAACTGAGCGGCTAGCAGCGATTATCATATCATAGACGTATATGATGCATGTATATGAAGAGAATTAGGCCTATGTATTGCTTGTTTTTTTTTCATGATAAAAAAAAACCAAAACATCCCCCCCTCTGGTTTTTGGACAAATCGCACCCTGCGAACATGGGTAACACGGCAATACTAACATATTGCAATGTGCGTTATGTAATGGGCAGTTCATTCCAAGTTATTAGAAGCAGTTCGTCTCGAGATGGAAGCTTCCCCATGTCAGTCCACTTGTGTTTGCTCGCAAGCTGTGCTCGCTGACGTGCGATTCCTTCCAGCTGATCGTTCACTGATTTGAACTTGCCCACCCAGATGCCAGACGAGGTCAAGTCGGCAACTTCTATTTCGAAATCGCCGATAGAAACACCAGGGATGCACAATATGTTTTTTTCCTTTTCGATATTTTTCTCTAGCCTATCAACTTTAACAATGGAAGTTTTCTCGTTGACGGAAATGTAGGGAAATCTGTGATTTTGTTAGATATTGGCATGGCAACCAGCCGCGAATGTAACAATATTTTGCAGGCTATGGTTACGGAGTCAAGTGAGGTGGAAAGTTAAATTAAATAACTCAGATAGACCTACGTATTTGCCACGAAGCCTTGTCATTTTAATATAACTAGTATTGACTGTTATTTAAGCCTTCTACTAGGCCTAGGTTGATCCCTTGATTACACGTTTTTTTTCTCCAACCCATTTCGTCCAAGAGCCCCGGCCGTCAGCAAAAGAGCCAGTGGTGGCTCGCGAGCCATAGGTTCCCGACCCATGGTCTACAATGACATTTTAATTAATGGAGGCACATTATTTTTTCACCATACGTTTGTGTGCATGTTATTTTAGCAGGGCTTAAGCACCATAACAAATTTAACAAATTCACTGTTCCGAGAAAATCTTTCTTACACCGTATTTTTATTGACCAGCAGGTGTCACTAGAAAGCAAACGACGCTTCGAGTAGTGAACCTTTTTTCAACATGTCTGGCTGGAAAGCTTCAAAGGTTCATGAAGCTTTATTTCGCCATCACTACGTGAACACGGAGGAACACAGAGAAAACACAGAGGAAACACGGAGGAGACACAGAGAACCCAAAAAAAATATGACGAGAACGCAAGGACAGACAAGAATGCATTGACTATATATACACCCACACAACAGATAACTAGGGACAGGTAAGAACAATCAGGGCGGGGCAGACAATGAGACACAGGTGGACTAAACAAGGGGAATTAACAGGACACAGGAGAAACCATTAAGACAAACAAACCAGGGCCCTGTTCGGCGTACGCTGAAGCTAAGATAATTAATTTAGCTCGCAACTGGAGATTAACTAGCTCGCTAAATGAGAACAGGCCAAGCCGGTCTGGCGACGGGCGCTAATTTATTTTAACCTCAAGTTAATTTATCTCGTCAGCTAAATTGCGCGTGCACGTCTTGCTTCAAAAGGCAAGAAAGGTCGATCCCCAAAACCATGATTTTTTTGAAAGGTACAATGGTCTAAACTCAAAGAATAAGACATTTTTTTTTTCTCCGATAACGCAGGATATGATCATGAACGCGTTATGAAGAATTCAAGACCATAATCATGTCAAAATTCAACACTCCCGCGGCTACCACAGCAATATAAGAAACTGTCTTTAAGATGTATAATGCGTGACATCTTTTCCCTAGTCAGAATGATACTATGGTGCAGCGGGTTTAGCGTATGGCTTGCATGCTGTAGATCACCGGTACGACTCCCCTCACCCTCGTAGGAATTGTAGTTTTAAATCGCTTTGAATAAAACCGTCTGCTAAATGACTAAATGTGAATGTATTAATAAGAGATTCAATACATTTAAGCAATGAAAAGAAATTGTGTCTATTTCTCTCTTCTTATCATGCACCCACCTTACCATCCACCTCCACCATTCACTACCGCATAAACACTAGACACGTTTGCAAAACTAAACGTTTGCAATGATGTAAGTTAAAGTAGGTAAAACAACTTTAGCCAATATCTATTTGGGTTATGTGCTCAAATTTCCTGGGATCAAAGAAAACGTTAGTATTCATGTGCAAACAAAAAAATCACGTTTCAGGCTGCACATGAAAGTTATTTCGGGTTTATCAACTGTACCAATGTCTCAACTGTACTATAGGCTACCACTGTCATATAATTATGAGTGCTTTGTTCTCCGCATCGCCGACATTACAAAAATGAAGGCTACCACTCGCAAGAAAGTGATGACATTCAATGTTTGACGGTGGTGTATGCAATAAATGACTCGAGAAGGTCTTCTAAATTAATTATTCCTTGTCGGGTGGATCGGTAGCGCTCATACAAGAACTCATCATGATGAAAAAATGGATCTTCTTGGCGATCGCAAAGAACTCTTCCTACGCTAATCAAACTGACTCCTTGTCAATGGGATCCCTCCTTTTGGCGTGGGTGTGGCAAGTTTAGCCAGCTAAACTTTGCTTAGCCTGCCCTGGGTCACTCGCTAAGCGGTTTAGCGAGCTAAATTCCAGGCTAAAAAAAGACAACACCGCTTTAGCGGATTCGGCGTAGCAACTTTTGCTCAATTTCCATGGTAATTAATCGCTTAGCCCTAGCCTGCTCCAGGGCAGGCTAAGCAAAGTTTAGCTGGCTAAACTTGCCACACCCACGCAAAAAGGAGGGATCCCATTGACAAGGAGTCATAGTTTGATTAGCGTAGGAAGAGTTATTTGCGATTGCCAAGAAGATCCATTTTTCCATCATGATGAGTTCTTGTATGAGCGCTACCGATCCACCCGACAAGGAATAATTAATTTAGAAGACCTTCGCGAGTCATTTATTGCATACACCACCGTCAAACATTGAATGTCATCACTTTCTTGCGAGTGGTAGCCTTTATTTTTGTAATGTCGGCGATGCGGAGAACAAAGCACTCATAATTATATGACAGTGGTAGCCTATAGTACAGTTGAGACATTGGTACAGTTGATAAACCCGAAATAATTTTCATGTACAGCCTGAGACGTGATTTTTAGTTTGCACATGAATACTAACGTTTTCTTTTATCCCAGGAAATTTGAGCACATAACCCAAATAGATATTGGCTAAAGTTGTTTTACCTACTTTAACTTACATCATTGCAAACGTTTAGTTTTGAAAATGTGTCTAGTGTTTGTGCGGTGGTGGATGGTGGAGGTGGATGGTAAGGTGGGTGCATGATAAGAAGAGAGAAATAGACACAATTTCTTTTCATTGCTTAAATGTATTGAATCTCTTATTAATACATTCACATTTAGTCATTTAGCAGACGGTTTTATTCAAAGCGATTTAAAACCACAATTCCTACGAGGGTGAGGGGAGTCGAACCGGTGATCTACAGTATTCAAGCCATAAGCTAAACCCGCTGCACCATAGTACCTTTATGTGTAGAGAAAAGATGTCGCGTATTAAACATCTTCTAGACAGTTTCTTATATTGCTGTGGTAGCCGCGGCAGTGTTGAATTTTGACATGATTATGGTCTTGAATTCTTCATAACGCGTTCATGATCATATCCTGCCTTATCGGAGAAAAAAAATAGTCTTTTTCTTTGAGTTTAGACCATTGTACCTTTCAAAAAAATCATGGTTTTGGAGATCGACCTTTCTTGCCTTTTGAAGCAAGACGTGCACGCGCAATTTAGCTGACGAGATAAATTAACTTGAGGTTAAAATAAATTAGCGCCCATCGCCAGACCGGTTTGGCCTGTTCTCATTTAGCGAGCTAGTTAATCTCCAGTTGCGAGCTAAATTAATTATCTTAGCTTCAATTGTACGCCCAACAGGGCCCTGGAGTAGGCTAGGGCTAAGCGATTAATTACCATGGAAATTGAGCAAAAGTTGCTACGCCGAATCCGCTAAAGCGTTGTTGTCTTTTTTTAGCCTGGAATTTAGCTCGCTAAACCGCTTAGCGAGTGACGCCGAACAGTACCCAGGTGATGATTGGGAACAGGTGAGGGGTGGAGACACGGACAATAACAAGAGGGCACATGGCATACACAAAGAAACACAGGAAGGCACATGGCATACACAAAGAAACACAGGAAAGCACATGGCGGTAACAAGGAAGCACAATGACTAGACAAGAAACAAAGATCACATGACACACAAGGGAGACAAACTAATACATAGAACAAGCAGAATAACAAGGGGAGGGCGTGAGGAGTCAGACACGAGGAGACAAAGGTAAACAAACACAAATGAAGAACACATGAGAACACAAGGGATACATACTAAGAAACAGGACAGGGACAGAGCAGACCTTACAATTTGGGCGTCATCACTAATACAAAGCTAAGGTTGCTCCAAAATCCTATTCACTGTGGACTGAACTGTGGCGGTAGAGGGACAATTGTACTTGTTCAGGGTACTGTTCGGCGACGCTCGCTAAGCGGTTTAGCGAGCTAAATTCCAGGCAAAAAAAAGACAACACGCCTTTATAGAGTTCGCTGAACCAACTTTTGATTAATAACCATGGTAACCAATCGCTTAGCACTAACCTGCTCCAGGGCCCTGTTCGGCGTACAACTGAAGTTAAGATAATTAATTTAGCTCGCGACTGGAGATTTACTAGCTTGCTAAATGAGAACAGGCCAAGCCGGTCTGGCGACGTGCGCTAAAATAAAAAATTGTCTAGTTAAGTTATCCCGTCAGCTAAATCGCGCATGCACGTCCTGCTTCAAAAGGCAGGAAAGGTCGATCACCAAAACCATGATTTTTAATAGTCTAAACTCAAAGAAAAAGAATCATTTTTGTCTCCGTTAGACAGGATATGACCATGAACGCGTTATGAAGAATTCAAGACCATAATCATGTCAAAATTCAACACTGCCGCGGCTGTGACACCAATATAAGAAACTGTTTATAGGCTGACTAATCCGTGATATTTTTTCCGATGTGGTATATGTGACTTTGGTGTAGCGGTTAGAGCTCATGTATTGCATGCAACAGGCCACTGGTTCGACCCCCTTCGCCTCTGTAATAATTGTAGTTTTACATCTCCTTGTAAATCGCTTTGAATAAAGCCGTCTGCTAAATGACTAAATGAGAATATATTAATAAGAAATTCAATAAATTGAAGCAATGCAAATAAATAGTGTTTATTTCTCTCTTCTTATTCCAGGACTGTGCATGCAAAATGGTAAAATTCCATGACTTTCCAGGTCTGGAAAAACTTTTATGAAATTCCATGATATTCCAGAAATTCCATGACCCGTGGGAACCCTGTGAATAAAACCGTCTGCTAAATGACTAAATGAGAATATATTAATAAGAAATTCAATAAATTGAAGCAATGCAAATAAATAGTGTTTATTTCTCTCTTCTTATCATGCCTCCACCTTACCATCCACATCCACCATCCACTACTGCACAAAAACTAGACATGTTTGCAAAACTAAACGTTAGTTAAAGTAGGTAAAACAACTTTAGCCAATATCTCCGTAATGGAGATGGGTTATGTGCTCACATTTCCTGGGATCAAAGAAAACGTTGGTAGGCTATTCATGTGCAAACTAAAAGTCACGTCTCAGGCTGCGAATGAAAGTTATTTCGGGTTTATCAACTCTACCAATGTCATATAATTATGAGTGCTTTGTTCTCCGCATCGCCGACATTACAAAAAGTGAAGACATTCAATGTTCGACGGTGGTGAATGCAATAAATGACTCAAGGTCTTTTAAATTAATTATTCCTTGTCGGGTGGATCGGTGCTCATACAAGAACTCATCATGATGGAAAAATTGATCTTTTTGGCGATCGCAAAGAACTCTTCCTACGCTAATCAAACTATTAATATGACTCCTTGTCAATGGGATCCCTCCTTTTGGCGTGGGTGTGGCACGTTTAGCCAGCTAAACTTTGGTTAGCCTGCCCTGGGCCCTGTTCGGCATACAACTGAAGCTAAGATAATTAATTTAGCTCGCGACTGGAGATTAACTAGCTCGCGACTGGAGATTAACTAGCTCGCTAATTGAGAACAGGCCAAGCCCGTCTGGTGACGGGCGCTAATTTATTTTAACCTCTCGTTAATTTGTCCCAGGCTAAAATCATCAGCTAAATTGCGCGTGCACGTCCTGCTTCAAAAGGCAGGATAGGTCGATCACCAAAACCATGATTTTCTTTTTCCGAACAAAAGTCAATACTCAAAGAATAAGACTCAAGGCAGAATATGACCATGAACGCGTTTGCGATTGCAAAGAACTTTACCTACGCTAATCAAACTTTAAGACTCCTTGTCAATTATGGGATCCCTCCTTTGGCGTGGGTGTGGCAAGTTTAGCCAGCTAAACTTTGGTTAGCCTGCCCTGGAGCAGGTTAGTGCTAAGCGATTGGTTACCATGGTTATTAATAAAAAGTTGCTTCAGCGAACTCGCTAAAGGGATGTTGTCTTTTTTTTGCCTGGAATTTAGCTCGCTAAACCGCTTAGCGAGCGTCGCCGAACAGTACCCTGGAGCAGGTTAGTGCTAAGCGATTAATTACCATGGTTATTGATCAGAAGTTGGTTCGGCGAACTCGATAAAGCTGTGTTGTTTTTTTTTGCCTGGAATTTAGCTCGCTAAACCGCTTAGCGAGCGTCACCGAACAGTACCCAGGGCAGGCTAACCAAAGTTTAGCTGGCTAAACTTGCAACACCCATGCCAAAAGGAGGGATCCCATTGACAAGGAGTCATATTATAGTTTGATTAGCGTAGGAAAAGTTCTTTGCGATCGCCAAGAAGATCCATTTTTCCATCATGATGAGTTCTTCTTGTATGAGCGCTACCGATCCACCCGACAAGGAATAATTAATTTAGAAGACCTTCTCAAGTCATTAATTGCATACACCACCGTAGAACATTGAATGTCTTCACACTTGTAATGTCGGCGATGCACTCATAATTATATGACATTGGTTCAGTTGATAAACCCGAAATAACTTTCATTCGCAGCATGAGACGTGATTTTTTAGATGCACATGAATAGCCTACTAACGTTTTCTTTGATCCCAGGAAATTTGAGCACACAACCCATCTCCATTACAGAGATATTGGCGAAAGTTGTTTAAGATCTTGTCCCTTATATAATCACGATGTTATTAACCATACGTCATCAACAAATGCAACTTACATCATTGCAAACGTATAGTTTTGCAAACGTGTCTAGTTTTTGTGCAGTAGTTAATAAAGTCTACCTCAGTCTACTTCACAGCATATCATTTTTGTAGAAAAGGTGGATGCATGATAAGAAGAGAGAAATACACACAATATATTTTCATTGCTTCAATGTATTGAATTTCTTATTAATACATTTACATTTAGTCATTTCGCAGACGGTTTTATTCACAGGGTTCCCACGGGTCATGGAATTTCTGGAATATCATGGAATTTCATAAAAGTTTTTCCAGACCTGGAAAGTCATGGAATTTTACCATTTTGCATGCACAGTCCTGGAATATCGTGGAATTTTCTTAACAGTTGTGTAGAAGCAAAACTCGTGTGCATTTTGTTGCTTTACTTTTTAGTTTTGTGTACAACTTTGTTTTCATACGCTTTGCAAATCTGACGGAATATGCACAGTAATGTAGGCACTCTGAGATTCCTGTGAATGAAAAGTGCGTTAAAAATAAAATGAATTATTATTATTATTTATTATTAATGTTAGTGGTCTGATGAACATCAATTTAAAAGTTGATGTTAGCAAACCACCAATCATGGACTGTTAGCCAGCTATACGGTCTGGTGTGTTCATGAACGCTTCCACAGTGCTTCAGTGGTGACGTTGGTGGTGTCAGTCAAAAATATTGGCATTGGTTTTGTTTGGCAAATCTCAAATTTCAGCCAAGAAGTGAGGTTGTTTTTGACATTTACAGTTAAGTTTTACATATCTGGTTGTGTAAAGCTTCGTATAGACAAAGAACAGCTCTAGGGGTGAATATAATCTTCAGTTTTCACACTTTTAAAAACTTTTTAACATTTCTTTTTACGTAAGTGGTCATGGAAATTCTGTTTTTTGGGTCTGGAAAGTCATGGAAAATCATGGAATTTTATATTTGACTTCGAGTGGGAACCCTGTATTCAAAGCTATTTACAAGGAGAAGTAAAACTACAATTACTAGGGAAGCGAAGGGGTTCGAGCCGGCGATCTTTAACATGCAATCCATGAGTTCTAACCACTGCACCAGATTCACATATTAGACATTGGAAAAGATATCACATCTTAGACAGCTTTAAGACAGTTTCTTATATTGCTGTCACAGTTGCGGCAGTGTTGAATTTTGACATGATTATGGTCTTGAATTCTTCATACAGCGTTCATGGTCATATCCTGCCTTAGCGGAGAAAAAAATGAGTCTTATTCTTTGAGTTTAGACTTTTGTTCGGGAAAAGAAAATCATGGTTTTGGTGATCGACCTATCCTGCCTTTTGAAGCAGGACGTGCACGCGAAATTTTTAGCCTGGGACAATTTAACCTGAGGATTTTTTATCTTAGCGCACATCGCCAGACAGGCTTGACCTGTTCTCATTTAGCGAGCTATATTATCTCGTGTCGCGAGCTAAATTAATTATCTTAGCTTCAGGTGTACGCCGAACAGGGCCCAGGTCAGTGACGTGCGGTGAGGTTCCTAGCTGATGAGGCACAGAAACCGGAAGTGATTACGTCATTCCGATCTCTAGTTGTTTAATTTTTTTTTAAATGTATACATTATACATGTAAAAATGCATATGGTTTAAAATTTGTCATCTGACCAGGACTGAAAAAACTTTGTTTCATTGTCTAATACTATTACTTTTAAACAATCGTTTTTTTTTATATTATAAGAAGTTATGCGGCTCAATACTCAACTGACTTGTTAACCTAACTTTTACAAGGCTATAGGCTTACAGCTAAACGTACAACCGGTGTGCTAATTGAACTTTTACACCCTGTCAAATAAGATACAGTATTAATAGTATCAAGCGAGCCTATGTAGCCCTCCCACCAATGATGTGGCTCATTTCATTTTGTCTAGGGACAATATAACTACAGTTTTGGGATGCTAATTTAAATGACTCGGACAGAGTTTTGAATTCGCAGTTAAGACAAAAACAATTGCATATTTATTTACACAACATATTCACAAGCAAACAGTTAAACACCGCAGACATAGCACACAATACCAAAATGTTCTACTGCCCAGTATAATTTAAAATTGGTGCAGTTTCGTTGGAGCTCGTAACCGTCAATTAGAGGTGAAACAAACGTAACCCACTCACGACTATCCGTATAGTTCAGTGGAAATCCGTTGTCTTCTCCCGCGATTTCTCTCCTCTTCTTGAGCGAATGCAGTCAGTAGTTTAGCTCAGGAATAGCACCTAGTCTGCTCACAACTTCAAGGCATTTTTCCTGCGCCAGCAGCCTTTAGCGAGGTCCGTGTTTCGCATGAATATGTAGTCCCGTTGGAAAACGTGAAACACTCCAATACCTTCTGTCCCGTCGTTTATAGCAAACCTTTTAGCTCCGGCATTGGTCTCCCATTATCAATCATTTCTTGTTTGGACTGAAAGTCCAGTTCTGAGAACTGCTTCAGGTTAGCAATGCAATCTTCCATTTTCGCTGTCAAGGTCAAAGTGAAGAAGAAGTCCAACGTCAGATTATATACCCAACAAGTGCCCTCTCGCTCGCCTCCCTTCTTGAAGCAGTGGTACTGCCTGCCTCAGTACAATATTTTTCAATGCGTTTTGAGCTCAACTCAAAGGTTCTACGCTTGCGCACGCAGTGGTTAAAGTGGGATTTGGTAGGTGGGGGTACTCTATTTTCCGGTGTGGTGGCGGCGGCGGGGGGGTATTTGGTGGATCTGGCGGCGGCCGTGGCGGTGGGTATTTGGTGGATCTGGTGGCAGTGGCGTTGAAATCACCCATTCCTATATTTTTTTAATCACAGTGATATAAGGAGGTCTAACCAAAGACCTGTATTCTGGTGCATTTTGGGGATGGCCAGCTGGAAATGAACAATTAGTGCTGACATTTAGATTTGAAACTCATAGCATTTAAGCGATTCACACATTTTAGAATGTTGGCCTATAGTAGATAGATGTTTATGCTGTAAACCACTTAGTTCTTTAGTAGGCTACATATACAGTAGCTATAGTGATATACTGTAGGTCTTCTCTCTGAATGGTGACAGGCCTACTGCAGACATGCCGGTCACACCCATCCACCACGCAAGGTTACAGAGCTCTTTATCATAAAAAAAATGATACAAAAAATACTGATTAGGCTACATGAAATGGAGCAGAAGAAATGAGCCTAGGCTACTGTAAATCTACTACTCTTACACTTGTGTTCCCATACGTGTTTTTTTTAACAGAAAATGGAAACTTCCAGCCCCTGAGCTTGTAATTGTTTATTATTTTTTGTCTATCTGACAAGCTGACGTGCTAGCCAATAACCAACTAGTTGCCCATTGTTAATGTTCGTCATTCTCAGTCAGGGCCAGAGTGATAGGAAACGAATAACTAAAAGCCTGGTTCTTTCTTTAAGTTGTGTTTGTTGCCCTATTTAAAATATAGACGTTAGACTTAGCTTACTACTTCACCTTGGACTCCAACATGCACTCGCTCTGACTGGAACAGTCTAAACACTTACCGCAAAGCGTCACGCTCTCAACTGAACTGACAGGTTAACTGTTTTTTTTTTTCGCGCGAAGCGTGTTTGTCAGAGGGATGAACAAGGCGGGGCTAGGGGATGATATTACGTTTTGATTTGATCGAGACGCTGATGAACTCCTTCAGAAGGAGCGCGAGCCTTTCACAGTGCACGTAAAGGCCGGTTCAGACCAAAGATTCGCGACGAGACGAGACCTTAACATTAAAAAAAAAAAATGCGTACAACCCAGTTTGGAGTGATTGCGCAATCCTTATTGAGGCACTGGCTCAGCTGCCCATAGACAGCAATGCATTTGCCTCAGTCCACGGCACGGCCATGTTTTCAGGTAGCGGAAATGCGCAAATTCAGCGATTTTGATAATAAAAATGCTCGAAATGATCGGCATCATGCGGAAATGACACTCTTAACACAGATAACTAGAGAAATATGAATATTTATTTTATAATACATAAATATATATTATTACTATATATATTTTTTTTAAATATTTTTTTAATATATTTTTTTTTTTACTTTTCAAAATGACCCTCCTATGACTGCACGTCCCTGGCCCAGGTGCCATGTGATATCCACCATCACTCTAAAACTGATTTATAATCGTGATCAGGCAGTAAGGCAAGTAAAGCAGACAATACCAGCATTGCATGCAGATGAGATAGTGAGTGTTGACAGAGGCCAACATTCTTTTATCTTGTGTCATCTGACCAAAGAATGTGATCCAAGTATTCATCAGGCTTTGAAAAAAATATTATTTAGCAAAGTTTAATACACACAGTATAGGAACTGAAGCTGACTTCAAAATACAAATCTTCTGTGACTTTGATTTAGTTTTGAAATACACATACGCACACACATGCACACGCGTGCCTGCTCCCCTGTGATTTATATTCGTGATCAGACAGTAAGGCAAGTAAAGCAGACAATACCAGCATTGCATCTTGTGTCATCTGACCAAAGAATGTGCTCCCAGTATTCATCAGGCTTTGAAAAAATATATTATTTAGCAAAGTTTAATCTTGCAGTTCTATGCAGAGAAGCTGTTCAGCATGTTTGGCCTTCATCCGCTCAGGACTACCACAGGGAATGCAGGGTCCTGACAGTGAAGCAGAGAGATGGGAGTGTGATGAAATATGGCTGCATGAGTGCAAAATGTTTTGGCATCCTCCATGAAGAAGAGGAGCAAGGAGTAAGAGCAAACAATACCTTCTGTGTGTGATGGCCCTCTCTGGCACTGCCTGTGTCTCTCAGGTTGCACTGAAATGATAATTTTGTATTTACTTGTTTTACTCCATGTATTGCTCTTGCTGATTGCTTTTATTGATTTTATGGAAAGCACTTTGAACTGCAACTCTTGTACGAAATGTGCTATATAAATAAAGTCTTACTTACTTCCTTGATAGATACTTATCCTGTTTTTCCTGTTTTGTGGCCCTCTTCACTTCCCTTTGTTGACAGAACAAATGACAGCCCAGCAATTACAATTCTGAGATGACATTCGTTTTACCATGGAGGAATCTTCAGATGTCAGAGTGGTACTATTAGCACACATCTCGGATTGATGAGAATAAAACATATATTTCCTCAACTAGGATTTCTAAGGACTTTTAGTATTTTGTTCTGGTGCCTCGGGCACCTCATAGAAATGATCTATGCTGAAAATTTTTTTTTTACTTAAGCAATAAGCCCCAAGAGAGGCCGTGCTTTGCGCTGATTTTAGAACAGGTAAGGGGAGTTGTTAGGCACGACGCGAAGCGGAGAGATAGTGAGTGTTGACAGAGGCCAACATTCTTTTATCTTGTGTCATCTGACCAAAGAATGTGATCCAAGTATTCATCAGGCTTTGAAAAAAATATTATTTAGCAAAGTTTAATACCCACAGTATAGGAACTGAAGCTGACTTCAAAATACAAATCTTCTGTGACTTTGATTTAGTTTTGAAATACACATACGCACACACATGCACACGCGTGCCTGCTCCCCTGTGATTTATATTCGTGATCAGACAGTAAGGCAAGTAAAGCAGACAATACCAGCATTGCATCTTGTGTCATCTGACCAAAGAATGTGCTCCCAGTATTCATCAGGCTTTGAAAAAATATATTATTTAGCAAAGTTTAATCTTGCAGTTCTATGCAGAGAAGCTGTTCAGCATGTTTGGCCTTCATCCGCTCAGGACTACCACAGGGAATGCAGGGTCCTGACAGTGAAGCAGAGAGATGGGAGTGTGATGAAATATGGCTGCATGAGTGCAAAATGTTTTGGCATCCTCCATGAAGAAGAGGAGCAAGGAGTAAGAGCAAACAATACCTTCTGTGTGTGATGGCCCTCTCTGGCACTGCCTGTGTCTCTCAGGTTGCACTGAAATGATAATTTTGTATTTACTTGTTTTACTCCATGTATTGCTCTTGCTGCTTGCTTTTATTGATTTTATGGAAAGCACTTTGAACTGCAACTCTTGTACGAAATGTGCTATATAAATAAAGTCTTACTTACTTCCTTGATAGATACTTATCCTGTTTTTCCTGTTTTGTGGCCCTCTTCACTTCCCTTTGTTGACAGAACAAATGACAGCCCAGCAATTACAATTCTGAGATGACATTCGTTTTACCATGGAGGAATCTTCAGATGTCAGAGTGGTACTATTAGCACACATCTCGGATTGATGAGAATAAAACATATATTTCCTCAACTAGGATTTCTAAGGACTTTTAGTATTTTGTTCTGGTGCCTCGGGCACCTCATAGAAATGATCTATGCTGAACATTTTTTTTTTACTTAAGCAATAAGCCCCAAGAGAGGCCGTGCTTTGCGCTGATTTTAGAACAGGTAAGGGGAGTTGTTAGGCACGACGCGAAGCGGAGAGATAGTGAGTGTTGACAGAGGCCAACATTCTTTTATCTTGTGTCATCTGACCAAAGAATGTGATCCAAGTATTTATCAGGCTTTGAAAAAAATATTATTTAGCAAAGTTTAATACACACAGTATAGGAACTGAAGCTGACTTCAAAATACAAATCTTCTGTGACTTTGATTTAGTTTTGAAATACACATACGCACACACATGCACACGCGTGCCTGCTCCCCTGTGATTTATATTCGTGATCAGACAGTAAGGCAAGTAAAGCAGACAATACCAGCATTGCATCTTGTGTCATCTGACCAAAGAATGTGCTCCCAGTATTCATCAGGCTTTGAAAAAATATATTATTTAGCAAAGTTTAATCTTGCAGTTCTATGCAGAGAAGCTGTTCAGCATGTTTGGCCTTCATCCGCTCAGGACTACCACAGGGAATGCAGGGTCCTGACAGTGAAGCAGAGAGAAGGGAATGTGATGAAATATGGCTGCATGAGTGCAAAATGTTTTGGCATCCTCCATGAAGAAGAGGAGCAAGGAGTAAGAGCAAACAATACCTTCTGTGTGTGATGGCCCTCTCTGGCACTGCCTGTGTCTCTCAGGTTGCACTGAAATGATAGTTTTGTATTTACTTGTTTTACTCCATGTATTGCTCTTGCTGCTTGCTTTTATTGATTTTATGGAAAGCACTTTGAACTGCAACTCTTGTACGAAATGTGCTATATAAATAAAGTCTATCTTACTTCCTTGATAGATACTTATCCTGTTTTTCCTGTTTTGTGGCCCTCTTCACTTCCCTTTGTTGACAGAACAAATGACAGCCCAGCAATTACAATTCTGAGATGACATTCGTTTTACCATGGAGGAATCTTCAGATGTCAGATTGGTACTATTAGCACACATCTCGGATTGATGAGAATAAAACATATATTTCCTCAACTAGGATTTCTAAGGACTTTTAGTATTTTGTTCTGGTGCCTCGGGCACCTCATAGAAATGATCTATGCTGAACATTTTTTTTACTTAAGCAATAAGCCCCAAGAGAGGCCGTGCTTTGCGCTGATTTTAGAACAGGTAAGGGGAGTTGTTAGGCACGACGCGAAGCGGAGTGCCGTTAAACCCCCTTACCTGTTCTAAAATCAGCGCAAAGCACGGACTCGCGGGGCTTATTGCTTTTCTAAAACTGTTACTACACATATTTGATATGCTTTCATAAATAAAGACAATTCAATTTAAGAAACAATAGTTTAATGATAAACCGTCATTCTTCCGCCACTAAAAATGATAGTTCCTAAATAAATCGTTGCCACGCAACCCTTAAAGCAACGCAACAGCCAGATGGAACACTGGGTATGAAATGCGCTATATGAATTCCTTGCCATTCGCTGCGCAGTAATATGGAATGTAATCAGGTCAAATTGTAAGGTAATGCTGGATTTTAAAACGGCTTTTAAAACCCTCTTTACCCCGTAACGGCCGCTCTCTATTCTCCTGTAGCGGCCGTCGCCGGCCGGCATGTTATAATGACCAAACACAAGCGAACAAGTTATTTCTGAATGTTACCTTCAAGCCTAATACACACTTTTGACTCTTGACAACATATATTCATGATTATAACCATATGTTTGTATTGAGCGATTTTGGGATAATTTCGTTTTCTTATGAGTTATGTCAGTGTCCACCACGGAGGGAGCCGGAGTGCGCCTGAAGTCACTGGCTATCTTATATCTACCTACCCAATGAAAGTAATTTGTTCCAGCTAATACTTTGAAACACGAGCTATAGTATTTGTTACATATGACTCACTTTCCCGCTGCAAAGAATGTAACTTTTTAGCCTCTGATATCATTACCTCAGCTCAAGACTTCATCACATAATAAGTCATTTCGTCAATATGTCAGCACCAAAAAGATCACGAATTTTCAGCCTTGAAGAAACCATAATGATGTGTACCAACGATAACTCACATGAGTTAGGACATGGATTTCCCATGTTGGATGAAATAGATGTAAGTGCCTGGTAAACTAATCATTTTCAATAAATACACACTGAACAAATACATCGCTGTTTTCATCAGAGGCTGTCACCAACGAAAGTTGATAGGTTTAGCTATTTGTGCTAACTATCGAGCACAGCTTATAATTTTCAAGCAGTACGATGGGGTGGGCTAGCTAGCGGTGTATCGTACCTGCTCGCAATTGATGACTCAAAGATAACTTGTTAACTGTCTTTATACTGTAATCACATCCTCTGTTATCCATATACGATATCGGAATGAGTGTAGGGGCATTTGTCCAGGTGTATAGCCAACTTCGACAGTTGTAGCACTGGGTTATCCAGTTGGGGCGACTAGCTCAGAAAAAAAATGCGACGGTCTCACGATAACTCGGATTTGTTTAAACTTTTATTGGTCAACCGATGGGTATAGAAAGATAAACTTTACATTTTTGGTCAACAACCTGACAGTCATACAGGCCTTGGCTATATTATCAACAGGTTACCTGATATCCTCCATCCGTCTGCCTGAATCACTGCGAGTCAACTAATGAGGGGTGAGGGAGGGACTTGACATTTTGTAGCTAACGTCACGTGATCCCACCGGCACACTATATTGGATGCGTTGATGGATGAATAGATATGAATACATCTATAAGTATATAGATAGATTCATGCCAGGGAGGTGCAGTCATAGGAGGCAGGGGAGGCAGAGCCTGAAAAGTAAAAAATATATATATATTTTTTGTATAATAATCATATATATTTATGTATTATAAAATAAATATTCATATTTCTCTAGTTATCTGTGTTACGAGTGTCATTTCTGCATGATTCCGATCATTTCGAGCATTTTTATTATCAAAATTGCTGAATTTGAGCATTTTCGGTTCCCAGTGATCAGCCAATGAACATTGGACGTGCGGTCAAGGGAGGCAGATGCATTGCAGTCTATGGGCAGTAGGGATGTGCATCTCCATCAGGAGGACGATGCGATACACATCTCGATGCACTGCCAACGATCCGATACATTCAAGATACATAAAAGCAGCTACTAATGCGATACGATACGATTCACCCCTATTGCGATGCAGTGCGATTCGACACGATACGATTCGACACGATGCGATTCAACAAGATGCGATTCAACAAGATGCGATGCTAAATAATACAATTCTATGCAATTTAATATGATACATAATGATTTATTTATTTGTCAGATAACAAATCAGTAACCAGGTTTCTGACAAAAGAAAACATTTATGTGTATGTGTGTAAGTGTGTTCTGAATGTAACATTTTTGTTTGTCAGACAACAAATCAGGAACAAGGTTTCTGACAAAAGAAAACATGTATGTGTAATGTGTATGTGTATGTGTGTGTATGTGCATAAGTGTGTTCTGAATGTAACATTTTTTCACTATACCTGACAGTCACAACACAGTTTGCTTCATCCTAAACATGTGGATCAACTGCCTCACACACTAAATTTAACTAATTTGTCCTATTTTCAGGTTTTTCTTAAGGAATATGAGTTGATCCACATGATCAGGATGAAGCAAACTGCGCTGTGCTGTAACTATGTCCCCAGCTGTGCTAAACACTCTTTCAGAGGGTACACTCGTTGCTGGGATGCACAGGTAGCTCTTTGCCAAGGCTGAAAGCAGTGGAAGATCCACTTGTTTCTTCCACCACTGCAACACATCACCACTCAAAGCTAAAGAGTCCCTCTCTCTGTACTTTATGATTTCTGCCCTAGCCCTCTCCCTTGTGGTCTTCATTGGTGCTCTCGCAGTGAGGAAATCCCCAAACATCTGGTTCAAGGCTGTCTTCTTGGGGGGGACATCATCTATGGAATGGAACAGAAAAGCACAGTGAATTATCAGTTGTGTGTTAAAAAAATATGTAAAAATTATGATTTACAATACTTTCTTACTATATATATAGTATAGTAAGATAGTATTGTATGTCATAATTTTGACATTTTTTTTAACACAACTGATAATCCACAGTGCTCTTTTGTTCCATTCCATATATATTATTTAAATAATACTTTATAACTATATATATATAATAAATGCATCTTAAAACATTATTTTATAACTTTTGGCACAGATCCTATCAGAACAAACCTCTCTCTTCCTCTGGGCTTCTGTCAACCTCTGCCTGGCCCTCAGTCAGTGTGCCACTGTCACCTGCCTGGCCCTCATTGAGTGTGCCACTGTCACTTGCCTGGCCCTCATTGAGTGTGCCACTGTCACTTGCCTGACAAAAATCAGTATAAAGGAGACTAGCTGCTAGATTTCTTTGTCCAATTCAAAGAAGACACAGGTAAATTCAAGTAACAAATAGAGAGTTTAGCTACGGTTTATGGAGTATATTCTTACCTCTTCCTCCATCATCACCACCTCTGCTGTTAGCTTCGTGAATACCATGTCCTTGGTGCCGTCGTCTTCCAAAAAAGCCAGGTCTTTGAACCGTGGATCGAGCACTGCAGCATAGTAGAGGAGGTCTTGGAGATACGTGTAGCGACCATCAAAATCCTGTCGGAATCGCTCCTTCATCACAGAAATTTCCAGCAGATCGCTCTCATCTGGCTGGAAATGCTTCTGAAGTTTGGCCTGTATTGGGGAGATCATTGAGATAGTGGGGTGTTTTTCCTCACTGAGAAGTGTTGTTGCCACTTTCAGAGGGGACATCAATTTGATGACCTCTGGGATCAGTGTCATGTCTTCCTCTGTCAGGCTGGCTAATCCTTCTCCCCTCTTTATCTTCCTTGACAGAAGAGTGTTCAACACAGCAGGCTGCTGCTCCCAAAAACGCTCCAACATGTCAAGTGAACTGTTCCATCTTGTGGGAACATCATGGATGAGCTTGTGATTTGGCATGTGTAACTGGACCTGCATTTCACGTAGAACCTCAGTTGCTTGTGGGCTTCTGTGAAAAAAAGTTGTAATCTTCCTCACTTTCACCAGAAGCTCTGACACCCTGTCCACCTTCAGGGATTTTTGTGAGGCCAGATTGAGCGTGTGCGCGATGCATCGCACATGGGGGTTTATCTCTGCACGAACTCCAGCCAGTAACATATTTTTAGCGTTGTCCGTGACCAACGCTGGGTTCTTGTCTGCGATGTTCCATGTGCAACAAACGTCCTTCAGTAAAAGTCCCAGATTATTCCCTGTGTGAGCCTCGTTGAACGGTCTGGTTTGAAGGACGTGGTTTTGTAAAACCCACTCTTCATTGATGTAATGTGCCATTACGGTGACATAGGCGTCAGTGGCGCGAGACGTCCAACCATCAACTGTAATAGCAACTCTTTTGGCATTGCTCAACGATTTAGCTATTTCATGCCTCACTTTTTCGTACAGATGAGGGATTTCTTTATCTGTGAAAAGCTTCCTATTCGGGATGTGGTACCTCGGCTCCAGAATGTTTAAGAGGTATTGGAAGCCCTCGTTTTCAACCACACTGTAAGGCTGAATATCTTTGCAAATAAAGAAGGCAATGGCTTCGGTTATTGCCTTTGATCGAGCTGAGTTGGAAGCCAGCGGGGCATGAAAAAAGTTGGAAATACTTTGCGCAGGTGTACTTGTTGAGGCAGCCACTGTAGCCATAGATGAATCGGAGGATGAGGCAGACATCTCACCATGTCGCCTCTTTAGGTGAGTACCTAAATTAGTCGTGCTGCCTGTGTACTTTATGGCAGCACGACATATTTTGCATATTGCATGGGTCCTATCCAATTTTCCATCTTTCTTTGCAAAGCCAAAGTTTTGCCAAACCTTGGATTTATTGCAAGCTTTAGGGACGTATAACTCCTCATCAGCCATTGTAACTCTCCCGAACACTCCTTCAACTCGCGCGATACTTGGCCGCGACACTTCACGAGAATCTGCCACTGACAGCAGTGGAGATGAGAGCGCGTTTAGGAAACAGTTAGAGAGGGGGAATCTAGAAATATACAATTGTACCGGATTATACCGATGCAAATTTTTTAGGTACGATGCATCGCGGTTCATCCCACATTGTATCCGATGCACCCATTTTTGATCCGGGCCATCGCATCGTGAGCTTTTATGACGATGCATCGGTGCGAACCGGTGAATCTTCCCATCCCTAATGGGCAGGGTAGGCAGTGCCTCCCCTAGGATTGCGAAATCACTCCAAACTGGGTTTTACGCATGCGTGCGCAAGCGTAGAACCTTTTGAGTTGAGCTGAATACGCATTGAAAAATATTGCAAGGAAGGCACGCACTACACGGATTCAAGAAGGGTGGCGAGCGAGAGGGCACTTGTTGGGTATATAATCTGACGTTGGATTTTCTTCTTCACTTCTCTACTTGAGCTTGACAGCGAAAATGGAAGATTGCATTGCTAACCTGAAGCAGTTCTCAAAACTGAACTTTCAGTCCAAACAAGAAATTATTGATAATGGGAGATGGGTTGACCCACCTTTAGGACTGGAGGCATGTTGAATCAACTAAGAACGTTTAAGTATTTTAAGTTAACACAGTAGTATTACACATTTGCATTGGAGTATTTCACGTTTCCCAACGGGACTACATCCCTGTAAGCAAAATGACATCCCCTCGACGTCCTGTAATGGTCTCTCTGAACGTTCTAAAAACGTAAATGTGTATGGTTCCCTTGACAACTTTAGGACGTTTTGCACGACGTTCCAAGACCGTCCCGAGGACGTTGCGGTGACAATTGGGAAACGTTTTCTATAGGTCCTGGGGACGTTCTGCAGGAAGTTGCAAGAACATCCTGAGGGCATTGTGGTGACTTCTGGAAACCTTGTTTTAGATGTCCTGGGGAAAAAAATATTGCAAGGGAGCTGTGAACTTAGTTAAAATGTTTTAATTATGAACAATGAACTGAACTAGTTCATGTAGAAATTGAACTTTCCAAAAACTGAATACCTGAAGCCCTAGATGTTCGAACAGCTTCACCAGAGAAAAGTCCGAAATGTCAGGCGTTTATGTCGTTATGGAGTGACAAGTTCTAAGGTGCGAGGATATTGATAGTCACAGTAAAATGTTCTGTTAGCACTTTGAAAAGGCTACGCAAAGGATTCACAAGAGGGTCGAATAATTTTAGAATCTCTGCTCTCATTGAACAGAGCAATGACCATGTTGCGGCGCTCATTTTAACGCCACAGCAGGTTGCGATTAAAGGCCACTTATTGACCCGCATCAGACATTAATGTTTTTGTTTCCCATTGTAAACTTAGGAAAATAAACATGTTGCATTCTAAACTACCTGATTATGTTATTATTTAAGCTATGCAGGCCGTCAGTTTTCTTCAATAGGCTAATTTAGAAGCAGAAATAGATATTTGGCCGGCTTATCATTAAAATGTCTCGCAAATGAAAAACATTTTTCTCTAGCGGAACCTCTGGTTCAGAGAGGACCATCAGAGGACGTCAAGGGGACGTTTTGGAAGGACCGAATGCGAACGTCCCGCAGAGGACCACAGGTAAAGGTTACGGGGACGTTTTTAAAGGATGTCCTGGGGACGTATGCTGAGAGACCAAATAAGAACGTTCCCTAATAGTCCGTTTTAAGGCTCATGCGAACGTCACGCAGAGGACCTGCAGGTCAAGGTAACGTGACGTTTTTAAAGGACGTCCTGGGGACGTGTGCTGACCAAATTATAATAGTCCGTTTTAAGGCTCATGCGAACATCACGCAGAGGACCTGCAGGTAAAGGTAACGGGGACGTTTTTAAAGCATGTCCTGGGGACGTATGCTGAGAGACCAAATAAGAACGTTCCCTAATAGTCCGTTTTAAGGCTCATGCGAACGTCACGCAGAGGACCTGCAGGTAAAGGTAACGGGGACGTTTTTAAAGGACGTCCTGGGGACGTGTGCTGACCAAATTATAAGGTTCCCTAATAGTCCGTTTTAAGGCTCATGCGAACGTCACGCAGAGGACCTGCAGGTAAAGGTTACGGGGACGTTTTTAAAGGATGTCCTGGGGACCTATGCTGAGAGACCAAATAAGAACGTTCCCTAATAGTCCGTTTTAAGGCTCATGCGAACGTCACGCAGAGGACCTGCAGGATAAGGTAACAGGGACGTTTTTAAAGGATGTCCTGGGGACGTATGCTGAGAGACCAAATAAGAACGTTCCCTAATAGTACGTTTTAAGGCTCATGCAAACGTCACGCAGAGGACCTGCAGGTAAAGGTAACGGGGACGTTTTTAAAGGACGTCCTGGGGACGTGTGCTGACCAAATTATAAGGTTCCCTAATAGTCCGTTTTAAGGCTCATGCGAACGTCACGCAGAGGACCTGCAGGTAAAGGTTACGGGGACGTTTTTAAAGGATGTCCTGGGGACCTATGCTGAGAGACCAAATAAGAACGTTCCCTAATAGTCCGTTTTAAGGCTCATGCGAACGTCACGCAGAGGACCTGCAGGATAAGGTAACAGGGACGTTTTTAAAGGATGTCCTGGGGACGTATGCTGAGAGACCAAATAAGAACGTTCCCTAATAGTACGTTTTAAGGCTCATGCAAACGTCACGCAGAGGACCTGCAGGTAAAGGTAACGGGGACGTTTTTAAAGGACGTCCTGGGGACGTGTGCTGACCAAATTATAAGGTTCCCTAATAGTCCGTTTTAAGGCTCATGCGAACGTCACGCAGAGGACCTGCAGGTAAAGGTTACGGGGACGTTTTTAAAGGATGTCCTGGGGACCTATGCTGAGAGACCAAATAAGAACGTTCCCTAATAGTCCGTTTTAAGGCTCATGCGAACGTCACGCAGAGGACCTGCAGGATAAGGTAACAGGGACGTTTTTAAAGGATGTCCTGGGGACGTATGCTGAGAGACCAAATAAGAACGTTCCCTAATAGTACGTTTTAAGGCTCATGCAAACGTCACGCAGAGGACCTGCAGGTAAAGGTAACGGGGACGTTTTTAAAGGACGTCCTGGGGACGTGTGCTGACCAAATTATAAGGTTCCCTAATAGTCCGTTTTAAGGCTCATGCAAACGTCACGCAGAGGACCTGCAGGTAAAGGTTACGGGGACGTTTTTAAAGGATGTCCTGGGGACCTATGCTGAGAGACCAAATAAGAACGTTCCCTAATAGTCCGTTTTAAGGCTCATGCGAACGTCACGCAGAGGACCTGCAGGATAAGGTAACAGGGACGTTTTTAAAGGATGTCCTGGGGACGTATGCTGAGAGACCAAATAAGAACGTTCCCTAATAGTACGTTTTAAGGCTCATGCGAACGTCACGCAGAGGACCTGCAGGATAAGGTAACAGGGACGTTTTTGAAGGACGTCCTGGGGACGTGTGCTGAGAGACCAAATTATAATGTTTCCTTAAAGTCCGATTTAAGACTCATGCGAACGTCACAGAAGGACCAAACGTAGACTTGCTACGAACGTCAAAAACGTTCTGGTAACGTCCTTTAGCGAACGTTGTGCCGGGGACCAATTGGGGACGATTGGGGACCTTGCGAATGTCCTGTTAACGTCCTGGGGACGTTCCCTGTTTGCGGGGATATTCATGCGCAACACAAACCTAAAGAAGCTAAAGGCTGTGCCTCCCCTAGGATTGCGAAATCACTCCAAACTGGGTTTTACGCATGCGTGCGCAAGCGTAGAACCTTTTGAGTTGAGCTGAATACGCATTGAAAAATATTGGGAGGCACGCACTACCACGGATTCAAGAAGGGTGGCGAGCGAGAGGGCACTTGTTGGGTATATAATCTGACGTTGGATTTTCTTCTTCACTTCTCTACTTGAGCTTGACAGCGAAAATGGAAGATTGCATTGCTAACCTGAAGCAGTTCTCAAAACTGAACTTTCAGTCCAAACAAGAAATTATTGATAATGGGAGATGGGTTGGCCCACCTTTAGGACTGGAGGCATGTTGAATTAACTAAGAACGTTTAAGTATTTTAAGTTAACACAGTAGTATTACACATTTGCATTGGAGTATTTCACGTTTCCCAACGGGACTACATATTCATGCGCAACACGAACCTAAAGAAGCTAAGGGCTGTTGATGCCGGAAAGTTGCCTAGAAGTTGTGAGCAGACCAGGGCCCTGTTCGGCGTACAACTGAAGCTAAGATAATTAATTTAGCTCGCAACTGGAGATTAACTAGCTCGCTAATTGAGAACAGGCCAAGCCCGTCTGGCGACGGGCGCTAATTACAGTGCATGAAATGCCCTGTATTGTTATTCCTAGGCTTCTTCTTCTTATTATTACAGTGCATGAAATGCCCTGTATTGTTATTCCTAGGCTTCTTCTTCTTCTTATTCTTGTTACCTTTTTCTGGGATTAATTCAGCCCGAACCGCTTAACGTAGAAACTTCATTCAAACTTTGTCGCGTAGGTCTTGTAAAGGACACTTATGCTATGTATGTTTTCACTTTTCTAAACTTTATACTTTTTAAGATATTAAAGAAAAACGAATATAAATTTCTCCCATTGACTTACATTGGGCCATTATGACATCATAATAGGGTCTTTAAACTGGCTTGCACCTGTGCTTTGCTGACACCTGTGCCAAATCAAAGGAACCACCTCTCTCTCTGTCCCTCTCAATTTAACTGTAACTAGGAACATTAAGACACCATCCATTCTCTATTTTTTTCTCTCCATCTCTCCATCTTTCTCTCTCAGTCAACTTTCTCTCACCCTCAATCTCTCTTCTTCACTCCATTTTTATCTCCTTTTTTCAATATTTTCACTCTCTCTTTATCTCTTCATCCAGAGCCACTCTTGTTCACTCTTCCACTCTTCTTTCCTTTCTTATTTTCTTCTTCCATTTTTCATTCCTTCTTCCACTCTTCTTGCCTTTCTTTTTTCCTTCATCCACTCTTCTTTCCTTCTTCCACTTTTCTTTCCTTTCTTCACTCTTCTTTCCTTTCTTCACTCTTCTTTCCTTCTCACACTCTTCTTTCCTTTATTCTTTCCTTCTTTCACTCTTCTTTCTTTTCTAATTTCCTTCTTCCACTCTTCTTTCCTTCCTTCACTCTTCTTTCCTTTCTTCTTTCATTATTTCACTCTTCTTTCTTTTCTTCTTTCCTTCTTCCACTCTTCTTTCCTTTCTTCACTCTTCTTTCTTTTCTTCTTTCCTTCTTTCACTCTTCTTTCCTTCTTCCACTCTTCTTTCCTTTCTTCACTCTTCTTTCTTTTCTTCTTTCCTTCTTTCACTCTTCTTTCCTTTCTTCTTTCCTTCTTCCACTTTTCTTTCCTTTCTTCACTCTTCTTTCCTTTCTTCACTCTTCTTTCCTTTATTCTTTCCTTCTTTCACTCTTCTTTCTTTTCTTATTTCCTTCTTCCACTCTTCTTTCCTTCCTTCACTCTTCTTTCCTTTCTTCTTTCATTATTTCACTCTTCTTTCTTTTCTTCTTTCCTTCTTCCACTCTTCTTTCCTTTCTTCACTCTTCTTTCTTTTCTTCTTTCCTTCTTTCACTCTTCTTTCCTTTCTTCTTTCCTTCTTCCACTCTTCTCTCCTTTCTTCACTCTTCTTTCCTTTTGTCTTTCCTTCTTCCACTCTTCTTTCCTTTCTTCTTTCCTTCTTTCACTCTTCTTTCTTTTCTTCTTCCTTTCTTAACCTTTGCATTTCATGCACTGGTATTTCCTTCAGGAAATGCATTTTCTAGTTAGTGTGCTTGCCCGAAGGGAAGTATTGTTATCGTCAAGTTTTCTTTATTTATTCCGTACGTTTTTCTTGCAGCTAACTACTCCTCGCCCGATTGAGCTAGAGACGCCATTCAAACACCAAAACGTCCGGCCCGATCCGGTGCAAGCTGCTATGACTTTTCGTGGCGATACTCTTTGCCACTCCTTTTTTATCCCTCTTTTTCATCCCCTTTTTCTCTCATTGACTAACATGGGGAAGGTTGAGCCATTGTGACGTCACGCACTCTAGCCAACTGACATTAGATCAGTTGACATAGGAGAAGCTCTCTTAAATGCCAGAAGTGGTTAGATAGAGAGTGCAAAATATTAAAACGAATGTAGTGGCAACAGTTTCAGGTACAGTTTATACACCCGCTCTAACAGTGTTAACCAGTATGTGAGTAACGTGGGTTTTATTAAGGCATAGCGTGTGTAATGTGTAGCTTTTTCATTCCGTTTGTTAACCTTTCCGGCTGTCTGTATACCAGCAGCAGAGCGGAGCATTTCACTCCCCTGCAATCTCGGGATGAAATAGCTACACAATACACACGTTATGCTTTAATAAAATTCACGTTTTACGAGACACCAACAGAGGCACAACCGACAAGTCTTACCATTGAAGATCTTTGACGTTCGGTCTGAAACTTCATCCAGCCATCCAGGTTAATCCAAGTTGTTATGGAGAACGACAGTTGCATCAATCATATTTCATTAAAACTTCACACTTCTTACATTGGACATATCCACCAGCCTAATTAGAATCTGCATTGTCTACTGAGCAGAAAATTCTCCATACAGTAGATTTCCCTTCGTTTAGTATCATTTTAAACTTTCCAGATGACTGTATTGCCCTCGCTCGTCAAGTGATACGTGTCCAGAAACAAGGCTCCTTTGACTGGATAGCCAGAGCTAGCATAACTGCCATTGAAATCCAATGGTAATGCTACCTAGCTAGGTATGCTAATTGTCGGTATCCATCGTTAACTCGTTAATCGTTAACCATCATGTCACTGGCTTTAATTTAAGAATGGCATGTTAGTAGTACATTTAGTAGTACATTTAATATCAGTACACTTGATTCATTACTGCTGATGTGTTACTTATGTAGCAAGTGGGCAAGAAGTGATAGGCACAGTTACACTGCATTCCATTTCTAAGAGAGCTCTCTTGACTCCCCCTCTTGACTCCTCGATGCCCCGACTCCTCGATGCCCTCAGTGGTGAGAGATCAAGAGACCGTTCATTTTCAACATTTGGGACACTCTAATCAGAGAGGATGTGGCATCATCACGCTGTGTGTACGTATCTGCTCGCACTAGCGCGCTCTGTCAGACTGCAGTGTGTGTGGTGCCGTCACTTAGCAAGCAAGCAATCATAATAAGCTAATGACATCGACATGGCTAACGTATACCTACCTAACGAATTCAGACAATTCTTTGTTAATCAATCACGGCATAATTGCCCCCGCTAGTCAAGCGAAAAGTGTCCGATTAAAAGTGCACTAACGGGCTATTCCCGGGTGGTAAAATAGCCCTTTGTACAGTCCCAGGTGGGGGAGATAGCCAGCTGCTTAGCATAACTGCCATTCAGAACCAATGGTAATGCTACCAAGCTAGGCTAGCTAGGTATGCTAACTCGGTATACATCGTGAATAACCACCAAAAATACTCATGTCACTGGCTTTAATTTGAGAATGGCATGTTATTAGTACATTTAATATCAGTACAGTTGTTTAATTACTGCTGATATGTACATTTATGGTCTGTAGCCTTGTGGTCTTCTGACTCTCCTATCATAGCCACCATAGCCATTAGGTCCGCCATTGATTTCAAAATAAACCGAAAAGCTCTGGCTGGGAATGGCGCACAGAGTTATGGGTAATAATGCCGCCATTAGGGCATCAAGGAAGCTCAGACCCTCACTTGAAAAACGACCGTTATGTGACGTATTTCAAGGAGTCGACAAAAGCGGAAATGAAGGTTTAAGAGCAATGGGACACTCCTTGCTCTCTTAATAAGAAGGAATGAAGGAAGGAAGGAGGCATGAAGGAGGCAAGGAGGCACCTTTGGAACGGGGGGTTAGTCTCTCGCTATCTCTTTCTTTGTCAAACAATACTACGTCACTAATTGGGGAATGGGGTTCAATTGATTAGGCTACCTGAAATATTGTCCACAGGCTTATGTATAGGCACCTGGGGTCCTAAAGCCGGGAGCTTGTCAACACCACTGATTATCGCGATGTGTAGCAGAGGCACGGGTGCTTAGTGGAGGCAACAGGTATGTCTGAGCAAAGGTTTCTTTACGTTCTTCCTTAACTGATGACTAGCTTGCTAAAGTGGCTACTTGTTAACCATTGTATAGGAGGGGAGACGTTGGCAGACCCGCTGAATGTGCTTGATGTGCGTGTGAGGGAGTGACTCTGTGTATTGGTTGTGAGCAACAAGGTTCGTTATTGAACGTATCCGTGGTCTTTTACTCTTGTTTGTTGCATAATACGGCAATCCATGATGAAGTATTTATGTATCCTTCACTAGTGTCTACGGGGCATTGTTACCATAGCAGAGGGGGAATTCGTTCTCCAAAGCCATCAGCCCTACTGTTTCAAGCGTTTTGGAAAGGTATGTGTTGACCTGAAACGTGTACTGTGTTGCGTACCAGCGAGCCATAGCGGCCATTCATTTTGCAGAGATAATGAGATAATTGATGAAAATGTAACGTAGCCTGTATTTAATGTATTGCTGTATTTAATTAATGTTCTACCATTGCCTTTAACATGTGTGCTGTTTTTAAGGCTGTGAGATTAGCACAGCTGATTTTTGTGATTTGCCATTTACCAGCAACCTTTTAACCAGTGTTTGTTTTATGTGTTTACAGTGTACCCTCTTAGCTACACAGGGGTGCTAGTTGCTGTTCTCTTGTATGTTTGATGCATTGGTGCCGCTTGTATTTTGTTTATGGTATTGCGTTTGTTTATCTTCCTCTAGCCTATCGGCCTATGTAGCCTATGTGTAGGTACAATTGAGTCAACGTGAGCCACAGGCTAGAGTGGATTTATTTTCTCTTTTACTTTATTTCCAGTTCCTGTGTCCCCCCTTCCCCCTCCATAACTAATAGCCTCCGTGCCGATAAGGCCATTAGTATAGTAGCTTGAACAGCCGGTCTCTGTAGTTGTTTTTCACCCCTGTAGCCTACAGAGATTGCAGTGTGCTTGTAGTGAACTCTTAATTGCCCTGTCACATATCACAGAGTGTATTGAATATTGTAGTGCATTTCCTATGAACTTTAACACGTGTTATTTATTGTGCACAAGACCACGTGTGTTAGAGACCTGGCCTAAATTAAGATCCCCTAGTGGCCCATTGCCGAGGTGCCCCATCCCCCATATCGTGTCTATGTATTTTTGTATGACTTGTTTATCTGGTGACCAACCAACTCCACACTGAAGTGTGCTATTTATTAATAAAGACTCCTTTTGTACCTTCATAGAAACAACTGTTGCAATGGTGTTATTGAGTTCCCCTTGCTCTGAGATAATTTAACCCACTTCAAGGGGTGGCGTAGTCGACTGTACCCGAGAGGGCTCTACACTTATATATGTTACTTATTAGCAGCTAGCTACCTAGCTAGCCACTGTGTTCCGATGTGTTTTCAGTTAGCGTTAGCGGCAAGCTAGCTGCTGTAATAGTTGAGTTGAGCTTCAGTTAAGACGCTGCGTACCGTACTTCATCATCACATTCGATTATTTATTACAAACAAATTCGAATTCAGCTGTAGGCATGATATCTGTATCTTGGAGACTAATTGCATCCACAATGTAAGTACTGCAAGCTAGACTACTATGCAGTTGACACAACACAGGAGGTCCCTGGGCCTGAGAAGGGAAGGGAATGAGTTTAATGTGGCTATAATATGGAATTTTAAATGTGCCTAAAACTAGACTAAATTGTAATGAGTTTTCGAAAACTAGACTGAAACTAAGAAGGATAACTATGACTAAATGTGACTAAAACTAATATGCATTTTTGTCTTAAGACTGAATCTAAAAATAGCTGCCAAAATGAACACTGAGATAGGGGACCCCTTAATCTGCAATTCATGGTTGCTAGCTCTAATCAGATGTACTACCTAGGCTTATAAGAGAAGACTAACTTTGTATGGCAACGAACACCAATAACTAGAACTAATTTGACAGACTATAAACCAATGTGATACACGTGCTCTCTATCTATACAGTAAAAGTGTTGCTTACGTTTGATACTACACAGACTAACTCTAACTGCATTAAGTCTAACATATAGGCCTATCTTACAATAAACTTTAAGTAAAGCTGGCTATGTAACCGCATTCATTCTAATATTGTTGCAGAGATGTTTCCTTTTACCAAGATAGCAATTTCAACAATTCACTTAGCTCAGTAAGTCAGTATAACGAAACTCTGAGATACCCTCATATGTCTAAACGTCAGTGGAGCCAAAATATAATGGTTGAGCTTGGTTGCTTGCTAAAATATATTGGAAGAAGGCCCCACTACACTGATTGAGTAGATGTAAATACATGTTAATTCATAGGCACTTGTTCTCTCTGTCACAGAGCAAGCACACTCTCGCAGTTCGTTCACGAAACGCATTCTAGTTACAGTGCATGAAATGCCCTGTATTGTTATTCCTAGGCGGCTTCTTCTTCTTCTTCTTCTTCTTCTTCTTCTTGTTACCTTTTTCTGCGATTAATTCAGCCCGAACCACTTAACGTAGAAACTTCATTCAAACTTTGTCGCGTAGGTCTTGTAAACGACACTTATGCTATGTATTTTTCACTTTTCTAAACTTTATACTTTTTAAGATATTAAAGAAAAACGAATATAAATTTCTCCCATTGACTTACATTGGGCCATTATGACATCATAATAGGGTCTTTAAACTGGCTTGCACCTGTGCTTTACTCTGCCGTGCTAAGGCAAAAGACCGTAACTTCAAGTTTGGTCAAAAATGAGTTTTTGACGTATTTGTAAAATATCAGCAGTAACTAGAAAATGCATTTCCTGAAGGAAATACCAGTGCATGAAATGCAAAGGTTAAGAAAGGAAGAAGAAAAGAAAGAAGAGTGAAAGAAGGAAAGAAGAAAGGAAAGAAGAGTGTAAGAAGGAAAGAAGAGTGAAGAAAGGAAAGAAAAGTGGAAGAAGGAAAGAAGAGTGGATGAAGGAAAAAAGAAAGGCAAGAAGAGTGGAAGAAGGAAAGACAAAAGGAAAGAAGAGTGAAGAAAGGAGAGAAGAGTGGAAGAGGGAAAGAAGAAAGGAAAGAAGAGTGAAAGAAGAAAAGAAAGAAGAGTGAAGAAAGGAAAGAAGAGTGGAAGAAGGAAAGAAGAAAAGAAAGAAGAGTGAAATAATGAAAGAAGAAAGGAAAGAAGAGTGAAGGAAGGAAAGAAGAGTGGAAGAAAGAAATAAGGAAAGAAAGAAGAAAGGAAAGAAGAGTGTAAGAAGGAAAGAAGAGTGAAGAAAGGAAAGAAAAGTGGAAGAAGGAAAGAAGAGTGGATGAAGGAAAAAAGAAAGGCAAGAAGAGTGGAAGAAGGAAAGAAAAATGGAAGAAGAAAATAAGAAAGGAAAGAAGAGTGGAAGAAGGAAAGAAGAGTGAACAAGAGTGGCTCTGGATGAAGAGATAAAGAGAGAGTGAAAATATTGAAAAAAGGAGATAAAAATGGAGTGAAGAAGAGAGATTGAGTGTGAGAGAAAGTTGACAGAGAGAAAGATGGAGAGATGGAGAGAAAAAAAAATAGAGAATGGATGGTGTCTTAATGTTCCTAGTTACAGTTAAATTGAGAGGGACAGAGAGAGAAGAGGTTCTTTGGATTTGGCACAGGTGTCAGTGAAGCATACTAAGGCAGAAGGCAGTAACTTCTATGTTAAAGCTCAGTGGTATGATAACAATGGAATAATGACCCTATTAATTAATCAGTAGTAATCTATTTCATTTATCACAATTACCAATACAATGATTATCACACACACACACACACACACACACACACACACCATTGAATTATCACATTAAGCACATAAAACAATGAACTTGAATTGTCACATGAAACACATAAAACATCTATGTCAGTCCATTGGGGTGTGTGTGTGTGTGTGTGTGTGAGAGAGAGAGAGAGAGAACGATAGAGAACTAGAAAATGCATTTCCTGAAGGAAATACCAGTGCATGAAATGCAAAGGTTAAGAAAGGAAGAAGAAAAGAAAGAAGAGTGAAAGAAGGAAAGAAGAAAGGAAAGAAGAGTGTAAGAAGGAAAGAAGAGTGAAGAAAGGAAAGAAAAGTGGAAGAAGGAAAGAAGAGTGGATGAAGGAAAAAAGAAAGGCAAGAAGAGTGGAAGAAGGAAAGACAAAAGGAAAGAAGAGTGAAGAAAGGAGAGAAGAGTGGAAGAGGGAAAGAAGAAAGGAAAGAAGAGTGAAAGAAGGAAAGAAGAAAAGAAAGAAGAGTGAAGAAAGGAAAGAAGAGTGGAAGAAGGAAAGAAGAAAAGAAAGAAGAGTGAAATAATGAAAGAAGAAAGGAAAGAAGAGTGAAGGAAGGAAAGAAGAGTGGAAGAAGGAAATAAGGAAAGAAAGAAGAGTGAAAGAAGGAAAGAAGAAAGGAAAGAAGAGTGTAAGAAGGAAAGAAGAGTGAAGAAAGGAAAGAAAAGTGGAAGAAGGAAAGAAGAGTGGATGAAGGAAAAAAGAAAGGCAAGAAGAGTGGAAGAAGGAAAGAAAAATGGAAGAAGAAAATAAGAAAGGAAAGAAGAGTGGAAGAAGGAAAGAAGAGTGAACAAGAGTGGCTCTGGATGAAGAGATAAAGAGAGAGTGAAAATATTGAAAAAAGGAGATAAAAATGGAGTGAAGAAGAGAGATTGAGTGTGAGAGAAAGTTGACAGAGAGAAAGATGGAGAGATGGAGAGAAAAAAAAATAGAGAATGGATGGTGTCTTAATGTTCCTAGTTACAGTTAAATTGAGAGGGACAGAGAGAGAAGAGGTTCTTTGGATTTGGCACAGGTGTCAGTGAAGCATACTAAGGCAGAAGGCAGTAACTTCTATGTTAAAGCTCAGTGGTATGATAACAATGGAATAATGACCCTATTAATTAATCAGTAGTAATACTATTTCATTTATCACAATTACCAATACAATGATTATCACACACACACACACACACCATTGAATTATCACATTAAGCACATAAAACAATGAACTTGAATTGTCACATGAAACACATAAAACATCTATGTCAGTCCATTGGGGTGTGTGTGTGTGTGTGTGTGTGTGTGTGTGTGTGTGTGTGTGAGAGAGAGAGAGAGAGAGAGAGAGAACGATAGAGAATGAGGCCCATTTTCCCCCTCCACATGCCCCCGCTCGCCAAGCGAAGTTACCCGATTTAGATGCACCTTTTTCGGACTAGCCACAGGCACTGGGTGGGGGAATAGCCCGATAGCTTAGCATATCTGCCATGCAATTCTAATGGTAATGCTACCTAGCTTGGTATGCTAACTGTCGGTAGCCTATACATCGTGAAATCAACCAAAATACTGATGTCACTGGCTTTAATTTGATAATGGCATGTTAGTAGTACATTTAATATCAGTACATTTGTTTAATTACTGCTGATATTTTACAAATACGTCAAAAACTCATTTTTGACCAAACTTGAAGTTACGGTCTTTTGCCTTAGCACGGCAGAGTAAAGCACAGGTGCAAGCCAGTTTAAAGACCCTATTATGATGTCATAATGGCCCAATGTAAGTCAATGGGAGAAATTTATATTCGTTTTTCTTTAATATCTTAAAAAGTATAAAGTTTAGAAAAGTGAAAAATACATAGCATAAGTGTCGTTTACAAGACCTACGCGACAAAGTTTGAATGAAGTTTCTACGTTAAGCGGTTCGGGCTGAATTAATCGCAGAAAAAGGTAACAAGAATAAGAAGAAGAAGAAGCCTAGGAATAACAATACAGGGCATTTCATGCACTGTAATTAAAGCCAGTGACATCAGTATTTTGGTTGATTTCACGATGTATAGGCTACCGACAGTTAGCATACCAAGCTAGGTAGCATTACCATTAGAATTGCATGGCAGATATGCTAAGCTATCGGGCTATTCCCCCACCCAGTGCCTGTGGCTAGTCCGAAAAAGGTGCATCTAAATCGGGTAATTTCGCTTGGCGAGCGGGGGCATGTGGAGGGGGAAAATGGGCCTCATTCTCTATCGTTCTCTCTCTCTCTCTCTCTCTCTCTCTCTCTCTCTCTCACACACACACACACACACACACACACACACACACACACACCCCAATGGACTGACATAGATGTTTTATGTGTTTCATGTGACAATTCAAGTTCATTGTTTTATGTGCTTAATGTGATAATTCAATGGTGTGTGTGTGTGTGTGTGTGTGTGATAATCATTGTAGGCTATTGGTAATTGTGATAAATGAAATAGTATTACTACTGATTAATTAATAGGGCCATTATTCCATTGTTATCATACCACTGAGCTTTAACATAGAAGTTACTGCCTTCTGCCTTAGTATGCTTCACTGACACCTGTGCCAAATCCAAAGAACCTCTTCTCTCTCTGTCCCTCTCAATTTAACTGTAACTAGGAACATTAAGACACCATCCATTCTCTATTTTTTTTCTCTCCATCTCTCCATCTTTCTCTCTGTCAACTTTCTCTCACACTCAATCTCTCTTCTCCACTCCATTTTTATCTCCTTTTTTCAATATTTTCACTCTCTCTTTATCTCTTCATCCAGAGCCACTCTTGTTCACTCTTCTTTCCTTCTTCCACTCTTCTTTCCTTTCTTATTTTCTTCTTCCATTTTTCTTTCCTTCTTCCACTCTTCTTGCCTTTCTTTTTTCCTTCATCCACTCTTCTTTCCTTCTTCCACTTTTCTTTCCTTTCTTCACTCTTCTTTCCTTCTTACACTCTTCTTTCCTTTCTTCTTTCCTTCTTTCACTCTTCTTTCTTTCCTTATTTCCTTCTTCCACTCTTCTTTCCTTCCTTCACTCTTCTTTCCTTTCTTCTTTCATTATTTCACTCTTCTTTCTTTTCTTCTTTCCTTCTTCCACTCTTCTTTCCTTTCTTCACTCTTCTTTCTTTTCTTCTTTCCTTCTTTCACTCTTCTTTCCTTTCTTCTTTCCCTCTTCCACTCTTCTCTCCTTTCTTCACTCTTCTTTCCTTTTGTCTTTCCTTCTTCCACTCTTCTTGCCTTTCTTTTTTCCTTCATCCACTCTTCTTTCCTTCTTCCACTTTTCTTTCCTTTCTTCACTCTTCTTTCCTTCTTTCACTCTTCTTTCTTGTCTTCTTCCTTTCTTAACCTTTGCATTTCATGCACTGGTATTTCCTTCAGGAAATGCATTTTCTAGTTTCTCCTACTACCTGTAGGATGAGCGATACATATCATCTAACAAGGCCCAGGGAAGTGATTCTCTAACACCAATGACTACTGACCCATACACTCTGCTGTTAAAATATTTATCAGTCAATGTTCAAAATGAGTTGATGGTCTCTCTTCATTGTGTCCAATGCACCTTATCGATATTTAGGAGAATCTCGCCCACTTTGTTTCTCTTTGCCTTCTCTCCGCAGCAACAGATTGCAATCAGGACTCTTTCATTAGTGGTACTTGGTGGAATGCCCTGCCTACTGACAGCCATGGTTCATTCAAAGAGTATCACATATTGTTTGAAGACTCACCTCTTTAGAACTCATTACAGTGCATGAAATGCCCTGTATTGTTATTCCTAGGCTTCTTCTTCTTCTTCTTCTTCTTCTTCTTATTCTTGTTACCTTTTTCTGCGATTAATTCAGCCCGAACCGCTTAACGTAGAAACTTCATTCAAACTTTGTCGCGTAGGTCTTGTAAACGACACTTATGCTATGTATTTTTCACTTTTCTAAACTTTATACTTTTTAAGATATTAAAGAAAAACGAATATAAATGTCTCCCATTGACTTACATTGGGCCATTATGACATCATAATAGGGTCTTTAAACTGGCTTGCACCTGTGCTTCACTGACAGCTGCACCGAATCAAAGGAACCTCTACTCTCTCTGTCCCTCTCAATTTAACTGTAACTAGGAACATTAAGACACCATCCATTCTCTATTTTTTTTCTCTCCATCTCTCCATCTTTCTCTCTCAGTCAACTTTCTCTCACACTCAATCCATCCTTCTTCAATCCATTTTTATCTCCTTTTTTCAATATTTTCACTCTCTCTTTATCTCTTCATCCAGAGCCACTCTTGTTCACTATTCTTTCCTTCTTCCACTCTTCTTTCCTTTCTTATTTTCTTCTTTCACTCTTCTTTCCTTTGTTCTTTCCTTCTTTCACTCTTCTTTCTTTTCTTATTTCCTTCTTCCACTCTTATTTCCTTCCTTCACTCTTCTTTCCTTTCTTCTTTCATTATTTCACTCTTCTTTCTTTTCTTCTTTCCTCCTTCCACTCTTCTTTCCTTTCTTCACTCTTCTTTCTTTTCTTCTTTCCTTCTTTCACTCTTCTTTCCTTTCTTCTTTCCTTCTTCTGCTCTTCTCTCCTTTCTTCACTCTTCTTTCCTTTTGTCTTTCCTTCTTCCACTCTTCTTTCCTTCTTTCACTCTTCTTTCTTTTCTTCTTCCTTTCTTAACCTTTGCATTTCATGCACTGGTATTTCCTTCAGGAAATGCATTTTCTAGTTCTTGTTACCTTTTTCTGCGATTAATTCAGCCCGAACCGCTTAACGTAGAAACTTCATTCAAACTTTGTCGCGTAGGTCTTGTAAACGACACTTATGCTATGTATTTTTCACTTTTCTAAACTTTATACTTTTTAAGATATTAAATAAAAACGAATCGAAATTTTCCCATTGACTTACATTGGGCCATTATGACGTCATAATAGGGTCTTTAAACTGGCTTGCACCTGTGCTTTACTGACAGCTGCGCCAAATAGCCAACTGTCCGTTGGCACTTTACAATTGAAGTCTCATTCTGGCTGTGCTGCTGCCTCTTGCTGGAGTCCAAACAGGTACGTTTTAAATCAACCTTTAATTAAATTAAAATGATGCGCGAATTTTATTCTGAGTTGTGTTGTGCAGTAGGCCTATGTTGTACGTCGTTTAATGGAGAAAGCGACCTAGACATTTACACAAAGCTTTTCAGTCATTAGAGAAAGCTAGCATCAGTCAGGCAACCTATTCAAACAGGACAGGCATGTTATCTTCTGACTGTTGGTATTGTGTTAAAGTAACACAATGCAACAATTATACGTCATGATTAGGGTTAGGATAATCAGTTTAACCTAAAAATAACAGCTTGAAAAAAATTGGGGCGCTACAATGACTCTTAATATGGAGAATTGCATCCGCGCCATTGCTATGCAGGGTCTATAGGCACATAACTTTGTTTTGTAGTTTTGCCGCCCAACTTTCCACTGTCTGCTGAACTAGTAAGCTTATTTGCCATCTTGCTTTGTCTTGTGTTGCACTTGCTTGACTGTGTAAGGACAGTTGTTGAATAACTAGTTTGTAATAATGTCAAAGTCAGCACATTTCAAGAGATTTCGTCAGTTTTAGCTGATAGCATATAGCTAGCGTATAGCTATTGATCCGTTGTGCTGCTTTTATTCGTGTTTGCCAGCTTGTTACAGATACAAAAAAGACATTATGGTATTAATGCTAACTCAAAATTGTGGTTGCAACATTAGCTGACATTTTATGCCATCTTTCAGAAGTGTAGTGTTACTACACAGTGGTAGTCATGCTCCGTCTCTGCTCCAGGTAGCAGGTGAGCAGGCTGGTTTAGTAGGTACAGAGAGAGAGCGGGGCCAGCGACAGGTTGCTGCTCGGTTCTGCCTGCCCCACCAGTGGCAGCTGCTGATCTTTCAAAGAGGGGGAGCTCATTTTTTGCGTACATCATACAAATATTAGCATTGTCTGCCATCGTGTGTAGTTTGTTACCTGGCTAGTTCACACTTACGACCAGTGGCGATTTCTTTAAAGCTTGGCTTCCCCTAATAGGTGGTGGGCCGAGGTGCGATTTCGTGCATTTTAACGTTCCCTGGATATGGAGAAGCCATGTTTTTGTAAATATGTTCTACGTTTGTATTCACGTTTAGACAAAAATTGTTGCCACTTGCAGTTATTGCTTATTAAGTCGTTATCGATAACTTTATTCCCGAGGCAAATGGAGAGGGCAGCTACACTTTGGGTCCGATAATCGTGACGTTTTGTCGTTGTTATCCAATCGCGTTCTTGGAATTGCTCCAGTGAAGTTAATGATCAGTCCAACAACACTGTTTACATCTTTGTCCATGTAGTGTGAATTGTGGAATATATGGGTCATTTTTAGACGTTTTTGATTCAGTTTTCAAATCGAGGTGATAGCGGCTTTTTCTTGTTAAACAAAGGGTATTGTAATCTTAAAAACAAAAAGACATTGCTCTGTGGGGAGCCTTTTCATAATGTTGTCAGACACTGATAATGATATGAGCCTGTCAGTGACACAAAAAGCACCTCCAGTGGATATACCTTCACAGTGAGCAATCGTAATCGTAGCAATCATTTTGGATATTGAAAAGGACAGCTGCCTGCATATTTACTCTACTTCTTATATGTCAATTACATCTTGTAATGTTTCATGCAACTCTTGTTTCAGACATCTGACATCACTGCACATAGACAAACTGCAGCTTTAAAGGGCCTTCCCTTGTATCTCCGTGAGAGTCAGGAGAAGCTCTTCAGGAACTGTGAGTGGCTATGAATAGAAATTGTAAATATGTTATTATACTGTATTTATAGTGCTGTATTTAACGTTGTCTTCAACCATAACCTCTCTGTCCTCCTGGTTCCGTAACCATGTCCAGAGTGTCTTCTGTAGTTTCACTGTCCTGCCCTTGACTTGATGTAGCCTAATTGATGTCATATGATGTGTGTATGAGGGTTACATTTTTGATTGTGGTGTATGGGATGGAAATAGTTAATATGTCAAACTCATAATTAATTCTATTTGGAAAAAAAATGTTTATACAATATTTTGAGTTATTTTAGATTAAGAGCTTATTCTGATTCACAGTATTTTAATTACTAATGTCTTGCAATTCATGTTTTGGTGTTTTCTGTCTGTCAACACAAGGACACTGACCCAGAAGAGGGACAGACGAAAGGCCTCATTGTGGGTATCCTCACTGTGTTGGAGGATGATAGCAGAGCAGTCTCTAAAAGTGTCAGGAATGTTGCTCTTGTGTTGGAAGAAGAGATTGTCCTCCAAGATCTCCCTTACCTGCCAACTGCATTTGCCTACCTTGTTGGACTGATCTATACATTAAACCTTAGTTACCCAAAGGATTTGAAATACACCTTTGAAACTGTCCAAAAGGTCATAATGGAACTGGGGTCGGACCTCTCTGCAACGGTCAGATCCCTAAAAAACAAACTTCTTCAGTGAAGTAAAGTGTTGGATCTGGAATTGTTCCCTTCTGTCCATCCAACACCATGTTAATTAATCAACTGTTGTGTATTCTCGATCTCCCACTTTACATTTACTTGGATCTGGAATTGTTCCCTTCTGTCCATCCAACTCCATGTTAATTAATCAACTGTTGTGTATCTCGATCTCCCACTTTACATTTATTTTGCATCTTATTTTGTTTAGTTTTTTCTGAAACATTTTTTTTTTGGTTGGTTTTTCTGAAACATGTTACATGGTCTCGATAGTTTGCATTTACTTGCCCCTTTTGGAAGGGATTTGATACAGTATAAATAAAACAAATGTTTTGAATGTATATGTTGCGTCTGTAATTATCTATACATTTGATTAGAAGTTCCTGGTTATAAATTATAAAGTTGAGTTACATTATAAACTATTGCAGTGTGCGATTTTAAATTCCTCTTAAATTATTCTGCTATACTAACTAAACCCATTTAAAGTGAATTCTGTATAAGAACTCATTACAATGTAAAATTATAAATTACTACAATTTACAGGACAGTTAGCTGAAGTGAGGATTAAAAGTTATTACAACGTTAAATAATAAGTTAGTACAATTTAGGGGAGAGTTAGCAGAAGTAAGGATTAAAAGTTATTACAACGTTAAATAATAAGTAAGTACAGTTTAGGGGAGAGTTAGCACAAGTAAGGATTAAATGTTATTACAATGTTAAATAATAAGTAAGTACAATTTAGGGGAGAGTTTGCACAAGTAAGGATTAAATGTTATTACAATGTAAAATTATGAGTTAGTAGAACTTACTCTTGAGTTGACCAAAATCAGAATTCAGAGTTGAGCAAACTCAAAAGCAAAACTTAAAATTTTACTGAAGTTTGTTGCCTTAAAATTTTACTGAAGTTTGTTGCCTTAAAATTTTACTGAAGTTTGTTGCCTTAAAATTTTGAGTTCACCCAACTTTTTTTTTTTTTTTTACAGTGTAGGAACATTAAGACACCTTCCATTCTCTACTTTTTTTCTCTCCATCTCTCCATCTTTCTCTCTATCCCTCTCAGTCTACTTTCTCTCACACTCAATCTCTCTTCTTCACTCCATTTTTATCTCCTTTTTTCAATATTTTCACTCTTTTTCTCTTTCACTCTTCTTTCCTTCTTCCACTCTTCTTTCCTTCTTTCACTCTTCTTTCCTTTTCTTCTTTCCTTCAACTATTATTTCCTTCTTTCACTCTTCTTTCCTTTCTTCACTCTTCTTTCTTTTCTTCTTCCACTCCTCTTTCCTTTCTTCACTCTTCTTTCTTTTCTTCTTTCCTTCTTTCACTCTTCTTTCCTTCATCCTCTCTTCTCTCCTTTCTTCACTCTTCTTTCCTTTCTTCTTTCCTTCTTTCACTCTTCTTTCTTTTCTTCTTCCTTTCCTAACTTTTGCATTTCATGCACTGGTATTTCCTTCAGGAAATGCATTTTCTAGTTCTTGTTACCTTTTTCTGCGATTAATTCAGCCCGAACCGCTTAACGTAGAAACTTCATTCAAACTTTGTCGCGTAGGTCTTGTAAACGACACTTATGCTATGTATTTTTCACTTTTCTAAACTTTATACTTTTTAAGATATTAAAGAAAAACGAATATAAATTTCTCCCATTGACTTACATTGGGCCATTATGACATCATAATAGGGTCTTTAAACTGGCTTGCACCTGTGCTTTACTGACACCTGTGCCAAATCCAAAGAACGTCTTCTCTCTCTGTCCCTCTCAAGTTAACTGTAACTAGGAACATTAAGACACCATCCATTCTCAATTTTTTTGTCTCTACAACTCTCCATCTTTCTCTCTCAGTCAACTTTCTCTCACACTCAATCTCTCTTCTTCACTCCATTTTTATCTCCTTTTTTCAATATTTTCACTCTCTCTTTATCTCTTATCTCTTTATCTCTCACCCAGAGCCACTCTTGTTCACTCTTCTTTCCTTCTTCCACTCTTCTTTCCTTTCTTCTTTTCTTCTTCCATTTTTCTTTCCTTCTTCCACTCTTCTTGCCTTTCTTTTTTCCTTCATCCACTTTTCTTTCCTTTTTCCACTTTTCTTTCCTTTCTTCACTCTTCTTTCCTTCTTACACTCTTCTTTCCTTTCTTCTTTCCTTCTTTCACTCTTCTTTCTTTTCTTATTTCCTTCTTCCACTCTTCTTTCCTTCCTTCACTCTTCTTTCCTTTCTTCTTTTAATTATTTCACTCTTCTTTCTTTTCTTCTTTCCTTCTTCCACTCTTCTTTCCTTTCTTCACTCTTCTTTCTTTTCTTCTTTCCTTCTTTCACTCTTCTTTCCTTTCTTCTTTCCTTCTTCCACTCTTCTCTCCTTTCTTCACTCTTCTTTCCTTTTGTCTTTCCTTCTTCCACTCTTCTTTCCTTTCTTCTTTCCTTCTTTCACTCTTCTTTCTTTTCTTCTTCCTTTCTTTCATTTCATGCACTGGTATTTCCTTCAGGAAATGCATTTTCTAGTTACTGCTGATATTTTACAAATACGTCAAAAACTCATTTTTGACCAAACTTGAAGTTACGGTCTTTTGCCTTAGCACGGCAGAGTAAAGCACAGGTGCAAGCCAGTTTAAAGACCCTATTATGATGTCATAATGGCCCAATGTAAGTCAATGGGAGAAATTTATATTCGTTTTTCTTTAATATCTTAAAAAGTATAAAGTTTAGAAAAGTGAAAAATACATAGCATAAGTGTCGTTTACAAGACCTACGCGACAAAGTTTGAATGAAGTTTCTACGTTAAGTGGTTCGGGCTGAATTAATCGCAGAAAAAGGTAACAAGAATAAGAAGAAGAAGAAGAAGAAGAAGAAGAAGAAGAAGCCTAGGAATAACAATACAGGGCATTTCATGCACTGTAATTAAACAAATGTACTGATATTAAATGTACTACTAACATGCCATTATCAAATTAAAGCCAGTGACATCAGTATTTTGGTTGATTTCACGATGTATAGGCTACCGACAGTTAGCATACCAAGCTAGGTAGCATTACCATTAGAATTGCATGGCAGATATGCTAAGCTATCGGGCTATTCCCCCACCCAGTGCCTGTGGCTAGTCCGAAAAAGGTGCATCTAAATCGGGTAACTTCGCTTGGCGAGCGGGGGCATGTGGAGGGGGAAAATGGGCCTCATTCTCTATCGTTCTCTCTCTCTCTCTCTCTCTCTCTCACACACACACACACACACACACACACACACACACACACACACACACACACACACACACACACACACACACACACACACACACCCCAATGGACTGACATAGATGTTTTATGTGTTTCATGTGACAATTCAAGTTCATTGTTTTATGTGCTTAATGTGATAATTCAATGGTGTGTGTGTGTGTGTGTGTGTGTGTGTGTGTGATAATCATTGTATTGGTAATTGTGATAAATGAAATAGTATTACTACTGATTAATTAATAGGGTCATTATTCCATTGTTATCATACCACTGAGCTTTAACATAGAAGTTACTGCCTTCTGCCTTAGTATGCTTCACTGACACCTGTGCCAAATCCAAAGAACCTCTTCTCTCTCTGTCCCTCTCAATTTAACTGTAACTAGGAACATTAAGACACCATCCATTCTCTATTTTTTTTTCTCTCCATCTTTCTCTCTGTCAACTTTCTCTCACACTCAATCTCTCTTCTTCACTCCATTTTTATCTCCTTTTTTCAATATTTTCACTCTCTCTTTATCTCTTCATCCAGAGCCACTCTTGTTCACTCTTCTTTCCTTCTTCCACTCTTCTTTCCTTTCTTATTTTCTTCTTCCATTTTTCTTTCCTTCTTCCACTCTTCTTGCCTTTCTTTTTTCCTTCATCCACTCTTCTTTCCTTCTTCCACTTTTCTTTCCTTTCTTCACTCTTCTTTCCTTCTCACACTCTTCTTTCCTTTCTTCTTTCCTTCTTTCACTCTTCTTTCTTTCCTTATTTCCTTCTTCCACTCTTCTTTCCTTCCTTCACTCTTCTTTCCTTTCTTCTTTCATTATTTCACTCTTCTTTCTTTTCTTCTTTCCTTCTTCCACTCTTCTTTCCTTTCTTCACTCTTCTTTCTTTTCTTCTTTCATTCTTTCACTCTTCTTTCCTTTCTTCTTTCCCTCTTCCACTCTTCTCTCCTTTCTTCACTCTTCTTTCCTTTTGTCTTTCCTTCTTCCACTCTTCTTGCCTTTCTTTTTTCCTTCATCCACTCTTCTTTCCTTCTTCCACTTTTCTTTCCTTTCTTCACTCTTCTTTCCTTCTTACACTCTTCTTTCCTTTCTTCTTTCCTTCTTTCACTCTTCTTTCTTTTCTTCTTCCTTTCTTAACCTTTGCATTTCATGCACTGGTATTTCCTTCAGGAAATGCATTTTCTAGTTATTCTTGTTACCTTTTTCTGCGATTAATTCAGCCCGAACCGCTTAACGTAGAAACTTCATTCAATCTTTGTCGCGTAGGTCTTGTAAAGGACACTTATGCTATGTATTTTTCACTTTTCTAAACTATATACTTTTCAAGATATTAAATAAAAACGAATCAAAATGTTCCCATTGACTTACATTGGGCCATTATGACATCATAATAGGGTCTTTAAACTGGCTTGCACCTGTTGTAGCTTCCCAGTAATCCGCAGACACACGATGTTCAGTAAAAAACAGGGTGATCTTTATTTCCTCTGGTGATCGTGAATCCCGTTAAAACTGACAATGAAATAAACATAATCGTTGCTTGTAGCAACCACATGGTATTGCATCTGTATTACATTAACACAGCAAGCTAGTAGACAAAGTTAGCTTAAACTTTCAAACTATACGTACCTCTGTGGCAGCTTATTATCCAAGGAGCTAAACGGAAACTTTCTTATACTTTTATAATCCTCATGTAAGATGTAACTTTAACTACTATTATTGGAACTACTAGACAGTGCTATTAATTTTACCAGCAAGCTTCTCACGCCGCACCACAGATACCTAGTATGTGTGTACTCCTGAAATAGGTACCACATCATCATTACTTATGTAAATTAGTTCCGCCCCCGGCTATTCAGAACAATATACATATTATAACAGCACAACAATTAAATTGATAACAGTTACACTCCCACCAAAATCCTCCGCAAATGTATGAACTGTACTCACTTCACCTTTATCACTGTAACTTATAAAACTAGAACCTTCAATGAAATTTTTACTTATGTTGGTTAACTTAAATCAGCTAAAGGATACACTGAAAGACTGACAGAGAAGAGTGCAGAACACAGTGCTTCAATCCGCCTCTACCAGGGTAACGGTCTTCTGAATTGGACGCTCGAGGTAGGAAGGTTTGGATATGCGTTTTCCCTTTGCATCCAGAGTAGGGTCACTGACCAGCAACTTCACCTTTCTTACTCTTCCATCCTTTCCTGGGAACACTTCAGTTACCTTTGCCAACTTCCAGCTGTTACGTGCGGCCATTTCATCTTTCAAAAGAACAATATCATTGATTTGTGCATTTCTTTTGTCTTCTGTCCATTTCTGTCGACACTGAAGATTTAGGAGGTATTCTTTCCTCCATCGCGCCCAGAAGTTGTTGGCAAGAAGCTGTACCCGGCGCCATCTCTTGCGGAGGTATAAGTCTTCACTAACAAACTTGCCAGGAGGTGGGGAGATTATCGTGGACTTCATAGTCAAGATATGGTTTGGCGTCAACGGCTCTGGGCCAGATAAATCACTCAGATAATCCGTGGTTAAAGGTCTACTGTTCACAATAGCCATAACTTCATACAAGAATGTCCTGAGAGAAGAGCTGTCGAGCTGTCTGGAGGACTGTTCTAGAATTGACGTCAGGACACTTCTGATGGTTCGAATTTGTCTTTCCCAAACACCACCCATATGGCTTGAGGCTGGCGTGTTCATGATGAACTCACATCCATGTTCCTTGAAGCTCTCCTTCTCCACTTCTCCCAATGCCTCAGCTAACTCTCTTCTGGCACCAACAAAATTTGTGCCTTGGTCACATCGCAACTGGCTTATTGATCCGCGGATAGCAATGGCAGCCCGAAGTCCATTAATGAAGGAGTCAGTGGACAGATCATCAAGCATCTCAATATGCACTGCTCTGGACGCCATGCAGGTAAGCAGTAATCCATATCGCTTTAACTCTTTTCTTACTTCCTTAATGTAGAACGGTCCAAAACAATCCATCCCACAGTAAGTAAAAGGCGGTGCCTCTTCAGAGCGCTCCACTGGGAGGTCTGCCATCTTCTGTTGCTCTGTTGGTCTTCTTGTCTTTCTACAACTTGTGCATTTGTAAATATGTGAGGACACTGCCTTGCTGCATCCTAGAATCCATATTCCATTGGCCCGAAGCTCATTCATCGTCATTCCTCGTCCTTGATGACACACTTTCTCATGGTAGTGCTTTATGAGCAGTGATGACACGTGCTCATCCCGTGGAAGAATTGCAGGATGTTTAACATGTGGATGGAGTGCTGCATGAGTAAGACGTCCACCAACTCTCAGGATGCCTTGGTTGTCCAAGAATGGACTTAGCTTTTGCAACTTGCTCCCACTGCTTGTCAGACACTGGAGATCTTGAGAAAAACTGGCTTCTTGGACCATCTTTATAATGCTTAATTCTGCTTCTCTCCTCTCATGCAGGGTAGATGAGTCGCTTGAATGATTCTGAGAGCTCTTAACTTGCTTTGCTCTGCACTTGAGCCTAGCTATGGCTCTCACCACTCTTGACCAATCTGAAAACTTGTTTAGATGATCCAAGAGCAACCGGTATTCTTTGGCGTTGGTGTCATGCACAAAGGCTAGCTTGAGCTCTGGATCAGCACTCGGAACCTCTCCCACCATGACGTCTTCGCATGGCAACTCTTTCTGCCATAGGAAGGTTGGGCCTGTGAACCAATTGGACGCCTTTAGCTGCAGTGCTGCAAGACCTCGGGAGGCGTGGTCTGCAGGATTGTCCTCAGAGGCTACATACCGCCACTGAACAGATGATGTACTTTGTTTGATGCGCTGAACTCGATTGGCTACAAAAACATGAAACCTTCTGGCATCATTATTAATGTATCCAATGACGACCTTAGAATCCGTCCAGAATAATTCATGTTGGAAGTTCAATTCCAGTTCTCCTTTCAGAAAGTCACTTATACGAACAGCAACAACAGCTGCGGATAACTCCAATCTTGGTATGGTAGTGACCTTTGTAGGTGCCACTCTTGACTTCCCCATGACAAGGGAACAATGGACTTCTCCTGTTGCGCTAACTGCTCTGAGATATGTGCAAACGCCATAGCCCAATGTGCTGGCATCTGAGAAATGATGGAGTTCATAATGCTGGACTTTGAAACTACTAGGAACGTAGCATCTTGCCATCTTTACGTCGGCCAGGCGCTTTAAGTCTAGAAGCCAGGATTCCCACGAGGGTCTCAGCTCTTCAGGCAAGGCGTCGTCCCAATTAAGTTTGTCTCTGCACATCTGCTGCAGGATCTGCTTTCCTATCAAAACGAAAGGTGCGACAAAGCCAAGTGGGTCATACACTGAGGCAACCGTGGACAACACTCCTCGTCGAGTGAGTGGACTGTCTTTGACCACCACTCTAAACTGGAACTCATCAGAAGTCACGCACCACTGAACGCCAAGTGCCCTTTCCACTTGGAGCTCTCCAAAGGCCAGGTTTAAGTCTTTAGTGCCTTGTACACATTCTACCTCAGGGATTGTGTTAAGTACTTCCTTGCTGTTGGAGACAAACTTATGAAGATGGAGTTTACCCATGTTGCAGAGGTCTCTTGCTTCTTTAACCAGTTGGATGGCTTGGTCCTGGGTCTCTACACTTGCTAATCCATCATCCACGTAGAAGTTCCTTTGAATGAATCTGACAGCTTCTTCGCTGAAGAGTCCACGTCCCTCTGTGGCAAGGTGTTTCAGCCCATAATTGGCACAACCTGGAGAAGAGGCTGCCCCGAACAAGTGGACCTTCATCCGATAGACGGAAGGATGTGACTCTAGGTTTCCGCCGTCCCACCAGAGGAATCTCAGGTAGTCCTGATCATCTTCCTTCACATGAAATTGGTGGAACATGCGTTCAATGTCGCACATAATTGCAATCGGACCTTTACGAAAACGGCAGAGTACACCCACTAGCCCATTGGTCAAATCAGGACCAGTCAGGAGATGGTCATTCAGGGAGGTCTGTTTAAACTTTGAAGCACAGTCGAACACAACACGTATTTTACCGGGCTTCTGTGGATGGTACACCCCATGGTGTGGGATGTACCATACTGGAGATTTGTCCAAGTCCTCTTCTGCCACCTTCTCTGCATCTCCACGGCCAACTGTTTCGTTCATGAAGGTTGTGTAGTCGTTATGATACTGTTGGTTTTTCTTCATCTTCCTTTCCAGGCATTTAAGACGATGCACAGCACAGAGCTTGTTGTTGGGTAAGATGGGACGTTCTTGCTTGAATGGCAGAGGCATTTCATAGTGACCACTGCTCTTGAGTCTAATGCCGTTCTTCATCTTAGCCAGGAATTGAAGATCCTCTTGGGACATTTGCCCATCTTCTGCTGCCCTCTCACTGAAGTCAGATTCAAGAGCGTTCATTATTTCAGAATGTGAGACCATTTCCTATATCTGTGTTCTATGAACATAGTGCACTTCACACGCAAGGTCAGAACAGGGCTGCATACTTGGAGTCACCCGCTTCACAATTACATGATGACTCACTCCGATCAAATCTCCGTAGTCAATTTGAGGGTTGCCGTAACCAATCACACTCCAGCCTAAGTCTGTTTTTAGTGCAAAAGGTTGATGTTCTTCGCTGGATATTACTTGTCGTGGAACCAGAGCCTGAGCACAGTTGTAACCGATAAGCAGGCCAACATCGCAGCTTTGCAGAGGGGCAATCTCATCTGAGATATGTTCCAGGTGCGGCCATGCCATGGCTGTGGTCGGAGTGGGAATATGGTCTCTATTTGCAGGAATGAATTCTCTTGAGTACGTTTCAGGCAGAGGTATTATTTTGTCTGAGTAGAACCCTCTTACTTGCAGGTCAGTCAGTTTCTGGCAGGACACTCTGACATTCTTTGAAGCCATCGTTGACAACTTTAGCTGAACTGGCTCACTCTTGGTGTTGAGAGCTTCCGCTGTTTCTTTCAGGATAAAAGTTGTATCGCTTTGTGTGTCGAGAAGTGCATATACAAGTACTTCATGCTCTGGTTCACAGGTGGCTGACACCCACACCGGTATGATTGTGGAGGTATGCGTACACTTTATGTCTTGCATAATTCTGTGGGATGTAGCCCCATCTGACATATTACCGACTGTGCCGACCTGAGCGCTCTCCACACTTTCTTCTTTGGAGCTGTGGCTGTTGACTGATCTGTTGAATGTCCGTGAATCTTTGGTGCGATGTTCATGAAGGCATGTTGGATGGTGTTTTCTACACAGGTCACAGATCTTCCGTTTTTCACATTCCCTTGAACAGTGTCCAGGGTTCAGGCATCCAAAGCATAAATTACTCTCCTGTACGAACTTATGTCGCTCAGGCACTGCCTTCTCCATGAATTTGTAACAAGTTTCCAAACCGTGATTGCTCCTTTCGCAGAACACGCAGCGTGATGGCACATATCTTTCATCTGAACTTGTAGCCAACACCTTTCTGTGAGGACTTCTGTTTCTTTGGGCCTTAATAGCGTCACCTTCAATTGGTTTAAGGGCGTGCAAAGATGTGATCGGATTACATGCAATTTTGGCTTCGCGTGTAAGGAATGCTACAAACTGACTGAAACTTGGAAATGTTTGGCTTTGTTCTTCCACTTCCATAACCTTCCTATTCCACCTTGAGGTCAACCAATCTGGAAGTTTGGTGAGTAGTCTTTGATTTTCATTGCAGTCATTCAGCACAGTAAGCCCTTTGATCTGAGACATCGCCGCCTCACAACTGCGAAGGAAATCAACAAATTCCTGTAATTCAAGGCTGCTTTTGGGATTGATCTTGGGCCACGCGTTGAGTCGGTCTCTGAAGGCCTTGGCAATGAGGAAAGGGTTTCCATATCTTTCTTCTAAGATTGCCCCTGCAGAGATGTATGCCGCCTCAGTGCCCAGCAGAAAGTAGCTTTCAATGACCTTCCGTGCGGGTCCACCCACATACTTTCCTAGGTAATAGATCTTCTCTTCCGCCGGTATATTCTTCCTTTCAATGAGAGTGTTAAAGGACAATTTCCAGTCATTATACCGGAGTGGGTCACCATTGAACAATGCTGGCTCAGGTAGAGGAAGGCGGTTAGAAGAAACTGATTCTGCAAGCGCTCTAATTAGGGCAGCGGTGCTGTCTTCAAGCCTAACAGACTGCACACTTTCAGGAGGTGAGCAGGGCTTTATTGGGTTGGGCTTAGATTTGACCTCTTTCTTTATTCTCAGAGGACGAAAGCGATGGAGTAGCTCCTCCATATCTTCATCTGAGCATTCGCTCTGTGCATATGCTTGTTCTCGTGCCTTTGCAGCATTTAGTTTCTTGACTGTCTCTAACCGATCTATCTCTCTGCGCTTGGCTTCTAGGGTTTGTCTTCTCTCTGCATTTTCAGCATCTTGTTTAGCGAGCCAACTCCTTTGTTCAGCTTCAAGTCTTTGAATTTCTCTAAACTTGTTCTCTTGTTCTGTTAGGACCTCAAAAGTAGCTTCATTAGCTGCTGCCTCAGCAGCTGCATCTTGTCTCTTAGCTAAAGACAGGCTTGAATGTCTTGAGCTTAGTACTGAGCCACTTCTAGCCTTCGAGCGGTTAGACATCACACTCGGTGCGACACGCTTCAGCTCAAACTCTGGTTTACAATCCTTTTTCTCATCATTTCCCTTGGTCTCTGTAATTTCCTTTGATATTGCTATACAGATGTCCACTCTGCGACGTATGTCCTGATGTGGTATGCAAACACGACGTATATCTTCATAAATGCAACGCAGTTCCGTTGAAGCTTTCTCTATCTTGGCGGTATACTCCTGCAACAGGGCATTTGAATGACATGTGTCGAAGACTAGTGCAGCATCTTTAGCGATGATCCTCCATCTTTCATAGCTTAGATCAAAGTGTCGTTCAAGTCTTTCCACGCGTTCATTCTGTAATTCTTGGCCCTTTTCCGTTAACTGACGGACTCTATGGCCTCGCAGCGTCTCTTGAGGGTGTTGGGTATCAGATGCCTTAACTTCAATTGCAGGCTGCCCTTTCTTCCAGGGACTCAAAAGATCCAGCATAAGATTGTATGGTTCATCAAAGGTATTCTCTTTGCAGGACTGCTGCACAGTATGTACTGCACCCCCTCTGCCATCCTCACAGGGAACATCTACTTCTGACATTTTAGTTTGCTTAGCTGTAGTTCAATATCGATCACCTAATTTATTTACGCATTTTCTCTTTATTGTTATTCTAAGTCTACTTGTTTTAATTAGGTATTAATTCAAATTACGTTATTACTTCACATAGTATAGTCTAGGTATCTTTCCTTGTCTTCAATAAAGGTTCGCTGAATTATCTTAAGTGTAATAGGGCACACAAGTTCAGTTTATAATGTTGATGAACAAATAAGCTAGTTTAAGTTAAGTTTTAGAAACTCCCAATATGCCCACTAATATTGCTACATTGTGAAGGAGTTTCACTAGGCTAACTGACTGCTTACTGAATGCTTTTAACATTCACACAAGACAGAGGCTACATTTATCTAAATATCTTTGAAATTGTCTGAATACCTGTCAATCTATACAAACTACATCAATTCCACATCACAATATGTACGATGAAAATAACTCTTGGAAATGCAGAAAGGCAATCTTAAATTGTCTCTTAGTTGAACTGTTGCCAAATAGGCATCTTAAATGAGTCTCTTAAGCTCTTCAATGAAACGTTTAGCAAGTTCTTTAAGTAAGCATGCGTTTCCAACTGCAGCCAAAGTCAACCTAAAGCCACCTTCATGTAGACCGCAGTGGAACGTCTCCCTCGGCTCGCCGTATCCTCAGATGACGCTGAATGGCTGTGAAGACGTGAGCTTGATTCTTCCCGCTTGCTTGCTTCTCCATACAGTCTCTCAGAGCGTAGAGTTTTCACTGTAGCTCCCCAGTAATCCGCAGACACACGATGTTCAGTAAAAAACAGGGTGATCTTTATTTCCTCTGGTGATCGTGAATCCCGTGAAAACTGACAATGAAATAAACATAATCGTTGCTTGTAGCAACCACATGGTATTGCATCTGTATTACATTAACACAGCAAGCTAGTAGACAAAGTTAGCTTAAACTTTCAAACTATACGTACCTCTGTGGCAGCTTATTATCCAAGGAGCTAAACGGAAACTTTCTTATACTTTTATAATCCTCATGTAAGATGTAACTTTAACTACTATTATTGGAACTACTAGACAGTGCTATTAATTTTACCAGCGAGCTTCTCACGCCGCACCACAGATACCTAGTATGTGTGTACTCCTGAAATAGGTACCACATCATCATTACTTATGTAAATTAGTTCCGCCCCCGGCTATTCAGAACAATATACATATTATAACAGCACAACAATTAAATTGATAACAGTTACACCTGTGCTTCACTGACACCTGCGCCAAATCCAAGAACCTCTTCTCTGTCCCTCTCAATTTAACTGTAACTAGGAACATTAAGACACCTTCCATTCTCTACTTTTTTTTCTCTGCATCGCTCCATCTTTCTCTCTATCCCTCTCAGTCTACTTTCTCTCACACTCAATCTCTCTTCTTCACTCCATTTTTATCTCCTTTTTTCAATATTTTTTCTCTCTTTTTCTCTTTATCCAGAGCCACTCTTGTTCACTCTTCTTTCCTTTCTTCTTCCACTCTTCTTTCATTCTTTCACTTTTCTTTCCTTTCTTCACTCTCCTTTCTTCTTTCCTTCTTTGACTCTTCTTTCCTTCTTTCACGCTTCTTTCTTTTCTTCTTTCCTTCTTCAACTATTCTTTCCTTCTTTCACTCTTCTTTCCTTTCTTCACTTTTCTTCCCTTTCTTCACTCTTCTTTCTTTTCTTCTTTCCTTCTTCCACTCTTCGTTCCATCTTCCACTCTTCTTTCCTTCTTTCACTCTTCTTTCCTTTCTTCTTTCCTTCTTTCACTCTTCTTTCTTTTCTTCTTCCTTTCTTAACTTTTGCATTTCATGCACTGGTATTTCCTTCAGGAAATGCATTTTCTAGTTTATTTTAACCTCTCGTTAATTTATCCCAGGCTAAAATCATCAGCTAAATTGCGCGTGCACGTTCTGCTTTAAAAGGCATGAAAGGTCGATAACCAAAACCAGGTCTTTTTCAACGATATTATAGTCTAAACTCCAAGAAAAAGACTCATTTTTTTCTCCGCTAAGGCGGGATATGACCATGTACGCGTTATGAAGAATTCAAGACCATAATCATGTCAAAATTCATCACTGTCGCGACTGCAACAGCATTAAAGAAACTGTCCATAGGCTGTGTAAGTAGTGATATCTTTTCTTGACCTGAACATGTGACTTTGTTGCAGCGGGCAGAGCGTAGGGCTTGCATGCAGTTAATCGCCGGTTCGATTCCCTTCACCTTTCGTAAGAATTGTAGTTTTAAATCGCTTTGAATAAAACCGTCTGCTAAATGACTAAATGAAAATGTATTAATAAGAAATTCAATAAATTGAAGCAATGCAAATAAATTGTGTTTCTTTCTTTCTTCTTATCATGCAACCACCTTACCATCCACATCCACCATCCACCACTGCACAAAAACTAGACACGTTTGCAAAACTAAACGTTTGCAATGATGTAAGTTAAAGTAGGTAAAACAACTTTAGCCAATATCTCCGTAATGGTGATGGGTTATGTGCTCAAATTTCCTGGGATCAAAGAAAACGTTAGTATTCATGTGCAAACTAAAAATCACGTCTCAGGCTGAGCATGAAAGTTATTTCTGGTTTATCAACTGTACCAATGTCATATAATTATGAGTGCTTTGTTCTCCGCATCGCCGACATTACAAAAATAGAAGACATTCAATGTTCGACGGTGGTGTATGCAATAAATGACTCGAGAAGGTCTTTTAAATTAATTATTCCTTGTCGGGTGGATCGGTAGCACTCATACAAGAACTCATCATGATGGAAAAATTGATCTTCTTGGCGATCGCAAAGAACTCTTCCTACGCTAATCAAACTATTAACCTTGTCAATGGGATCCCTCCTTTTGTCGTGGGTGTGGCAAGTTTAGCCAGCTAAACTTTGCTTAGCCTGTCCTGCAGCAGGCTAGGGCTAAGCGATTAATTACCATGGTTATTGAGCAAAAGTTGCTACGGCGAACTCTCTAAAGCGGTGTTGTCTTTTTTTAGCCTGGAATTTAGCTTGCTAAACCGCTTAGCGAGCGTCGCCGAATAGTACCCAGGTAGGTGCTATTCCTGAGCTAAACTAGCCACTGACTGCATTCACTCAAGAAGAGGACAACGGATTTGACGGTTATGAGCTCCAACGAAAGTGCACCAACTTTAAATTATACTGGCCAGTAGAACATTTTGGTATTGTGTGCTATGTATGCGGTGTTTAACTGTTTACATGTTAATATGTTGTGTAAATAAATATGGAATTGTTTTTTCGAAGCTGTCCGAGTTGGTTAAATGGACATTTAAATTAGCATCCCACCACCGTAGTTATATTTTCTCCAGACAAAATGAAATGAGCCATATCATTGGTGGGAGGGCTACATACACTAGCTTGCAACTATTAATATCTTATTTATAACTCATCATAATACAATAAAAAAACAATCGTTTGAAAATAATGGTATTAGACAATAAAACAACGTTTTTTCAGTTCTGATCAGATGACAATTTTAAAACCATAGACATATATACATGTATATATACATTATATACAGTGGGGAAAATAAGTATTTGAACCCCTGCCGACTTCGCAAGTTTGGCAACTTGCAAAGAAATGTGTGATCTAGAATTGTAATGGTAGGTGTATTTTAACAGTGAGAAACAGAATATCAACAAAAAAATCCAGAAAACTGCATTTTATAAGATTTATGACTTTATTTGCATTTGATGCAAAAAATAAGTATTTGAACCCCCAAGCAAACAGCAATAATCCTGGCTCCCAATGGCCAGTTATGTGCCCAAAAAGCACACAGATTAGTCCTCATTAGGTCTAACAAGGTATACCTGATCTCAACTGATGACCTGTATAAAAGAAACCTGTCCAAAGAATCATACTTCACACCTTCAACCTCACCACCATGGGCAAGACCAAAGAGCTGTCCAAGGACGTCAGCGATAAGATTGTAGACCTGCACAAGGCTGGAATGGGCTAAAAAACCACCGGCAAGCAGCTTGGTGAGAAGCAGATAACTATTGGTGCGATTATTCATAAATGGAAGCAACACCAAACAACTGTCACCCGCTCTAGGTCTGGGGCTCCATGCAAGCTATCCCCTTGTGCGGAATCAGTGATCATTCGGAAGATGCAGAATAACCCCAGAACTACACAGGGGGAGCTTGTGAATGATCTCAAGGCAGCTGGGACCAGAGTCACCAAGAAAACCATTGGCAACACACCACGCTGTCATTTTTTGAAGTACTGCAGCACTCGCAAGGTCCCCCTGCTCAAGGAAGCGCATGTACAGGGCCATCTGAAGTTTACCATTGCACACTTGAATGATTCTAGGGAGGATTGGGAGACAGAATGTGGTCAGATGATACCAAAATCAAGCTCTTTGGCATCAACTCGACTTGCCGTGTTTGACAGGGGGGGGGAATGCTGAATATGACCCCAAGAGTACATCATACCCACCATCAAGCATGGCGGTGGAAACATTATGCTTTGGGGCTGTTTCTCTGCCAAGGGTACAGGACGACTCCACCGCATCAAGGGGACTATGGATGGGGCCATGTAACGTGGAATATTGGGCTTGAACCTCATTCCCTCATTCCCTCCCATTGAAAACACAACCTTAAAGATTTGGAGAGGATCTGGAAAGAGGAGTGGACCAAAATCCCTCCTGAGAAGTTTGTAAACCTGGTGACAAACTACAAGAAACGTCTGACGTCTGTGCTTGCCAATAAGGGTTATTCCACCAAGTACTAAGTCATTTTTGTCAGTCAGTTTTGGGGGTTCAAATACTTATTTTTTGCATCAAATGCAAATAAAGTCATAAATGTTATAAAATGCATTTTTCTGGATTTTTTTGTTGATATTCTGTTTCTCACTGTTAATATACACCTACCATTACAATTATAGATCACACATTTCTTTGCAAGTGGCCAAACTTGTGAAATCGCAAGGGGTTCAAATACTTATTTTCCCCACTGTATATAGTTTAAACTAGAGCTCAAAATGACGTAATCACTTCCGGTTTCTGTGCCTCACCAGCTCCGAACCTCACTGCACGTCCCTGATTCATGCCCCCTGTTATTGTAGGCCTACACATTAAGTGATTTACAAGACTACAAGCCCATGTTGGATGCCACACCTTTTTTTGTTTTGTTTACTAAGTGTTGTAAATTATCATTAAGAAAATCTAAGCAATTATCACTGACATCTGCCCCTAAATTTAACAATAGGCCACTTTCACTTCTCTCACATCTGCCTCATTAGCAATAGTACCCTACTTTTTATCATGTATTGCCATAAGGTTTATACTATCATTTCCTCATATTTCTATATTTTTTGTTCTTAGATAAATCTATCTGAAGTGTCAGATAGCTCAGGAGATGAGAGTAAAGTGGAAGGAGCGGAAATTAATGAGGAGGAAGAGGAAGTAGAGATGTTGGAAGTGGTAGGAGAGGTGGAGGAGGTTGAAGAGGAAATGGTGGAAATGACAGGGAGAGTTAGGAGGGGAAGAGGACTATGGCAAGGGAGGAGAGGGAGAAGAGGGGCAAGAGCAAGAGGGGGTGCATGGGCAAGAGGTGGGGTGGGCAGGGGGAGGAGAGGAAGAGGACCAAGAGCAGTGCAAGGAGAACTGGATGAAGAACTTTGGTCGCAAACTCTGACATCCCCCTCCATCGAGCCATGTGACCTGGCCCAAAATCTGCTGTGACTAATGTCCTGGACATTTTGCTGCAGCTTGTGGGAATGTGTTTCCTTACAAATTTGTGTATGTGTACCAACATGTGTGCATCTCTCAATCCCTCCGCCACATGGTACGATGTGACGGAGGAGGAGATGAGAGCGTTTATTGGCCTAAATATTTTATTGGGCATCCACCGCGTGCCATGTCTGGCGGATTATTGGAGCACGGATCTTGCTGTTCGTGTGCCTTTTGTTGTTTCAGTGCAGTGGTGTGTCAGACACCACTGACAAATTGACAAAGGTCCGGCCATTTATTGAGATCCTACAGAGAAACTTCCCGAAAATGTTCAGTCCCTGGCCATCCTTATCTGTAGATGAGGCAATGATCAAATTTGATGGCAGGCTTCGCTGGAAGCAGTATATGCCCAAAAAAACAGTGAAGTGGGGAATTAAAATATGGTGCCTGTGCGACTCCCTGACAGGGTACTGTCTTTCATTCCAAATTTACACAGGCAAGGATGGCACAAGCGGGAAAGGGTTGGCCCACAGGGTTGTTATGGATTTGTTGCAGGGTTACCTGGGGGCAAATTATTATGTCTATGCAGACAATTTTTTTTCTTCACTTCCCTTGGTGACAGAGCTTCTGGATAATAAAACATATTACTGTGGCACTATCCGAAAAACATCGAAGGGCTTTCCAAAGCACATCTTGGAAGCCAAACTGGCGATAGGGGAGAGTATTAAAGAAATTAAAGAAGGTATGATGGTTTGTCGCTGGATGGACAAGAGGGATGTCTATCTCATCAGTACAAACAGTTCCGGGCAAGATACATTGAAGCCTCGCAGTAGATTTAGCACTGATATAATTACTGTACCTGATGTAGTCTCAGACTACAACAGGAAAATGGGAGGGGTTGACCACTTGGACCAGTTCAGAAGCTACTACAATGTTGGCCGTACTGGTAAAAAATGGTGGAAGTACATCTTTTGGGGTATATTAAACATTTAAATCATTAATTCATACATAATCTGGATGCTGCAGCAGAAGCCACTGCCCAAAAACAGAAGGTCTCGCGCTCTGTTCCGATATCCATTCCCTCCGTACCTACCATCCTTAGTTTGAGTATGTAGGGTGTTCCGATTTCGATCGCGGAGAAAAGAAGTATACCCAAAGGACCCGTATGTGTACTCATAATGGACAAAACGCTGAGTGTGGAACCAGGGTACACTTTCCATTCTCAACGGCCGCCATCTTGTCTACGTAGCGGAAGAGACGGAGCCAGGCAGAGCTTTTCGTTTTATTTCGAAATCAATGGCGGACATAATGGCTACAGTGGCTACGATAGCAGAGTCAGTAGACCACAAGGCTACAGACCGTAAATGTCAATATCAGCAGTAATTAAACAACTGTACTGATATTAAATGTACTACTAACATGCCATTCTCAAATTAAAGCCAGTGACATGAGTATTTTGGTGGTTTTTAACGATGTATACCGACAGTTAGCATACCTAGCTAGCCTAGCTTGGTAGCATTACCATTGGTTCTGAATGGCAGTTATGCTAAGCAGCTGGCTATCCCCCCACCCGGGACTGTAGTTAATTTCCGGTAAGTGCACCACGGAGTATTAGATTTGGAACAACACTCACCTGCTGAGAATTTGCGTACCTAGTAAGTGTGTACTGCGTATAAGTATACTCATGGAGGTATGGAAACGGAACATAGCAATGGTCCCTAAAGGCCTTTAAATTACTTTAAATAAACTTGTTCATGCAATGTGTGATGAATTATCTGGGAGGAAGCGGAGTGTCCAGGGAATGCACACAGGAGGGGTAGACTTTGTTGTGTCACGAAATTTAAAAGAGGGGCACTCATTGGCTCATTATGAGGGGAGGAAGAAAGGGTGCTCAAGCTGCATCAGAGCGGGACGGCGCACTAAGAGTGGGAGATTCATAGAAACATCTTTTGGCTGGTCCACATGTTAAGTGCCCTTGTGCAAAATGGGACCATGTTTCCAGGAGTTCCATGGCATGTTGTAGTGGACTCGGTGGCTACGGCCGAACACCACCCTTACCTATTTATTATCCCTTACCTACCCCACTCCCACTCGTGCTATATTGCTTAAATATAATATATAAATAAATGATTGTTATTATTATTTCAATTACAGTTATAGTTGTTGTTACTTTTTAGTTGTTGCACAGTATTTATTTTATACTCTGCTTCAGCGTGAATGTGATATAATTGACTAACAATTAAAATCTCATATTATTCTACAATAAGACAAATAAATATTATTATTGTTATCTCAGTGTTGTATTTAATGACATGGTAATTCACACTGACTGATGGCGCAAGTGAAAGTGCCAAACCTTTGTGCCGTATGCCATGCTTTGCCGTGCTATGCGAACTGAACTAAATTAGAAGTTAAAACAAACACCTCAATCACCTGAGATGTTGATATGTTATCCAAACAATACCTCTATATGCCTAAAGTACATTTTGTATTGTAACTTACTACTTTAACTATTTGTATCAGGTTAAAAAGCAGAGTGAATACTTGTTTTGTCACAAAATATCCTTTTTGATACAATTCAATGGTCATCTATGGAAAACATGATGGTAGAATTCTTAATGGATCACATATCATTTTAAAGAGTTATTTCCAATCTTTAAATAGAAAGAAACTTACAATGGACACTTTTCATTAGTTTTTAAGTTATTCTTGGTTATTTGAAATGTTTCTCAAATTGCCTTTTTCTTTCGGAATTCCCAGGAATCAGGAGCATTGTTGTAAAATTCTATTGGGGTATAGAGGGCCTATTGATGCTGCAGTGCAAAATATTCCCCACAGAAGACAAACAGCTCCGTGTGAATCCGGTAATGTTGAACTCATAGAAGACGGGACAAGGACATCTGGTTGTTGTAAAGTGCGGAGGGCGGAGTCTTGTAATACGGAAGTTGGAGTAATATCGAAAGCAGAAGAAGAAAGACTCCATACAATGTCACATTTACATATCCAACTTAAAATTATTTAGAAGACGTGTGAAATGGAGGGATGGTTAGGCTCATCTGAGACTCCAGTGGGGATTTATTTGTATATTCTGATCTCCTTTCCTCTCGCCAATGGTTAAGGTAGGCTCTTGGGGTATATTGACGCTGCAGCGCAAACATATTACTCACACAAGGCAAGGCAAGGTCGTGGGAATCCGATAACGCACGACCTACACTCTATACATTTCTAAATACTAATACTTGTAAAAATGTATAGCCTAAGGGTGTTGCTACCATGCCACTTTACAGTCGTACAGTATTGATGACTGAAGCAGGCTTTGTGTCAATCAAATTAATGTAACCAGAACAGCGGCTAACTTTTACCCTCTAACCAGAACAAACATCTACCCGTCTTCATTTGTTGAACTCGTAGATTCGTCCGATATCGCCATAACCTGCTCATCCCAAAAAGATGCCCGTTCAAAGAAGACATGACTTGATGATTTATTTTCATCTGTTACTCAGCTTCGCTCTGTGTGAGGAAGGTGAGTGTGTTTGTTACATTAATTACTTAATGTAGGCCTAGGCTTTTTCGGACACATTCAGAATCAGGTTATATTGGCAAAGTAAGTTTGCACAAACAAGGAATTTTACTTGGTAAAGTGACTCAGTGTGCGTAGGCTACACACAATATACATTACAATACAAAACAAACACAATATAAAACAAACACCATATAAAACAAACAGTGCGACGTTCTAACTCTAATAATGATCCAATTCACCTCGTACGACTTCACGAGAGACACGCCCTTTCTATTCTGATGATTGTACGACTCACCTCTACCTGCATGGTTCTACGAGAGGCTGTGGAGATTACCAACGGTTTATTATGATGTTACAAGGCCATTACATCATCAACAACAAACTATAAAATAAGAAATCGTTATTTTTTATCCCGTGTATTTTCAGTTAATGATCAGAGGCTGTTGTTGTGAAATGCATTACTAACGACAATGACCAAGCTCGCGGTTATTGCCGAATATTTTCTATTATTATACCACATAAACAGTTCTGCTTTTTTACGTCTACAATTTACGTTATTTTACAATTTAATCATTTACACTGCATGCTCTGTTAACTCAAACACAAAGAGGCTGTTCGAAAACCAAGAAATGTTTTTATTATTGCTGTAATTAGACGACGTCTCCCTATGCTTTATATGCAGCGAGAGCCACGATAGAGCAAGCAAGAAGGGAGATGACGGTTATCCTCCTGCATCGCCGCTGGTGCCCTTCATAGTTTTTTTCATTTTTACAAACTTGTCCCTGATCTTCCTCCAACTCCTAATGCACTCCTGGACCTCCAGCCCCAGGTTCCCAGCGATCTCTCAGCGATTTTTTTAAAAACGGAGGTGCTGTCATATAGGGAACGAAACAGGAAACGTCATTTTAGCTAGGGGTGTCGGACCATAGACATGTATAGGTAGACGCCGCCTCCACTGCTTCAGCCCGTTGCCTCGGCGAAACGCGTCGCCGCCATAGGAGCGCTCTGACGCCAGAGGTCTGTCAAACGTGTTAAACAACCGCAAGTTGCCAGGAGCTGCGGTTTATCTGGATACAAATCACGATAACCTTTTACATTTCGCAACCGATTTCATGGAGTATTCAAGGGTTTATGCTCTACGTGAAGTGTGTGAAAAAGATTTGCCTCTACATTACTTTGAATCTCGCTAGTTAAATCGTCAGTCATTCATGTGCGTGGGTCTATGATAAACGCGCACCTGTCTTGCACAGCTCGTGCACTTTGAAAATACTGAGAAGCTCTATAAACTATCGAAATAGTGCTTCTTTAGTTACTACGTATTGACCATCATTACAGTATTTCTCTGTTCCTAAAACACATTTTTTCAAAACATGCCTCGGTTTCTCTGAACACTAAACCCAAGTGCCAACTCCCTAAACCAATTCTGCTCAACTTTAAGCACAATTCTCTGCTTTAAACACAGATTTCAATTGTTAACCGCACTTTCTTCAAACCACAACACACAATTCTCTGCTTTAGACACAGTTTTCAATTGTTAACCACATTTTCTTCAAAACACTAAACACCATCCTCTCTACTTTGCATGCTTCATCAATGCCAAAACCTCATTGTGTTCAAACAGAAAACACTGCTAATCAAATGACAAAACTTCCATTTCCAAAGCTGTTGTGCAATTTGAAATCAAAACTTTAGATCCTAGTTTGGAGAACAATTTATGGCAACATTGAAGTGAGTGGTGATCAGAGAGGCAGAGGAGGAGGAGGAGGAAAATGATGAAGAGGAAGAGCAAGACGGAGAGCCATTACTGTATCTCTGATGAGATTCAGGCCAATGTGTTCAAACATGTGGTCAACATGGGTTTGACCATGCAGGAGGCTGGCAAGGCTGGCCAGAGGGTTCAACCAAACATAAGCCGCTTCTCAGTTGCACCGATTCTCCGGACATTCAGAAGAGAGAATGGGTAAGAAACACTACTATGACAATAAAACACTAGTTTGAATGCCTTACTGTATCAGGAGCATAGTATTGTTGTATTTTACTGTAGAATATTTTACATTGTACTGTATTTGTAAAATTACAGTATATGTAAACAAATACAAAGTGCAACCATTGATGACCAAGACATATTCCTAAACATCAATACAAAGAGCCTAGCCACAGTGGACCATGTTCTAAGGCAGAACATCTCGAGAATGAAGCAGGTGTACAGGGTGTCTTTTGACAGAAACTCTGATAGAGTCAAACAATTACAGTATGATATGACTATGTGCAAGTAAGTCATATACGTTTCCACAACTGATTACGTCCTATCAGCACAGAAACATTACTGTACTGTATTGTAATCCAATCAAATGTTCAAATCAAACTGTATTTTCAGATGTTTCACAACACAACAATTGTCGATATTGTCTTGAGCAAGAACAGGATGCAGTCTAGTTTTTTTGTCCTTTTATTATTTTACATTTTTCTTTCATTTTTGAGTTAAAACATTATACAGTTACAATATTTTACAACAGGAGAAAGCGTACAGTAACACTGGAGATGAAAAGGCATAATACTCCTGATAAGGCCTTCATACTAGTGTTTTCCCATTTCATAGTAGTGTTTTCCATTGAGCACATCAGTGTTCAATCAATGCTTAAAATGTCTACTCAAATAATGGTCTGTGTTTGTTGTTTGAAAACAAAATGCCCTTTTGAGGTGATATAATAGTGTTTTGAAACCAAAGTGTCATTTTGCAAGAGATATAAAGGGTTTTGCATTTTGTGTGAGTGGTTTTGGGATTTGTGTTTAGAGCTAAGAGAAACCGAGGCATGCTTTGAAAAAATGTGTTTTAGGAACAGAGAAATACTGTAAGAGAAAGAGCATACATCAAATAGTGAAATACTGGCAGTCAGTGTGTTTTTCATAGTTTAATAGTTCCTTTTCAAGTATGTGCATTAAGAAATGAATGACTGTGCATTAAGAAATGAATGACTCAGTATAATGTGCAATGGAATAACATATATATGATATACAGCCGCGGAAAAAATTAAGAGACCACTTCAAAATTATCAGTTTCTCTGGTTTTACTATTTATTGGTATGTGTTAAAGTAAAATGTACATTTTTGTTTTATTCTATAACCTACTGGCAACATTCCTACCAAATTTCAAATAAAAATATTGTCATTTAGATCATTTATTTGCAGAAAAATGACAATTGGTCAAAATAGCAAAAAAGATGCAGTGTCTTCAGATCTCGAATAATGCAAAGGAAAAAAGCTCATATTCATTTTTAAACTACACAATACTAATGCTTTAACTTAGGAAGAGTTCAGAAATCAATATTTGGTGGAATAACCTTGATTTAAAATTACAACTTTCATGTGTCTTGGCATGCTCTCCACCAGTCTTTCACATTGCCGTTGGGTGACTTTATGCTACTCCTGGCGCAAGAATTCAAGCAGCTCGGCTTCTTTTCATGGCTTGTGACCATCCATCTTCCTCTTGATCACATTTCAGAGTTTTTTTTATGGGATTCAGGTCTCGAAATTGGGCTGGCCATGACAGGGTCCTGATCTGGTGATACTCCATCCACACCTTTACTGGCCTGGCTGTGTGGCATGGAGCATTGCCCTGCTGGAAAAAACACTTCTCAGAGTTGGGGAACATTGTCAGAGCAAAAGGAAGCAAGTTTTTCTTCCGGGACAACGTTGTACTTTGCCTGGCTGAGGTTTGTAAAAGACCATAAGGATTGAACCAAAGCGGACTGGAGGGTCTCCTAGTTCGTCTTCTCTGATGAGTCCAATTTTCAGCTTTGCCCAACACATGGTCGTCTGTTGGTTAGACGGAGACCTGGAGAGGCCTACAAGCCACAGAGTCTTGCACCTACTGTGAAATTGGACTCATCAGAGAAGACGAACTAGGAGACCCTCCAGTCGGCTTTGGTTCAATCCTTATGGTCTTTTACAAACCTCAGCCAGGCAAAGTACAACGTTGTCCCGGAAGAAAAACTTGCTTCCTTTTGCTCTGACAATGTTCCCCAACTCTGAGAAGTGTTTTTTCCAGCAGGGCAATGCTCCATGCCACACAGCCAGGCCAGAAGCAGTGGAGGCGGCGTCTACGTATACATGTCTATGTGTCGGACAGCTCGGATCGGATAGTGAGAAAATTCAAGCGGTGCTCCAGAGGCCATCCGACACCCTCGGATGGCTCTCCGAGGTGCTCAAAGGTGTGGTCACACTTCAAGGAGGGCGTTTAAGGGCGTGCCTCGTGAGATCGGAGAGCATGATCGGATAAGCATGTGGGGGTAAGAAAGGGTAGGCTATACAGGAGCTGCGAATTGTTACACAACAATAGTGCAAAGAAGAAGTGGAGAGTGCCAAAAGTGCAGGGATAAATGCTACAGTGGGTTAGCTGTTCAGTAGTGAGACGGCGAGGGGAAAGAAACATTTGTTTCTCACGCCCCATAATGCCCTGTTATTGATATACAGCCGAGTTTCCATCCAAACCATTTGCATATTTGAATTGCCTTCTTATAAATATAGACTAGTAAATTAGAGTCTGCCCGCGATTTCTTCATCATCTGCTAATTAACATCGGAAATAGGTAGCTACCCCTAATCACAGGCGGAGTTCTGAGCAGCTTGTGAACTTGAGGATAATACATTTAGGAATAGCCTACTTAAATAGGAATACTTATGTAACAGGAGCATAAGGGGGGTAACCCCACAGCCCTGTGTAAGTAGCCAACTACGCCACCCTGGGAATTACACCCAGAGAATATTTAATCTAAATGTTAAAAAAACGTTTTACATTTACGTTACGTTCTAATATACCGTTAGCACACCATTAATTCAACTCCATTGGTAGCTGACGTTACCACTTATTAGCCAGCTGTGCTGTTGTTATGTTCATGGAACTACTTGTTACAGGACCTATTTTATACGCAGTGCATTACTACACATAAAATAGGTCCTTTAACAAGTAGTTCCATGAACATAACAACTATAATCTGCTGTTGCTCTGATTTTGGGAGGTGGTCTACCTGTTGCTTTGATAGCTAACTTGCCACTGTAACTCAATCCCTGGAATGGTTTGAGTAGTAAAATCATTGAAACCTTTGGTTTGTACAGGCGTTCTTGTCTGAAGCAAATATGCACCTTTGAAACAGACTTCATTTATATTGTCTTATATCGTTATCGAATGAAAATATAAATATCTATCGTGATAATTTTTTACCCATATCGCCCAGCCCTACATTTAACCCTACATTACAGTTATGTAGCAGACATATTTGGATAACTGCGACACTACATGTAGTAAACAGATAAGATTTTATATTGATACTAAACAGACTTGTAAATTCCCACAAAATGATGACGGAACACTCACTGTCTCATGGACGCACAGAAAGAAAGAACGTGCAAATGATCTGGTCCGAAAATGGTCCACCAAACTAGCCTACTGCTGCTGTTGATTCTTCTGCTCCTACTTCTTATGACCAACACTGATCAGAGATGCGTCCGGCTTATGTAGTGGTGACGTGACGATGTGATTGACGGGTCAAGGGGTGTATTCTGATAAGCTTTTGTATAACACTGTGCGTTAAAGCTTGGAGATCCCCCCTCAAAGCACACGCGCACACATGAATGCATAAGCATGCGAGCACGAACCCAATTCTGTAAATTATGGACACATCTAGACATCTTTTCGCCCCTGTCGTCTTAGGATTGACATCTGTGCACACACAGCAAAAAGAGTGGACACGCATTTCACCTGGCCTCAAGCCAAAGTCTCAGGCTCTGACTAAAACGCCGAGGAGGCTAGCCCCATTCTTAGGCCATTCTGAGGACATAGCTCTCAACCATAGTCAAGGTTCTCCCATTCTAGACATCTCCTTTTAAATGTCTAAGCAGGAGGTAATGTCAGCCAGAGTATATAAATGTTTTTCAAAAACAGGGACAGGTTTGTCTTCCTTCTCAGTTTATTGGAACTGTACTGTTCCCTTGTAGTTCCACCTACAGTAAAAGTAGACGTGGAGAGCCCTCCAGTCATCGGCCAATCAGAGGTCCCGTTGGCGACGTGCACCGCGACTCAGGCCTGGCCAGAGGCACAGGTGTCATGGGATGTGGGTGACCTAGACGGCGTTCGAGAAGTGACCAGGTCAGCTGGGCATCCAGACGGAACTGTCACTGTCACCAGCCACCTGATGGGCGTGCCCTCTAAGAACATCCACCGGAAGGAGGTCCGCTGTTTGGTCAGACACCCCACCCTGGAGAGAGAGAGGATTGTGCCCTACACCATAGATGTGCATTGTGAGTAAAAGTGTCCTATCTGCAAAAACACTCTCTCTTCCGCTCTCTCTTTCTCTCTCTCCCTCTATTTTTCTCTCTCTCTCTCTAAATTTGAATCAATATACAAAAATCTATACAAGTACATTTTTTGAATATGCAAAATCTCTCTCTCTCTGTGTTTGTGTGGTGGTTGTTTTTTAATGGTTACAGATGCCCCACTGATGGGAAAAATCATAACTCCCGAAGGTGGGACAGAGGCAAGGGAATACCAGTGTGTTGCCGATGCCAACCCCGCACCAACAAGCTTCGTGTGGAGGAGGTAAGGAGAGGCCAAACCGCAGCCACCTGTTTACACCCTCAGGCCAGTTCCTTCAACCTGTATGCATCCATTTCCTGGAAGCAGCGTGAGGGTTATATGACTGTACTGATTGTCTGAAAAAGTACATGGAAACATTTTAAGTCGCCATGTTTCAAATTGTAGACTTTGTCGGTGGTAGTCCAACCAAAGACTTCATTACCCACAATTCCCTTATCACCTAAACTTTCTAATCTGCATTCTGCAAGACAGCATTGGCTGCAACCAAGGTGTTAAAAAACGTGACGCACTTTTTGACTATAAACTGCGTTGAAACGATACATTCATTCTCTTTGCGCTCTCTCTACTCTGGCGTTGGCCAGCTCACATCTCTCTATCTCCTGGCGTCGGCTAAGGAGCATCAGTCCTTCCACCGTCATCTGGTGAAGGCCTACTCTCTTTGTTAGCCAAACACTGCCCGCTAACTAAGACAAAGTATTTTAGCAAAGCAGCTAACATTAGACCTGCTAACTAGCTAACTCTGCAACGGGAACAAAGCACAACAGAGACCTCGCGGAAACTGCAACATTCCGAGCGATCAACTCCTCGGAACTTAACTGCAGTGAAACAAAGACTTCACAAAAAGGACAACTTTCTCCATCTCCGGACATCCTCATCTACGTCAGCACAACTTTCCCCAAAGGACTGGTAAACTGACATTGACTGGGCATTTAGCTATTCACAACCTGGCTAAGCATAGGACTGTTTACATATGCCATTGTTCATGTATTGTATCTGTTTTGTTTACCGAACATAACTGTTATATACTTTCATTGTTAGTTGGTAGTTGGCTTCGCCACACCATCTAAGGGTTAACGTTAGGATTGCTTCTCATATACATCGGGACTTGCATGCGTTACTAACCACTTCCCTCTTCTAATATGGCATCTTAAATAACATACGATAACAAATACATTGGCCTTCATATAGCCACACACGCGAAGCTCATAATCGAACTTCCCGCTGCAGAAAGGCTCGTCCTTTTTCATCACCACACATGTATGTTCACGATTGCACACACATGCACGCGGAACTACGTGGTCAGGACAAAGGAACACACACACACACACACACACATAGTTTCAGGCGCGCTCCTAACAGCGCAACTCTGAGCTTACAAGCTCGCTCGCTCGCACACGCACACTCCCTCTCCCTTACACATACATATACTTCTTCAATTAATTAGTTAGGTACATTTAGCTAGATTACATATTGTGTGTTATTTCTTTATCATTGTGTAATAAATACTTTGATTTATATACGCTGGTTTATTTAATGTTACACAAGAATGGACGTTGTCAACCTCTTCTATTCAGAACTCCAATGACCTTCAACCATACTATTAATAAGGTAACTGTGTTTGTAGTTATTAATTTAATTATTAATCAGAGTTCCAAATTGATAGTATAATATATTTTATGAGACTGATATATTTAATGAGACTGATTTGTGGATTATCAACTTAATTGATCTGCCTTTGTGTTGAATGGTTGATCCCTGTCCAATCGGGTGAGATTACCAACATATTGTTGCTGTTGCAAGGACAGCACCAGTGTGTCTTGGTGGCCCTCGTGAAGACAATATCACAATTCATACACAATTGCACCCACATTCACCCGGCGCCTGCTCATTGGGTAAGATACCTACATAATCTGGTACTCCAATATGAGAATGGTACCCATTTTACCCACATAATATGGCGCCCCTGCGTGAGGATAGTACTGTTGGCAATCATTCATTATTTGTGTAATATTAATGACCGCTTAATTTCAGGCCAAATTCAGAATTTGATATTCTAGTGTTAAACTAGTCTAAAAGTCGTAACACTCACCGCCACTAGTCTGTCATAGGACTAAGTCCTAGCTGTACTTACAAATAAGTGCAAAGCTTTATATATCAAATTGAGCTTACAAGCTATTTGATATTTTATTAGTGAATAATCACTTTTTCCAAACCTTGGAAATCTTAGAACTTGCTATTGCTGCTAGCCATTCAGGTTAAACCTACTCTGTAGGAATTGTGAATTTCTGTCCAGCATTTGAATACCACGTATTCAATGCAACATTGTCAAGCTGTCAGCTGTAACTGTGCTTAATCAAACTGTTTCCCTTATTTTTAATTAATTCACAGCGTGCCACCGGCCCTGTGAAAGAGAGCTTGTACCTGACTGTTACTGCCACGCATTCCAGCCAGTAATCGGAATAGAGACTGAGAGAGAGCCACAGCGAGCTACCGGCCCTGTGAAACACTTGTGTACCTAGCTGTTACCACCACGTGTTCCAGCTTGAATTTAGGTAACTGTGACTGACCCTGACTGTAATTGCCCTGCATATCAGTTAGTGTACCCAAACTTTTATGCCCACTAGACCCACTAGATGGCGCTGTAGCTACACCTCATTCCAGGAAGCTACTCCTCATAGCGTAGGTAACTACACTTCTAGGTTAGGCTAGTGTACTGTCCAAGTTACACTACAAGGTGTCTGCCACTGCAACACCATAGCCAAGTACCTAAGTTAAATTCATAACCTACCCTATTTTACATTACTTTAGCTTACCCCTCTAGCTAAACATAACAATGGATAACCCCTGTGTAGATCAGTTTATCTCTTCCGTAGCACAAAGCCTAAAACCTGGTTACCCTGAACTCATTAACAGTTTGAGTTTTAGTGAATGCAGGAAGGAGATAGACTCTCTACTAAATAACAGGTATGATGCGCAGACTGCATCCAAAGACCCATTGTTAACGTGCTTGCTACTGAACTTTCACAGGCAAACCAGCCTTGCCTTCCAGAGCAATGCAGCATTAGAAGCGCAGAATGCTAGTCTCCTCCAAGAGGTACAGACAGCTAACAAGAAAGCTATGCGCTACCTAGGAGACCTACACTCAACAGAGTTAGAACTCTGTTCACACAAGGAGGAGCTACTGAAGGTTAGGTCAGAATACCCTGCCCCACCACAGTCGTTCAGCCGATGTGAGTCTGGTTACTCTGATTCACACTCCTCCCTTGGTGAAAGGTCTACCCCTCCTTCATTCAGATGGGAACACTTCCCAACTGACCATCAGTCCTTGGGAATGAAGTCAGCTCCTCAACCTCCACTGAGAGACCGAGTTAACAGCCTGACTTCCCATTTGCCCCTAACAGATACAGAAGAAACAGGTAGTTTATTCCCCAGTAGATATACTGCCCATCCTTCTTCTCAGCCTCTGTTAAATAACACTTTCTTCCGTGCCCTTCCCTCCGAAGGCAGGACTAGGTCATGTACAGACTGTTCAGCCTCCTCTCCATACATCCACGAGAGTGAGTACCGCTGTCCAGCATCTGCCTCTCACCCAGAGAGAAGCACATTAGAATGTGATAGACATGTCCGTTCCCATGCTAGATTAGTCTCGCCTTCTTCAGAAAAGACCCTACAGAGTCCCCGTCTAGAAGTGCTTGAGCTCATAGCTAAGGACATTAAAATGTTTGACCCAGACCACCGTGATCAACACATTGACGATTACTTTAGGGAACTAGACAATAACATGACTGACCTACCCAATGCAAACCAAAGGGAGAAAATTAAACTCATGTGGAAAACCAGCTCTAAAGCAGTCCACAAGTTTATTCAGGCACAACCTCCCCGTATCAGAAATGATTACACCGAGCTCTGTCATGCTTTAAAAGAAGAATACTCTTCTCCTGTTGACGAGATCGCTTCATTGGTTGCTGCCTCCCAAGTCAAACACACCCGTCGAGAACACCCTAGGGATTTCTATAAACGTTTGAGACATGCATACTTCCAGGGCAAGAATGCACCAGGCTTAGAAGAAAGTTCCACCTTCAAGTCTCTGTTCTTGCGCAACCTGCACCCATGTGTGCGCACTCACGTTTCCCTAATGACGCATGAAGGTAACCTCTCAATGAATGAGATCAGGAAGATGACACAGATGGCTTGGGAAACTGTTGTCAATTCCAAAGAAAGGGGGAAAACAACTGAGCCTACCTGCTCAGATACTAAAGCGTCTCCCAAATTCACGGCCTCACAAGTTCACCCTCACAACAGACCAAAGGGGGGTGACAAACGGCCACATAGGGACACTGAGTGTAACCGCCATGTCCATCATCAGCGTCGTAATGGAAATACATCCCCTAGAAGCAGCAGAAGGCCATATTCTGAAATCATGGCCCAGAAACATGACCTGCCCCTAGATTCGACCGACGATGACTACCGGTACACTGACCGACACTCAGACCCTGGCCGCAAGGCTACAGACAGTGATAGTGCCTCTGACTGCCCCTCTGACTACGGTTACCCCGAGCGTAACAGCCCTGAGCCACGAGTCAGCCGACACTACAAGCGCATGAACTCCAGAGTTCGCCACTAAACTGTCTGTTGAGCCAAACAACACAAGCCACCCTGCACTGACAGTAAGACAAATGCTTGCTCAGGGATCTCACTTTTCTTGTAGTTGTATAGGCCAAACTTGGATTTGTTAGCAACAGCAGCAACTTCCATTATTCTGAACTAGTTTCATTAAAACTACTGCAGTAGCACACTAGCTTCATACATCGCAGTCAAAGCTAGTCATGCACATGTCCACATCGAACACAAGTTTAGGACATTACCATACTGCAACACAAAACCTTGATACAGCCATTTGAGCTTTAAGATTTTGATAACATGATGACACCCTTCCGCAGCAGAACATGCCTGAAGGACAAAAACAGCAAAGGCTGCCAAGACTAGTCAGTCACTAGTCATCTACTAGTCAGTATTGTCATCCAATCTATTGAGTGATTCAACAAACACACTCTTGGATTCTCAAGAAATGGTTTTATCATTGTATCAGGTGCCACTATCTCTGCGTCTCAGCCTAACAAGTTGACATCACTAACTTTTCCTATTCTCACTAACCCTGACGAGTAGATGACCCACTGGTTTATTTGTTGTATGCTATGTCATTGTCATTACTGTTTATTTTGATTTTGTCTTTGTAACTTGATGACCTTGTACCTGCTTAGCCAGAATAGATAGTATCAACAAATGCCCAGTACTGATGTTACAACTTTGACTGTCTCACCAATGAACTCTTTCCACAAATGGACTATGCACAGTTGTGCTCACTGGATCACACATCCGGTGCAATCAACTGACCACAGGGGGGATGTCGGTGGTAGTCCAACCAAAGACTTCATTACCCACAATTCCCTTATCACCTAAACTTTCTAATCTGCATTCTGCAAGACAGCATTGGCTGCAACCAAGGTGTTAAAAAACGTGACGCACTTTTTGACTATAAACTGCGTTGAAACGATACATTCATTCTCTTTGCGCTCTCTCTACTCTGGCGTTGGCCAGCTCACATCTCTCTATCTCCTGGCGTCGGCTAAGGAGCATCAGTCCTTCCACCGTCATCTGGTGAAGGCCTACTCTCTTTGTTAGCCAAACACTGCCCGCTAACTAAGACAAAGTATTTTAGCAAAGCAGCTAACATTAGACCTGCTAACTAGCTAACTCTGCAACGGGAACAAAGCACAACAGAGACCTCGCGGAAACTGCAACATTCCGAGCGATCAACTCCTCGGAACTTAACTGCAGTGAAACAAAGACTTCACAAAAAGGACAACTTTCTCCATCTCCGGACATCCTCATCTACGTCAGCACAACTTTCCCCAAAGGACTGGTAAACTGACATTGACTGGGCATTTAGCTATTCACAACCTGGCTAAGCATAGGACTGTTTACATATGCCATTGTTCATGTATTGTATCTGTTTTGTTTACCGAACATAACTGTTATATACTTTCATTGTTAGTTGGTAGTTGGCTTCGCCACACCATCTAAGGGTTAACGTTAGGATTGCTTCTCATATACATCGGGACTTGCATGCGTTACTAACCACTTCCCTCTTCTAATATGGCATCTTAAATAACATACGATAACAAATACATTGGCCTTCATATAGCCACACACGCGAAGCTCATAATCGAACTTCCCGCTGCAGAAAGGCTCGTCCTTTTTCATCACCACACATGTATGTTCACGATTGCACACACATGCACGCGGAACTACGTGGTCAGGACAAAGGAACACACACACACACACACACACATAGTTTCAGGCGCGCTCCTAACAGCGCAACTCTGAGCTTACAAGCTCGCTCGCTCGCACACGCACACTCCCTCTCCCTTACACATACATATACTTCTTCAATTAATTAGTTAGGTACATTTAGCTAGATTACATATTGTGTGTTATTTCTTTATCATTGTGTAATAAATACTTTGATTTATATACGCTGGTTTATTTAATGTTACACAAGAATGGACGTTGTCAACCTCTTCTATTCAGAACTCCAATGACCTTCAACCATACTATTAATAAGGTAACTGTGTTTGTAGTTATTAATTTAATTATTAATCAGAGTTCCAAATTGATAGTATAATATATTTTATGAGACTGATATATTTAATGAGACTGATTTGTGGATTATCAACTTAATTGATCTGCCTTTGTGTTGAATGGTTGATCCCTGTCCAATCGGGTGAGATTACCAACATATTGTTGCTGTTGCAAGGACAGCACCAGTGTGTCTTGGTGGCCCTCGTGAAGACAATATCACAATTCATACACAATTGCACCCACATTCACCGGGCGCCTGCTCATTGGGTAAGATACCTACATAATCTGGTACTCCAATATGAGAATGGTACCCATTTTACCCACAACTTATAAAAGACATTAGAGTTTATGGTGATGACGATATGGAGTTGTATGAAAAACAAGCAAAGCAAATAACAGAAATTCGAACACTCAATTCTTCACACACACTATGCATGCACTATAAAGGTGCACAATGAAAGGGAGGTCGTATGAGGGGCCTAGAGAAAGGGAGATTTCCTGTGTGATTGTCTCTGGCTTAATGAACTCGTTGAGGTTTTGTCTTTCCTCTTGTGCTGTAACTCTTCTGTCATTTAGTTTCCTCTCAACCAGTATTACTGAACTCTGACAAGGGGCCCTATCTTGCCGATCAGAAACGCAAGTAGGACGGCGCCAAGCGCAAGTAGCTGTGTGGGCGGCTCTATGGCGCAGTTGCTAATTTAACGGCGGAAAAAACACACTTGCGTCCAGCGCAAGTGTCAAAAGGGTTGGTCCAAAGGAGGTTACTCAGCCATAGGTGTGGTTTGGGCGTAATATGCAATAAACCAATCCGAGCGTCATTTCACATTCCCTTTAAGAGCGAGAAGCGCATAGTCCATAGCGGCTTGTTATTTTGATGGCGGAATTACCTGGTGGAAGACCGGAGAAGTTCACAGCCGAGGAGACCGACGTGAGATTTACACCAATTTTTTGGCAAGCCATATACAGCCGCGGAAAAAATTAAGAGACCACTTCAAAATTATCAGTTTCTCTGGTTTTACTATTTATTGGTATGTGTTAAAGTAAAATGTACATTTTTGTTTTATTCTATAACCTACTGGCAACATTCCTACCAAATTTCAAATAAAAATATTGTCATTTAGATCATTTATTTGCAGAAAAATGACAATTGGTCAAAATAGCAAAAATGATGCAGTGTCTTCAGATCTCGAATAATGCAAAGAAAACAAGCTCATATTCATTTTTAAACTACACAATACTAATGCTTACACTTAGGAAGAGTTCAGAAATCAATATTTGGTGGAATAACCTTGATTTAAAATCACAACTTTCATGTGTCTTGGCATGCTCTCCACAGGTCTTTCACATTGCCGTTGGGTGACTTTATGCTACTCCTGGTGCAAGAATTCAAGCAGCTCGGCTTCTTTTCATGGCTTGTGACCATCCATCTTCCTCTTGATCACATTTCAGAGTTTTTTTATGGGATTCAGGTCTCGAAATTGGGCTGGCCATGACAGGGTCCTGATCTGGTGGTACTCCATCCACACCTTTACTGGCCTGGCTGTGTGGCATGGAGCATTGCCCTGCTGGAAAAAACACTTCTCAGAGTTGGGGAACATTGTCAGAGCAAAAGGAAGCAAGTTTTTCTTCCGGGACAACGTTGTACTTTGCCTGGCTGAGGTTTGTAAAAGACCATAAGGATTGAAAAAGCGGACTGGAGGTTCTTCTAAGTTCCCCAACTCTGAGAAGTGTTTTTTCCAGCAGGGCAATGCTCCATGCCACACAGCCAGGCCAGTAAAGGTGTGGATGGAGTACCACCAGATCAGGACCCCGTCATGGCCAGCCCAATTTCGAGACCTGAATCCCATAAAAAAACTCTGAAATGTGATCAAGAGGAAGATGGATGGTCACAAGCCATGAAAAGAAGCCGAGCTGCTTGAATTCTTGCGCCAGGAGTAGCATAAAGTCACCCAACGGCAATGTGAAAGACTGGTGGAGAGCATGCCAAGACACATGAAAGTTGTGATTTTAAATCAAGGTTATTCCACCAAATATTGATTTCTGAACTCTTCCTAAGTGTAAGCATTAGTATTGTGTAGTTTAAAAATGAATATGAGCTTGTTTTCTTTGCATTATTCGAGATCTGAAGACACTGCATCATTTTTGCTATTTTGACCAATTGTCATTTTTCTGCAAATAAATGATCTGAATGACAATATTTTTATTTGAAATTTGGTAGGAATGTTGCCAGTAGGTTATAGAATAAAACAAAAATGTACATTTTACTTTAACACATACCAATCAATAGTAAAACCAGAGAAACTGATAATTTTGAAGTGGTCTCTTAATTTTTTCCGCGGCTGTATAATTACAAGGAAAATAAAGTATTTACCACTTGAGGAAATCATTGTGATATCCATATCCAAGATATTTTAAAAATAAGCATACATGTAGCCTACACATTGACTCAAATGATTCAGGTTAATTGAAGCTGCGTGACATTTGATTTATTGTATGGCTTTGTAAAAAGCCGGGAGATAGATATGGGGATGCGAGAAACCCTCCAAAAGTAAGCAAAGTCAAGCAAGCAATTGTTTCTGCAACGGGGCACCCGAAAACGTTGCCGAAAACGCTATAATGACGTCCAGAGACGTGGGACATCCAAGCTGTAAGGTAACACACGTTCTCGTGCCTTCACGGGAGGTGGATCTGCCTCGACCCAGGATCTGACGGCAGCAGAGGACATCGCCACGTCTACCCTCACGCCTGAGAGCGTGCAGAGATTTGGGGGCATGGAAATCGGCACCCAAGCCAGTGCACCAGCTGACCAAACCCAAGGTACATAAATAAAGTCCACATACACAGAGATGAGTTTACAAGATTTATAATAATACTGGCATTAAATAAATGCAACAAAGCCATACAATAAATCAAATGTCACGCAGCTTCAATTAACCTGAATAATTTGGGTCAATTGTGTACGCTAGATGTATGCCTAGTTTTTAAATGTCTTGGATACGGATATCACAATGATTTCCTCATGTGGTAAATAGTTTATTTTCCTTGTAATTATATATGGCTTGCCAAACAATTGGTGTAAATCTCTCGTGAAGACGACAGAAGTAAAGTGTAGCCTACAGGTCCTATACTGTGCGGGCAAGCACATGCGCCCTTAAAATAGCGTTCTGAATACGCGTTACAGACTTTAGACATTGCGCCTCACATTAAACCAGCTTTTTTTTGGTCAATGGCGCACGGCGCACGGCGTTGTTTTGAAACTGCAAAATACCACTTGCGCCAGAGAAACGCCTTCTCTGTTCCGCCCCCGCCCATGTCGACGCAAGTTCATTTCGAAGCGCGCCTCTGGAGGGAAAATCGCGCTGTGCGCCGGGTGCAAGATAGGAATGATACATGCGTCGGTGACAATGACAATTGCGCTGGGTGCAAGATAGGGCCCAAGATGTCAACGACGACCATACACAGTCATTAAACAAAGCGGTTCAAGTGCCACTTGTTGTTGATTAACATGGATCATGCACAGATGCCAGCATTGTTTGCAGCACAGTGGAATAGTGTGACATGAAGAGAATTTCACTAAATTTGACAAATATTGTAATGGGTTATAATCAAGGACTACGCCTTTAAATCTGTGTATACATACATTTGGGGATTATGGATCCAAGCATTATGATCACGCTCAAAGAGGCAAACAGGAAAGAGTAAAATGAAGCTGGGTCTTCATGGATTAATACACATTCAGGGAGAGTAAAGATTATTCCCGGCTGATTTTTGGGAATGTTCAGCATATGGTGTCTGCTAGTAAATGATTATCTTTGTTTCTCTTTCTTAGCCAGAGCCAGGCCTTACCTGATGGTGTGAGACCCAAGGCGGACAGACTGCACTTCCCCGATTGGAACCCTGACCTTAACGGCCAGTATAGCTGTGAGGTCACAAACCCATATGGGACGGCTGTGTACTCCATATATCGCTACATAGGTGAGCTTCTGTGCTTCTTATGACGTCTAAAACTCCATGATTTTCTATTCAGACTGTGTAATGTATATTGTATGTATACTGTACATTTTAAAAGGCTTCGATTTCATGTGATACTGAGCTATGAGGGGTTATACACTAGCCTGGTGACACCAGCCTACGTATTTCCGCCTGAATTGATTTCAAGCTCATACTCAGTCTGGCCCAACCCCGTTGACAATCGTCTCCAGGACTCAAAATCCAACCGCACCAATCAGCGAACAGTTCAGAGCTGTGACGCAAAACTCACCTTGGAGGAAGAGACACGAAAATCTATCGGGAAAGTTGTCTCAACTCTCGAGAACATCAGAAAATTAAAAGGAGAACAAGAGTATTGTCTTGTAAGTTTTATGATCGGAAAGGACGTCGTAGCTCTTCTCCCAACTGGCTTTGGGAAGAGTTTAATCTACCGAATGCTTATCAAACGTTGCTGATTGGTTAAGGGAACTCCAATGAAACCTCAAGCTAAGCACCCGCCCATCTCGGAAACGAAAATGAACGGGGTTAGGCCAGACTGACTGACAGAAAAAAATGGAGTCACAGGCTGGTAATGGCCAGGCTAGTTATACACAAGAGTGTCTCATTTTATCTTATGCCCGGGGTGGAAGATATACATCACTGTTGGACATTTAAAGTAAGTATTCATGTGGGAGTGTGTCATAACATCTGAAATGTACTGCAACACAAGTGATCCACTTTTTTTGTGTGTGTTATTGTATTACAGTTCGTCCTGCTTAACAGAGCACATGCGAGCATCAACATTTTACAATGCATGCAACATTTTATCTAACTCCAAATTATTTATTTCCAAATCTGTCCGAATTGCAGTTGACCCAGACATCACCCACAATGAACTTTTTTCCTTTCATTGCACCTACGATCCCACTTCATGACACTCATCTGCTGTGCACACAGTGGATTATTTACAGCCTACATTCCAGTTTATGTTCGGCATGTGTAACGCATCATTCAAAGTGACCATGTAATGTCTGAAATAACAAGTCATAACGACAGCCGATACCATGGGATATAAGCGTAACAAGATTTGATTGGTGTTGGCGGAGCCATTCCCACTAGGCTAATGTAGGGATAAACGTATATGATGTACGGCAGAAATAACACATCGGTTTGTTGTAGACCGGAAAGAGAAAGACTTTATTTGCATAGCTACATTAATACTGAGCATCACGCATAACGTTTGAGATCGCATATGTTAACACTCCCACTTGATCACATACTCTTCAAATTATAAACGTACATATAATAAAACACTTTAGTATACAGGCTTCTGTACTAGTATACTGTATAACATAGACACTCTATCTATATAATTTCTTTACTTGGATTGAGTTTACCCTTTTACATACCAAACATAAATGTCATAAATCTCTCCACCTTGAACTTTGTCATTGGCTTTGTCATGACATCTGCCACCATATCAACTGTAGGACAGTACTCAAACAATATTTTCCCATCATTTACTGCAGAACGAATAAAATGGTTCCTAATAGCAATGTGTTTGCATCTTTGGCAGCAAACTGGATCTTTCAGCAGTTGTACCTTGATTGTCTTCAAAGATTTTAACTGGTGCATACTGACAATCATTATCCATTCCACTCATTAACTGTACAAGATAGAGGCTCTCTTGCGTGGTTGCAGCCAGTCATGTATTCAGCCTCACATGTTGATAAGGCAACTGTGGGCTGCTTTTTGGACTTCCACGAAATTAGTGGACTATCATCAGTTAGACTAAAGCAGTATCCTGTAGTGCTTCGTCTGTCATTTATATCAGCAGCCCAATTAGATTCACTGTTTGCCACAAGTTTAAGATTTGCCTCACTTTTCCTGTAACATAACTCATGATCAATTGTGCCTTCAGATACCTCATCACATACTTATGTAACCCCTACGAATTCGTCTGCGTTGTATAGCTTACGAAGTGAAGTCATGAGACGTGGGTGAAGTTCTGCAGTTTATTCACCTGGCACAAATATTATGGGACTCCTTAGCACAGCAGCATGGAACAGTTTACAGTATGCTTGACTTTATTCCTCCGAACTCTGATACAGTATTTTCCGCACTATAGGGCGCACTAGAATATAAGGCGCACTGTCAATGAATGGTCTATTTTCGATATTTTTTCATATATAAAGTGCACCGGACTATAAGGCGCATTAAGCGAAACAAAACAGTCAGTCAGTCAAACTTTATTAAACGTGTTCACAATAACGATCAACATTGTTCAAACGTTAATGAGCGTATTCACAATAACTCCCAACCTTGTTCAGTTGTAACACGTAAAAAAAACAGTCTGACACCGCTAAGTCAAACGTTAGCGTAGTGACAATGACTCTCAAAATGAGTATAGTAGGTCTGACCTGAAGCTTTGCTGCTAACGCTTAGACCAAAAATCCGTTGAAAAACATAGTAGCTAGCTAGCCTCACTGCTAATAAGTAGGCTACCACGTTAGCATGCTGATATGCTCTCACACGCCCCCTCAGAAGTACTGTCCCAGGCTCTTGGCTCTTTCACTGCCTGTTTTCACTGTTTTATGTTAGGTTAGCCATTCTTAATAGGTTCTACACATACGTGAAATACATTCCCTATTTAATGTATAGAGAGCAACATTCCCAGCATTACTCCGTAGCAAATTACTTTAGATGTCATTTCAAGCTTGCTGGAGAAGGCACTTCCAACACCAAGCCACCAGCAGAGAGCAACAGTGGTCGGAAGCAATGTTCTGTTTGAGGGTTTATATAAAATACGGTAGCCGTAATGCTGTAAGCGGTGCGGCTTTGTAGTTTACCAAAGCCGCACTAAAACATTTGGACAGAGCGCCGTGTACCACAGTAAGCACAACCATAAATAATCCATATATAAGGCGCTCCTGATTAAAAGGCTTTTAAGTGCGCCTTATAGTCCCGGAAAATACGGTATATATTCAATAACAATTCAATTACAATATACAATTGAAATATCCAAAGACAATACAAAATATGTACCTGGCACAAATTATATTATGGGACACCTTAGCAGAGCAGCATGGAACAGCTTACAATAAGCTAATGTAAGAGGGAGATGAAACATTAGCTACAGTCCTGCTCACCATTATTGGCACCCCTAGTGAATATGAGCAAACAGGGTATGACAAAATATGTCTGTGCTGTTTATCCTCTTGGTGTTTCACTCAGAATATTCACAAAAATCTTACCTTTACATTGAAGTTAAATTATTGTAAGAGAAAACAACGGTTGAGATTAAATAAATATTTTTTACAAAAACATGTGTGCCACTATTATTGGCACCCTTAGAAAAATCTTATAATTGAAATCTAACTGAAGTATATTTCCAGTCATGTTTTACATTTTTAAGTTCACCTGTTTAATTATGAACTCTTAAGAGGTTAACCATGACTTCCTGTTCCACTGATGTAGAATTATGAGATGACACAGGCCAAATTCCATTAGTCATTCATCACAATGAGAAAGACCCAAGAACACAGTGACGATGTGCAATGAAAAGTTGTTGAGCTGCACAAATCAAGAAATGGACACAAGAAAATCTCGTACCAGTTGAAAATACCCATTTCCATTATCATGGAAATAATAAAGAAGTTTAAAGCGTCAGGTGATGTTAAGAATCAGCCTGAAAGACGACGTGTGTGTACATTGACCCCACGCACCGTGAGGAGGATAGTTCAACTGGCAAAATAATCTCCAAGGATCATTGCAGACATTAGTTGAGTCTTGGGGTTAGAAAGTCTCCAAAACTACCATCAGACGCCACCTACATCTCCACAGGTTGTTTTGGAGGGTTGCCAGAAAAAAACCTCTGCTGTCAAATAACAACAAACTAAAGTGCCTACAGTTTGCCAAATGGAAGTCAGACTTTCAATGGGACTGAGTTAATTGGTCAGATGAGACCAAAATAAAGCTTTTTGGCAAAAACAACAAAGGTGGGTTTGGCGTAGACAGAAAGATAGCCATACAGAAAAGCACCCCATACTTACTGTGAAGCATCAGACAATGTGCGGCCACCACATGCGACAAACAAACAAACAAAAAACTCCTCTTGCATACAAGGGGGGGGGGGGGGGGGGGGGATCACAGTACCATATATTCCAATGAACTCTACATGTAGTCACGACAGAGAGGGTATATCCAATTGAACTGGCTTTAGGATCCTTCCTGAATTCCTCCAGTTTTCATGGCACACGAAATGGCTGCCTCACCTGCACTCGAGATCTCAGGTGTCCCACACATGCACTCACTTCCTTTTTCCACAGGTGTGCTCTGTTTTATCAACTTAAAAGTTCCACTTCCTGTATGTGATCCATTACATTTTTGATCACCATTATACACAGGGATGAAATGAAAAATACAACTATACAGAAAATAACAATACTACTATGCAGAAAATAAAGAGTAGAATGTCACCGTAACCAGTGTAATGCCTAGAAAAATGTGGATTTTCCCATTAGAATTCTATCTAGACTTCCCCTCCTGTACCTCAACAGTTAAGTGTACACTTTGTTTCTTACTGGGGTATTTCATGAGGGTGTCTAAATCCTAATTCTCCTGTGGCGGTGCCACAAGACTTCCTACTATCTCACAGTAAGTTTTAGCATCAACAGAATCAGCATCACTGTTGTACTCAATTTTCTGTTCACATGGGGTTGACCTAGGCTTAAAATCTGACATGCCAAATCTTTCCAGTACCTTTGATATGTACATTTTATGACTCATTTTTACAATTCCATCATTCTGATCAAAATCAATCCCTTGAAAATGTTTAGTTTTCCAAGTTCCCTCATCTTAAATTTCACAGCAAGTGTCTTCTTCACATCACTCAACAAATCATCATTACTAGCAGTAATAATTAGATCACAAACCCAAATCACCACTATTGCTCTTTGGTTTCCAAATTGTTAAGTGTAGACTGTAAAACGGAGTTTTCCTGGACCAAAAAAGGGACCGGGCCGTCTGAAAGGCGTGTATTAGTGGACGGTGCTGTCGGTGTTTTGCTGGAAAAGTAATATTCATTAAACCACGTATTTAATGCTCGTATTTAATCTGACTCCATTATCTCTGAGATCTGACTCTACTTTTTGGGAACCCAGTCTAAGTTCCTCACTTAAACTGTATATATTTATATTAAATCGTGAGCTGGTCTCCAACCCTATGCACTCATCATCTGTATTTGAATTCCTTCTCTTACTTTCTAATAACCGTGTTCCACACAGTAATAGCGTCATTAAAGGACTTGCCTCGGCCGGCCGATTCCCTTTTGGACAAATCCACCGTCATAATATGCATCTAGTCTGAGCTAACCACAGAGGTCTCATAATGCTGCTAAAGGTATATTTTCAGCTTGATGGCGTCACGTGATTCAGGGACAGAACGCCAGACTGCTGCCCGTTCCTAGTTTAAAAACACGCGCACGCCGTACAGAGGCTGATCACCTACCTATCTCTATATTATAAATGAACAGTTCACTATGGCATGTCTTAGCTCAGGTGATTATAGCCAGGTACCCCCAGACTTACACTTCTTGCTGGTGTCTGCAACCAAACCCTAGTCAGTATTAGCGGGACACTATATCATAACATCAATTAATGATTTCAGAAGAAGGCAGAGTAGGTCAGAATTTACCAAGTTTATTTTAACAAGAAGCAAGTTACCATTAATAGTTATAAAACAATCCTAAGTGAATAAACCAGTCTAACTACCAAGGAACATATCTAAATTGAAGGATGTTAAATCTACATGAAACATAAAAAACACTTACAGAACATGAACATACCTGGCTGCTGCGAAATGACTACTCACACGGATGTGAGGGAGATCTGAAGACAGAAGACTCCTAGAATTGTGTCTCTCTTACCCTTAAGTATCCATTTTCGTCCTGCATCTAGCCTAATGAATACCCCCCTTGACAGGAGGTTTCTCAAGATGAGAGTCACACATTAACAACCAAATGGGGAGAGTTCTCCCCCACAGTGGGGGTCGAACCCCCTCTACCCAGAGACACTTCTGACCCCTCGCAGAGGCCAAAATGATCAGGTCTCTGATATCTATGTTTTACTTAATATATACAGATGTAGAACTGAGACCATTTTCCCACTCACATTGAGACCATTAAAATGAGTCCAAACATCATGCAGAAATCACTTTCTAATATCACATTGAGTTTGACCCTCTCATCCTCATTGTCCTGTTCCTAGTTTGTCCTCAGCACGGAAAATTACACAGAGACAAAAAGGAACAGAGATCTGAGATAAGAGTCTCTGCAGGGGGCTGGGAAGATCAACACAACACCAGCACAACAGGGCACCATAAAACAACACCCAGCCCCACCAAATGAATTGATTAACAGAGGAATAATGCCATCTGTGATTTTCCACTTCAAAGAGACATTTCCTCCTTACAGACCCCCCTTGACCCCATTGGGGTCAAATATGAACATGACCCCATAGGAGTCATTCAGGCAGTTTTGCCTCGGGCAGGATGGCTCTTCCAATTCTCACTTGTTGTTGCTGATGTATGTAATTGTCTGAGAATGAAAATGTCTTTGTGTCCCTTTTCAGGGCATGAATGAAGCGTTTGAGTACCACCTCTGATCCAGGTTTCAGGAGGTATTTGGTCTGTTGTCTGACCTGTTGCACCAGGCTCATGGTGTTAGTAAGAGCCTGCATACCTTCCTCACAAAAGGTGTCCTCCCCCCTAGGGAGAAACATTCATGTCCAGTGGAACTCTTTTTAGAAAGTTGAACTGCCCCATGGAGTCCTCGGTTACCTCCAGACAACACTGTGGTTTGTTGGGTAGGTCAGACCTCCATAGGGAAAGGAGTTCATCTCACGGAGGATACACTCGTGTGCGTGACACCTGGATGGCATCAGCATATCCATGGAGTGACTGTACATGCATTAAGTACCATTAAAGGAGAAGGGTTGCAAAGTAATACAGGTACATACAACATACATGATATCTCATGGCAATAAGTCAGAGTGGAAAACAAGGTCTCAGTCCTTCTCACTGTCATCTATTCTATTGTGTGATCTCATTTCAATACCTGATTCTTTACCACTACTCCTATTGAACGTTGGGTGGTAGAATTTAGAAAGACTTGTTCAGGTTGACTTAAAAGAAAGGCAGCCAAGAACCCTATGCAGCCGGTATATTCACTTTCTGTATACATCTTTAATGTTCCCATGTTTGAATACTGGATATTTTTTGATTTGTTCAGACGTAAGCCACCTATGCAGATCCAGGATGCCAATGATCCCTTAAGCATGTTTAGGTGACTTGCGCAGGCACAGATACTTTGTGATACTTTTTGCCTGGCAGTGGTGAACAAGTCCTGTATATATGTTCTGCAGGCTCAGGCACGTTCGATGGTACGGGTCTGATTGAATACTTGGGTGACTATCGGTTAGAGGCGCCAGCGCCTCGGATTAAACCGCTTTGATTAAAAAATGTTGTTGCTATTAGTGAAGTGTTGAAAACCAGTCGTGTTCTGATTTGCCAACCATGCTGAATATTGAGATTGTCCAGTAAGACTGTATATGTTGTCAAGAGAATTAGCTGCGTCAAAGAGACCAATCATATCTTCAATTAGGTCTTGCTTTGCTCGTGCAGTTTACAGCTGGAACAACAAATCTGCTTTTATAATCAGAAACTAAATCATCGATGTGTGCCTGTAGCCATGCCTATGTTCATCATCTGCATTACTACAGTGTTCTACATACGCTGACATTACATTGGAAATGTTGTACGACACATGTGCCATGACAAGATTTATATCGTGTTTCCCTGTTGGAGTAAAAAGATTTAAGGTTATGTTTGTGTATCCTATATGTATGACTCTATGTGGTACTATGTGTGTGCACTGGTATGCGGACAGTACTAGTTCCTTAGTGCTGAGACACTTTTTAGGATCTAGACCATTTTTCTCCTGCCAATAAATTATGTTCATGACGCTTACGTCAGAACCAGAATGCTTTTTAGTTGTTACCCGACTGTGGTATATTAAAGTCTAACAAAACATATGTCCAGTGATATTTAATCTATGGAGATGGGTGGATCCTGAGTTACAGCAAATCCGTTTATTACAATTTGGTTCCGGTGCTAATCCGGGAGGCCATGTTAATATCTGCTAGAATAAAATTAGTATATGAAGTGTGTATGGCCCCTTAGAATATTTCCATACCCATCTCCCGCACTGGAACTTATGCATGTTGGCCCCGACACTTTCCTGACGTCTGGTGCCCATGATATGGTGGTGACTGACCTGGACACAACACAACACAAAACAGTTATTGACTGACTGATTTTTAAACTTTTACATCGTTACCTATGGTACCTTGGTAGCTTTCCTTCAATGGTCACAGCCAAGCAGCTATAACAGACTTTGATTTTATCTGGCTCTTGTCACCTGGGAAGCACAGGCCCTTCCTTTCACACACACACACACACCCACCATCACCATATCTCCGCCTCCAAATTTGACTTCAGAGTTTGGCTCAATTGTCAATCAATGACCACCCTGTCATTAGCTCATATGGACTAATGCCTGTGGGTTTTAATACCATTGCCCTCAGCAATGGTTATAACCGTAGACAGTGCATCAGACCAGTTGTTGTTATGTGAGCAATATGTTTTACAATTTCTTTCCATGATGGTTTGGTTTGGTTTGTGTGTTCAACCATTCCAGAGTTTTGAGATCTGCATGGATGTGGAAGTTCTGCACAATGTTTAAAATTTTACACATGTCATTCATCACCTGCCCTGTGAAGTGGGTTACCTAAACAGATTTTATTTAAATTGGTGCGCCCAAGAGAGGGATAATATGGTTCGCTAACCTCTGTGCCACTGTTTGCACTGTATTGTTACGAGTAGGAAGTCCTTCTACTATTTTTGAAAAATGTATCAATGATCACGAAGCGATACCCCCCTTATCACGAAGCGATACCCCCCTTGGCACTCTAGCGGACCAATGAAATCCATCTCTAGGTTCTCTCACGGGACTCTCTGGTGATTCAGGCGTGCGCAATCAGATGCAACCTGGTATGTCTTGATTCACAGAATCACAGACAAGTCATGAGTAGCATCAGCTATGTACCTCTGAGGTCGTTGCTGGCTATCAGACGTACATCTTAATCAGTAGTAATATTATATCAACACTGTTGTTCTGTTGCTTGTATTCATTCGGATTGTTGATTATAAGAGTGCGTACATTTACAATGGATACGGAAGATTTGCGCGCCTGAATTGCATTTCTAGATCTCTATCACGTCTATTAATCACCTAACCGATCTCTGAGCAGTGACGCATATCATTCGGCCATGCAGCAGCGTGTGCTTGTTATGCACCCCCATGGCCTACAAACAAACAATGAGCTCTATTGCTGTTCTCAACCACTATACTGCGCGCAGACTGCATTGGTCATCGCTTTAGTTGACTGGTGATTTTTCCCTATGCAAAAAGACCACAAAACACCTATTTCCCAAATTATGCACCTTCTCCCATTCACGCGCTTACGCGGGTAGTAAAGTGAAATCGTACCTACAAAGGAGGTTAGGAGGGCTCTCTTGTTGTGTGTATGCTTTCTTTCACTGTTGGACATGATTGTCTAAGACTTTTGTTAATTTAGCCGATCTATTTCCATCTTACTTAATAACCAACCAGCCTAATGCTGCAGTATTCAATGGCCTAATTTTATCAGCCAGAACGCGCAATGATCAAACAGCATGGGCCCAGATAACACGTCCTATATACCGTTACGTATGTTTTCTCCCAAAACTATCTTATTCCCATGTATTCTACTTAAAAACATACATTTCTCCCATTGACTTACATTGGTCTTTAAATTGGCTTGCACTTGTGCTTCACTGACACCTGGCTAAGCCAAATCCACGGAACCTCTTCTCTCCATCTTTCTCTCTATCCCTCTCAGTCTCTCTACCTCGCTCCCTCTTTAGATCTTTATCCAGAGCCACTCTTGTTCACTCCTCTTTCCTTCTTCCACTCTTCTTGACTTTCGTTTTCCTTTTCCCACTTTTCTTTCCTTTCCTGCTAACTGCCCATCAGGCTCCCGCCGCTGTAGTCGGCCTATGGACCCTTACTTTTGAATTAAATGTATGGGTCAGATCATGCTGTTTGATCATTCGCTGTTGCTGCCGATTGACAAATATTTCCCATTTACTACTCTCACTATTCATTTTCACAAGGTGAACCTGCTAGTCATGTCCTTTCTTATAATAATTTTACGACGATGTCGGGGCTTTTTTCTCATTCGGAAAGTAAATATTACTAACCTCCTTCAAGCCTGCCAGCCTTATCTGTGTGCTGCTTCTACACAGCTAAGATACTTGGAAGTACCCTCAGCCTGTAGGTCAGTCTATGTATCCTTAAAGGGGAGACCAGGCAGCAGTAACCCAGCTGTCTCATAGACACACTAATAACAGTCCTGCCACTGTCCCCCAGGACGACACATACATCCGATGCACACATGTAGCTTTGCAGCTTTACCATTAATGAGATAAACACCCCACATGTTGTATTAGCCTACTATTAATGCTATATTTCACCAATAAGATAACAAATTCAAGTGCCTTTCTAACCACTTCGCTGAGTTTAAAAACAGATAATTAAATTGATTAGTCCATGTGAATGAAAGCACACACACTTCAGCCCATCCATAAATTAACACATGAACGTCTCGGAACTCGCAACCTTCTCTTGCAAACCATACTAATTTCGGGTCATTACTCGATGTTAAAGTAATGTTTTCTGAGCTCAGGCGACGGAATGTGTCATGTAGTTGTTTTAACTTTCTGACTTCTCCGTCAATATGTTCATGTCCCTGAAGTGTCATGTTTCCCCTAAGTTCCCCCCCCCCCCCCCCGGATTTCTACCATCTCCGGTATATATCAGTGGGTATGTCGACCCATTCTACAATGTGTATATATGTATGAATGCAGTAACTTGCCCTCAATTTCATACAATAAAGAACAAAAAATGTATACTCACCACCACAGCTGTAGGCCGAGAACAAGAATCGAAATACTCATGTCACACGGGATTTCGAACTGCGCGGAGAAAACGTCCCTCAGATGGGATTGGACGTAGCACGTCGATTCACGTTGCCTTTTGATGACGTCAATCACGTCGGGGTCACCACTGTAAAACGGAGTTTTCCTGGACCAAAAAAGGGGCCGGGCCGTCTGAAAGGCGTGTATTAGTGGACGGTGCTGTCGGTGTTTTGCTGGAAAAGTAATATTCATTAAACCACTTATTTAATGCTCGTATTTAATCTGACTCCATTATCTCTGAGATCTGACTCTACTTTTTGGGAACCCAGTCTAAGTTCCTCACTTAAACTGTATATATTTATATTAAATCGTGAGCTGGTCTCCAACCCTATGCACTCATCATCTGTATTTGAATTCCTTCTCTTACTTTCTAATAACCGTGTTCCACACAGTAATAGCGTCATTAAAGGACTCGCCTCGGCCGGCCGATTCCCTTTTGGACAAATCCACCGTCATAATATGCATCTAGTCTGAGCTAACCACAGAGGTCTCATAATGCTGCTAAAGGTATATTTTCAGCTTGATGGCGTCACGTGATTCAGGGACAGAACGCCAGACTGCTGCCCGTTCCTAGTTTAAAAACACGCGCACGCCGTACAGAGGCTGATCACCTACCTATCTCTATATTATAAATGAACAGTTCACTATGGCATGTCTTAGCTCAGGTGATTATAGCCAGGTACCCCCAGACTTACACTTCTTGCTGGTGTCTGCAACCAAACCCTAGTCAGTATTAGCGGGACACTATATCATAACATCAATTAATGATTTCAGAAGAAGGCAGAGTAGGTCAGAATTTACCAAGTTTATTTTAACAAGAAGCAAGTTACCATTAATAGTTATGAAACAATCCTAAGTGAATAAACCAGTCTAACTACCAAGGAACATATCTAAATTGAAGGATGTTAAGTCTACATGAAACATAAAAAACACTTACAGAACATGAACATACCTGGCTGCTGCGAAATGACTACTCACACGGATGTGAGGGAGATCTGAAGACAGAAGACTCCCAGAATTGTGTCTCTCTTACCCTTAAGTATCCATTTTCATCCTGCATCTAGCCTAATGAATACCCCCCTTGACAGGAGGTTTCTCAAGATGAGAGTCACACATTAACAACCAAATGGGGAGAGTTCTCCCCCACAGTGGGGGTCGAACCCCCTCTACCCAGAGACACTTCTGACCCCTCGCAGAGGCCAAAATGATCAGGTCTCTGATATCTATGTTTTACTTAATATATACAGATGTTGAACTGAGACCATTTTCCCACTCACATTGAGACCATTAAAATGAGTCCAAACATCATGCAGAAATCACTTTCTAATATCACATTGAGTTTGACCCTCTCATCCTCATTGTCCTGTTCCTAGTTTGTCCTCAGCACGGAAAATTACACAGAGACAAAAAGGAACAGAGATCTGAGATCTCTGCAGGGGGCTGGGAAGATCAACACAACACCAGCACAACAGGGCACCATAAAACAACACCCAGCCCCACCAAATGAATTGATTAACAGAGGAATAATGCCATCTGTGATTTTCCACTTCAAAGAGCCATTTCCTCCTTACATAGACAAAGTGATCTGCAGGGTTTTGCACAAAATCATTTTCAGTCAAATTATCACTCAGCATTTTGTTCCAGTTTCTACCGGATTGCTTTAGACCATTAAATGACTTGTATAGTCTACAGACTAGATTTTCAACTGTGTCAGATTTCACCTTGAATCCCTCTGGTTGTCCCATATACACCTCACAATCAATAGGAGCATGCAAATATGCTGTCTTTACATCCATCTGGTGTAAGTCAAGATCATATTGTGCGGCCATTTGCATCAGTACACGTATTGAAGTTAGATTAGCAGTTGGAGAGAAATTCTCCTTGTAATCTATTCCCATCACCTGATTGTAACTTTTGGCAACATATATGACCGTTTAGGTTTCTGACTGCTCTGCATTCGTTTTGATAGCATATACCCATCTACCTCCCACTTCTTGTTTGCCCTCTAGTAGGGTAGTCAGTGTGAATGTGTTATTTTCTCTAAGATAATCCATTGCCTCATTCATAGCTTAAGCCCAAATCTCTGCCTTAGGGGAGCTCATAGCTTCTATGAATGTTTGCGGAGCATCACACATTCTTTAGCAATAGTCAATGTTAATTGACACCTGGTCATTAGACTTCACATCAGTAACATACTCAGACAGGTACTGTGGGGTTCTACTGTCTCTTTTAGGATAACGATCACTTCTCTCAATCTGAGCTGTATCAGTAGAATCAGGCCTATCAAAAGTTACCTGAGATACATTTACATTCCCTTCATTCTGTGCCGTAACACTTTCAGTTAATCTGGGTGACACATATCTCTTCTCCACAAAGTCATCCTCAATCATTGGGTCTGTTTGAGTTTCTTTCTCCACAACATTCCTTGTGCCAAGCCGGCCGGTGTTCACCAGCCGGTGTTTCGATACTTTCTTAGTGTCAGGGTAGTACACTAGATACGCAGGGCTATACTTGTCATATCCTATGAAAACTCCCTCTCACACCTCGAGTCTAACTTCTTCTTGTCATGCTTGTATGTGTAGTAGACAGATCCAAATACTCTCATTCTAGACAAGTTTGGTTTCTTGCCTGTAAGCATGTAGTATGGCGTTTGCTTTGTTCTGTTACATTAGCATGTGTTACAAATAACTGCAGCAGTCATTACAGTATACTTCCACAACTCCTTAGGTAAATTACTCTCAATCAACATGTATCTCGCCATGTCAAATAGTGTGCGCCAATTCCTCTCTGCTGTGCCATGTGGCGAATATTGTGCTGAGAATTCATGTCTTATGCTATCCTTGGTTAGCAAAGACTAATACTCCTGTCCTGTGAACTGCTATTATCTGACCTAATACACTTCACAGTCCCATAAGGTGTTTCATCAGTTTTGCCTTATCAAATTTGCCCTTAATCTGCATCCCCTCTACTACATCTTGCAATCTGGAAACATCATCATATTGCAGTGACCTAGGATTTCGTGCCAAGTTTGAATATCAAATCATCCATTACAAGAATCACAACCTTCTTCACTTTCATCACTATTAGTGTCCAAGTAATAAAGTCTATTGTGTTCTTAAATGTCAAACCTTGTACCACTCTCGTGGATGAGTTTGTCTTCTCCTTGCTTGAACTTAACAGAGGCTCAGTTGGTCGTTCCTGCTTTTACCGAGAAAATGTCCTGAGGATATGTCGGGATGAAGAGTGCATTCTTCAGTGTAGCCTTCACTCGTTTTCCCTCGCAGTTCACAAGGTTCACCTCTACGTCGCCTCTCCTGAGAGCCACACCGTTTGCCCTGGTGCCGTCAGCCAATTCGATGAAATGCTTCTCAGACTGGAACATGTTGTCAAACTTTGTAAACTTCCCGATATCCGTAAGGATATGCGACATTGCTCCCGTGTCGACCATCAACCCTCTGAGGTTCCATTCACTTTCCTGGAAGTTGCTTGCCTTGAAGGCATATCCATTTTCTTTACTCTGTTCCTCATCAGCAACTTGTTTCACATTGTCTTTTCGTTTCCATCTGCAAAGTGCATCTGTGTGTGTCGAACTTTTGCAGCAGTGTTGCCAACTTTTCTGTGAGGAAAGTAGCTGTAAGCTCTCCGAAAAGTCGCCAGAAGTCGCTAGATGACGTAATCAACAAATTTGCATAATATGCAAATAAGCTGCGGATGCGCACAATATGCAATTCTGCGCGCGGTAACACTAATATTTTTCCCACGAATACAGAGTTATAATATGTTGCTGTTATTAAGTCAGACTGGCCGTGCAGGTGCCGTGTGAGTCGAGAGGAGACCATGACAGCCCTCGCTGTTCTCAGCTCTCGTGAGATCAGTTGTAACATGAACTGCAGAAAAGGATATCTGAGATGCTTTTTCAGTGCTTTGTCAACACAATAATCCACCAAATGACAAAAAAAAAAGTCGCTAGATTTGTCGCTAGTCGCTTTTTGCTAATAAAGTCACCAAGGGGGTCTGAAAAGTTGCCAGATATAGAGACAAAATCGCTGTTTTGCAGTATCCTTATAATTGCTTTCTCTGTTGTATGTTCGGACATGCCCGTGCTTTGCAAAAGTTTGAGAAACCCTGGGTTAGAGCAATTCACCCTTCCCTAAGCCACGCCCAAAAACCGCCCCAGGCCAATCGTAGTTAAGCAACGGTAACTAAGCGCGGAGGACCTGACAAGCTTTTGGGCAAAGTTAAGATGCCGAAGCACTTTGCCTATGGGTTGTGCATAAACCGACAGCCGACACCCAAAGAGTTTGGAGGGTGGGGTTGAATTTTTTCCATTCCCAAAACTCAATATGAGAAATGCCGTGAGTGGATAAAGAAGTGTTGGAGGCCCCAATCACAGCTGAATGTCTCGAAGATTACGAAGAACACTTACATTTGCTCCAAGTTAAGAACAAGCTAATGTTAGCAAGTCAGCTAACTCATATCAGTATAGCTTGCATATAATTACGGTCCTTTGTTCACAATGCATATATTTTAACGTAAAATTAGACTATAAGATACATATCAACTGTTCGCATTTGACATACTGTTGAATGTATTTTGGCACTTTGTTAAGTTTCTAACATGAGGACAAGCTAATGTTATCAAGCTAGCGGATAGTTAACTCATCTCAGTATTGCTTACAAATGATTAGGGTTCTTTGTTTAGAATGCGTACATTTTAACGTAAAATAAAATGGTAAGAGACAAGACATAAGACGCTTTGACATACTGTTCAATATATTTTAGCATTTTGTTAATGGACGGCCGACACACGATTTCCCCAATCCGATTGCTGCTCTCCCGGTGTCAGCTCCTACGCTTTGGCCTCAATATGTATTTCTCCATTGTCTGACTTCGTGCAGATATCATTTATGTATCCCTTAAAAGCATACTGAAGCCCATTTTGCCTCGTTCTTTCAGAGATCTCCCCTGAACTCCAGAAATTAGTAATTATCTCTCTGGGGACGTCAGACGGTACATACATCATTGAGATTGATATGCCAGGTACGAAAGCTTGTCAGGCATGGCAACAGTAGTTAAGGTGGGCGGGGCTTAGCGAAGGGTGAATTGTCAGACACAGGAAATCAAAGTCCCACGTAACCCTTATATTAAATAAATTCGGCAAAGTAAGGATTAACCGGTCAAGCAGTAGCCATAAATGTCCAAAAGCACAAGAGCCAGGTCACTAAAAACGTGAGATAAAGAAGAAGCTAATCAGTGAGGTGTTTTACATGGGAGAGCGATAAGTGCCGTTTCGAGGCATGACAAATCTGCTCTCTCAACAGGGGTAATTTCATAGAGCTTGTAAATGCCAGATAGTCATAGATCATTTCTCCTGATTGAAATAGAGTACAACGCTACTGTTATACAAGTAAGTAAGGGCAGGAGCTGTATATATCTTTAATACCAATCATCCTATGTTTGTAAAACAGATTGTTACAGTGCCCTCCACAAATATTGGCACCCCTAGTGAATATGAGCTAAACAGGCTATAAAAAAATATGTCTTCGCTGTTAATCCTCTTGGTTTTTCACTCACAATATTCACAAAAATCTTACCTTTTCATTGAAGTAAAATTATTGAAAAAAAAAACTGTTGACATTAAATCAATATTTTTCCCCAAAACATGTGTGCCACAATTATTTGCACCCCTAGAAAAATCTTTAATTAAAATCTAGCTAAAGTATATTTCCAGTCATATTTTACATTTTTAAGTTCACCTGTTTGATAAGGAACTCTTATGAGGTCAACCATGACTTCCAGTTCTACTGGCGTACAAATATGAGGTGACACAGGCCAAATTCCATTAGTCATTCATCACTATGGGAAAGACCCAAATAACACAGTGACGATGTGCGACAAAAAGTTGTTGAGCTGCACAAATCAAGAAATGGACACAAGAAAATCTCTAAAAAGTTGAAAATACCCATTTCCACTATCATGGAAATAATTAAGAAGTTTGAAGCGACAGGAAATGTTAAGAATCAGCCTGGAAGAGGACGTGTCTGTACATTGACCCCAGTCACCGTGAAGGGGATGGTTCTCCTGGCAAAATAATCTCCAAGGATCACAACTGGAGAATTGTAGAGGTTAGTTGAGTCTTGGGGTCAGAAAGTCTCCAAAACTACCATCAGACACCTACATCACCACAAGTTGTTTTGGAGGGTTGCCAGAAAAAAGCCTCTGCTGTCAATCAACAACAAACTAAAGCGCCTACAGTTTGCCAAATGTAAGTCAGACTTTCAATGGGACCGAGTTATATGGTCAGATGAGACCAAAATAAAGCTTTTTGGCAACAAACATCAAAGGTGGGTTTGGCGTAGACAGAAAGATAGCCATATAGAAAAGCACCACATACCCAATGTGAAGTATGGTGGCGGATCTTTGATGTTGTGGGGCTGTTTTTCTTCCAAAGGCCCTGGACATCTTGTTAGGATACATGGTATCATGGACTCCATCAAATACCAGCAGATATTACATGAAAACCTAACAGCCCCCTCCAGTAAGCCTTTAAATGGGCCGTGGTTGGACCTTCCAGCAGGACAATGATCCTAGGCACACCTCAAAATCAACACAAAAATGGTTCACCGACCACAGAATAAAGGTTTTGCCATGGCCATCACAGTCCCCTGACCTACACGCCGTAGAAGATCTGTGGGATGAGCTGTGGCCAAGTCTACAAACGTTGACCTCAGATTCTGAAGGATCTGAAAAGATACTGCGGCAATGGTCTCAGATCCCGTGCCATGTGTTCACTAACCTCATCACGCATTATAGGAGAAGACTCAGCTATTATCTTGGCAAATGGAGGCTGCACAAAACATAACATTAAGGGCGGCCAATAATTGTGGCACACATGTTTTGGGGAAAAATATTTATTTTAATCATTTTACTTCAATGAAAAGGTACGTTTTTGTGTATATTTCGAGTGTAATACTGAGAGGATAAACAGCAAAGACATTTTTTTATAGCCTGTTTAACTCATATTCACTAGGGGTGCCAATATTTGTGGAGGGCACTGTATTTTTCTTATTTCAGACATTTTCAAGAGTAATCTGGAAATGTGTTGAAATATCAAAGCAAATCATTTTTATTTATTTGTTTTAAATCGCGGACCCCATGCAATACCGCCACGGACCCCCGGTTGAAAACCCCTGGTCTAGATGATCTAAAACTCATTTAGGTTCTAACACACAGGTCTGATGTAGAGATTTGGGCTATTGTAAAATGGCGTACAGTATTTGCTCGTAGGCAAATCCTTCTTTTGGTAGAAGGTCAATGAGTGGGTTACAGAAACACAGACTTAAACAGATTGAGAAATTATTTTGATGTCTTTTCCTCTCCCCTGCCTCTCAGATGGGATGGTGGGAATGTATTTGTTATCCTGCCCTGTTCACACCGTCAGGTTAAATAATCTGCTATAACTGGACTCATCTATCTATAAATCCAGGAATCTCTGTGTGTGTGTCAGTCTGTCTAGGGCGTATCTCCCTGACGGTAGTTACGTTAGTTATGAGATTTCGCATGTAGCTTACGCATGTCATGAACCTGTGCATCCTTGATTTTGAAGATTTTTGAATTTATAGTTTGCGAGATATTTGTATTTTACCGTTTCCCGTAGCCACTAATGGGTTATCGTTTCCCGTCCCGTCGGCACTATGGGTAGTGACGTCACAATCAAACAATATACGCGTAGTAACTATCCTGCCTTCACTCAAAGTTCAGAATACCGTTGGATACGATGAGGTCCGCATTCAAATTCTTCTTGGTGAACAGATACAGACTTTTGCTCAGGTAATCTTAAGACAGTGATTGATTTGATCTATTCGTTTATTTTTAAGCTTCTTTATATTAAGTTTCAAAGTAATGTAACTTACGCATGTCATGAACCTGTGCATCCTTGATTTTGAAGATTTTTGAATTCATAGTTCGCGAGATATTTGTATTTTACCGTTTGCCGTACGGTGCAAAGCCATGTCACCGTTGTAGCGTTGTAGTAGTCCACTCTTGCGTTGTGATTTTGATTGGCACCCAGCCTTTTATTCATAGCCTACACTCTGACAGGTTTAATGAACACAGAGCAAAGGCGATCACACACAGTATCTTCCGAATGACAGCCTCTCCCAGCCAGGGTAAATTGCAATAATGAGAAAACAAAGTAGGCTACAAACGAATTACAACAGATACATCGGGACACTTTTTTGTGAATGATGTCATAGTCATAGAACAGTCGTCGTCATAGATGTTACCCCCTACGGGCACTGCACTAGTACTTATTAATTTGTGATTCCTGCGTTGTCCACAGCTGTCGACCCAATGGAGATCCAGTTCACAGTGTTCCGTGCTCCCAACAACGGACTGCAGTTCCAGCAAACATCTCTGTTTGATGGAGACGTGATATTTTCCTGCAACAGTCAAACTCTGTCGGACCAACCAAGACAGGCCTGGATTACACACACATTCACCCAGGAGGAACTGGAGGACAGGCGCAAGCAGTGTGATGGTCAGCGTAATGAGCACTTCACTTGGTTTGAGAGTATAGAGAAGACTATCAGTGTTACAGCAGGTTGGTGGTCATGATTACGATAATACTAATCATTATCATCAGAAATAATACTAATTACAAATATTTTGAGTGATTCTGCCATTTTGTGCTATAATTAAAAAAATTCTAATCCATTACAGAGATTCTTCAAAGACGTCATGGTTGTCGTATCAATAGCTCAGGAGTATATGCTTTTGATGAGTGGGGTGTCAATGGAAAGGACTTCTTGAACTTTGAATCCCAGACTCTGGAATGGACTCCTCTGTCTGACCTGGCCACCCCTGTGGCAGTGGAGTGGGACAAGCAGGACATCAGGAATCATGTTTATAGGGACTTTTTACTAAGAATCTGTCCAAAGGCCCATGATACTTTGAAGTTGAAGAGAGCAACGTGGATCAATGAATCTGCACAAACAGGTATTTTCTAGAAAGCTGCAGAATTGTGTATAAAAGATGAGGTCGTAAGAGTATGTAGTATTCTTCTTTCATGTAGTTATTTGACTAGGTCTGTGAGAGTATCAAAAGACGTCCACAGGGGATGGCATGAGGTGAAATGGAGAAGTGGCGGGTCATTTTACTATGAGCAAGTTCCTGCAAGCCAACACCATCCCCTTTTCCCCACAGTGCTGTACAGATGACCTCAAGGACTCTTTCAGCATCTTTCCATTTGTTCTGCTGCTCATAAAGTCTATCTATCGCACTTTTCCACAATCATACTTAATCTTGTGTTTGGTTTCTTTTTTCTGTTCTAACCTTTTAATTTTACTCACTTTTCTCAGTTATGGCTTTTTCTTTGAAACTCACATGACAAATGAGGACATGTGAGACATTATTTTAAATTGAACTGTAAATATAGTTTACCTCTCTATAATTTAGAACTGGGCATCAGAGTGTGTCACTGGAACACAGGCGTGATGTTATCAGAAAATGGGCCTTTATACTTCTGTGTCTGAGCTCCATCAGCTGTTTCCAGCTATAATGGTCTTTTACTACATTAACAATGTCTAGGCTATAGTTCCGTGCAATTTAACATCATAGGACCCAGAGGAATTTCTTTCAAAAACAAACTTTCAGTGATACCAAACTATTCAACAAGAGTATGTATTTGATTCACCCTACTAAACATTTTCAGGGAGATTTATAACCTTTTCCGTAAAACATTTTTACTCTTCATTCTAGAAATGGAACTTCATATTTTTGCCAACCCTGTCCCTGGAAGTACCTCCACGTACTTACAGTGTCACGTGACAGCCACTGACCTTTCAGGAGTCAGAATCCAGCTAACCAAAGATGGGGTTCCTCTGGACTATGGGGTGGAGCGGATTGGACCACGTCCCAATGGAGACGGAACAGTTCAGATGAGAGTCAGGGTTCTAACTACAATGGACACCAATAAACACTATCGATGTGAGGCTCACAGTGACACTGTGAACAAGTCAGTCCTGTTCGGTAAGATCAACATTGTGTCAAAGGTGAAGTAATTAACACTGTATCCACTAAGTGCAGAAGACCTTAACTGTAAACTCTGTTTTTACAGATGACTTATCACTTCCCAAACATGTCAATACCCTTGCCATTGGGATTGCTTGTGTTAGTGGTGTTTTTGTGTTCGTGGTTATTCTGGTAGTTTGTGGCCAGAGGCTAAGAAAAGGTTGGCTGGAGGAAAAAACAGGTGAGGTTTTTTGTGTTTGAGCAAAACAGCCCTGAGTTCTAGTGATGTCACCATAACTGATTACTGTCTCTGATGTTCTCATGCAGGTTACTACACATCAGCTGCAACTGATGGAGGCATCCCCATATCACCAGCCTCAACTGATGGCAGATTCATTCATTCATGACCCAGATGTATATAGACTACACTTTACTTCTGTCGTCTACACAAGAGATTTAAACCTCTTTGGCAAGCCATATATAATTACAAGGAAAATAAAGTATTTACCACATGAGGAAATCATTGTGATATCCATATCCAAGATATTTTAAAAATAGGCATACATCTAGCGTACACATTGACCCAAATGATTCAGGTTAATTGAAGCTGCGTGACATTTGATTTATTGTATGGCTTTGTAAAAAGCTGGGAGATAGATATACTATATGGGGATGCGAGAAACCCTCCAAAAGTAAGCAAAGTCAAGCAAGCATGGGAAGATATTGCCGTGATTGTTTCTGGTACGGGGCACCCGAAAACGGCTACACAATACCGAAAATGCTATAATGACGTCCGGAGACGTGGGAAATCCAAGCTGGCAGGTAACACACGTTCTCGTGACCTCACGGGAGGTGGATCTGCCTCGACCAAGGACCTGACGGCAGCAGAGGACATCGCCACGTCTACCCTCACGCCTGAGATTATGCAGGGATTTGGGGGCATGGAAATCGGCACCCAACCCAGTGCACCAGCTGACAAAACCCAAGGTACATAAATAAAGTCCACATACACAGAGATGAGTTTACAAGATTTATAATAATACTGGCATGAAATAAATACAACAAAGCCATACAATAAATCAAATGTCACGCAGCTTCAATTAACCTGAATCATTTGGGTCAATGTGTACGCTAGATGTATGCCTATTTTTTAAAATATCTTGGATATGGATATCACAATGATTTCCTCATGTGGTAAATACTTTATTTTCCTTGTAATTATATATGGCTTGCCAAAAAATTGGTGTAAATCTCTCGTGTAGACGACAGAAGTAAAGTGTAGCCTATAGGTCCTATACTGTGCGGCCAAGCCCGCGCTCTTAAAATAGCGTCTGAATAAACACCACAGACTACACAATGCGCCTCTGACATTAGACTAGCTTTTTTCTGGTCACCGGCGCACTGTCGTTTTGAAACTACAAGATACCACAAAGGAAGACTTGCGCCTGAGAAACGCCTTCTCCGTTCCGCCCCGCCCATGTTGGCGCAAGTTCATTTCGACGCGCGCCTCTGGAGGGAAAATCCCGCTGTGCGCCGGGTGCAAGATAGGAATGATACATGCGTCGGTGACAATGTCAATTGCACTGGGTGCAAGATAGGGCCCATAGTATGAAAGGTGCAGAGTCAGTATGTTGGTGGGATTCAAGGACTAATCCACTTATTACCTGCTGTCAGTTTTGCTGACATGTCACATGTAAGTAGTTCTCATGGCAGATGGATTGGGATATTATTGACTATACGTACACTTTCATACCAGGATGATGCACCACAAAGTATACTGAAGAACAGTCTGTTGTTTCAACTATAAATATGCACTGTAAATATGTGTTTGCATGCATCTTGTGTTCCTTATTCAAAGTTGTATTTCTGTTTCATTATAGTAACAGATTGTCTTTTGTATTGACAGTAAACAGCCAAACACTTTCAACCCAAAGCCTGTTGTGTGTCCATACACACTCACACATACACACACACACACACACCTAGTTAGGCATTTTGCTAGCCACCTGTGCCATTTTACTTTCTTAATGAAGGGTTGGCATGAGGGTTGGTTGAGGTGAAGAGGGTTATGTACAGTATGTTACCAATATGGGTTTGTTATTTAAAAGGGGTGTCAATAGTGTTATGTATGGTTTTGAATGCATTGGTGAGCTTGTTGGTGGGCTTATGTATATGTTAATGCAACATATTATGTCATCTGACCAATTTAAAAGTCAGTCCCCTGTAAAATAAATGTCTAAGAAGCCATCATCTCCTTGTTGTTTTTCCATCTTCACCATTAACTCCAGTCAGCCCGCATCCCAAAACGTTGGCTGGCCGCCACGGTCCCTCACTCTCACCAACTCCAAACAACAGTTATGGAGCAACAAACAGGTTGTACCGCCACGCAGGATCTGTATATCCTGATCAAACTGAGGCCATGACAGGGTTACTTCTAAGATTTTAAAACAAGGTGGCACAAGGTGTACCAAGAACCAGTGGGGGGATTTTCTGTCAGATATTCTATCTGAAATAAATACAGTGTTGAAAAGTGGCTTGTGAGAAGGTGAATTCCCCATTCTCATCGCTCGGCATTGGAGTGGAGTTGGGCTACCCCACTACATTTACATTTACATTTAGCAGACGCTTTTGTCCAAAGCGACGCACAAGGGAGAGAACAGTCAAGCTAAGAGCAATAAAACCTAGTGTAACTGTCGTGTCTAAACTACACACACACACGGTCCCATTGAACAGAAGTCGGATTGCAGATGTTGGTCTCAGTACGGTTTAATTGCAGATGTTAAACCACAATCAGAGAAAGACACACCGGTAGAATTTCTGAAGAAATGAATCCCGCGCCAGATATTTAAAACCTACTCTTACACTCCCACTGCAGACTTGACTGACTGTCTCTTTAACCCAATCAAGTGCTCACCCCTGACCTGACTCCAACCAATCAGAAAGCTTCTAACCTAAGTCTAATGACCCGCCCCTTTTCCCTCGTTTGAAATCGTTGTGTATGTGATTAAACCCTCAAAATAATTAGGTAAATGAATTACCTTACATTTCTTCTTACCCTTATTTAAATATTCCTACCTATTCCCCCCTTTGTGGCTGACCAGACATACTAAACAATATCCCCATAACTCTATCAAATACACACTATCAATCACCTATATGATGAAACAAGTACATTTGAACTTCTATACATCAAAACCCATTTTTAGCATTATTTTAAACAGTCCATGCACTTCATCTAACTTAGCATTAATACCCCCATACAATACATCAGTTTCACTACGGCGGTCCTAGATGAGCACAAAGTACACACGTAGAGAACAGCAACCTAGCAATGCTGGTTGCAGTTGAACACCTCTAAAAAACATAAACAGACAATTAGTTCATTGATCAATTCATCAGGGCAACAAAGAGAAATTGAGCTCAACTCACGACGTACCTGCCGCTCACGTTACCGTTTGTAAAGCATTACATTGGTAGCAGGTAACCTACACCAGCCACAATACCCAACGGGTGCTGGTGGAACATAAATACACATTACAATCAGTCAGTTAAAAACAGTCTACGACAACAGTTGTGCTTGGCGTTACATTATTGTACCTTGTATACGGAGACAGCCACGCAAACACTGGTACACCACAGTTCGATCCGCGTCTGCGCCCGCAACCACACACTATTTAAACAAACATTCCTTAGAATGCTAATCACAGAGAAATATGCATTAGGAAGGGAAACACTTCGACATACCTTCGCACTAACTCAAAGGACTCATATTGAATGGGTCGGACTCATCCTGTTGAGTGAAAGACCAACTCAACGGACTCATACTAAATGGGTCGGACTCGTAGGCCTACTGAATGTAAATCATTAAACTCTTTTGTTACAAAGGCATTATTTTACGAGAGAGGGTATTCTAAAATGAAAGTAGCTTATTACAAATAAAGTTGTTTGCTGACAATGTGAACTTTCAGAATATTTCTGTGTTTGACAAGAGAAAGAGAAAAAAAAAATATTTAATCCATACCTTTTCCTAATTCAGATAGCAGTCACGTTGGCGACATCGCCGATGTTTGCATCCTTTTTAACATTAAAATATGTTCAATGTTCCGCCTTGTAGAACCTGATAATGTAATAATTTCCTGATAACGTAATAACCCTGATAATGTAATAAAAAATCCCTCATAAGTCCCTAAAAGATGTAATAAAACCTGATAATGTAATAATATCCCAATAATGTAATAAAGTGCATTTCCCAATAATGTAACAATCGCCATACCAATAACGTAATAAAATGTTACATTAATTGGAAGTTATTACATTATCAGGTTAGCCTCAATTTTGCAGAACCTGATAATGTAATAAATTCCTGAAATTGTAAAAACTTTGGTCAGTGCTGAAATGTTGGGACACCAGTTATTCAGACCAAGTAGTGATGCTGTGTAGACAACCACCCACTATTGTTTTGCTCATATTTTGATCCCAATGGTATAGGCCTTTATCCTCGCAAGCCAAACCTGTACAGCAAGAAGCTGTACAAGGATCTGGCACAACACGATTTTCAGTGTGGGCGGGATTAACGGTTGTCTGTTAAGTTGTAGTGATGTGTCGTTCGTGAACGATTCGTTCATTTTGAACGAATCCTTACAACGACTCGAGAGTAACGAGTCCTCTCAAAAAAAGATTAGTTCTTTTTCTCGTTCATGACCGCGCATCGGGACAACTGGGACTGTTGCATTGGCTAAGCCAAGGAAACAGAAATGATTTGTTGAATGCAGGTCACGTAAAAATGATCCAAAGACCCGTATCCAAGAGACCCAGTCGGAAAAAGAACGAATCATTTCTGTTTCCTCTAGCTGACTGTACTGAGCCTATGCAGGTCACGTGGAAAAGGATCCAACGACCCATATCCGGCAGATGAACGAATCATAGATCCAAAGACACGGTTGTCAAAAGAACGAATCATTGAACGAAACAGACACGTTTGGCAAAAGAACGAAACATTGAACGATCCGGCAAAAGAACGAATCATTGAACGAAATACCCATATTCGGCAGATGAACGAATCATAGATCCAAAGACACGGTTGGCGAAAGAACGAATCATTGAACGAAAGACTGATATCCGGCAAAAGAACGAATCATTGAACGATATCCGGCAGATGAACGAAACGTTGATCCAAAGACGGTCGGGAGGTGAACGATTAGGTCATCTGCCGGATACAAGTATTTGGATCATTTTTCACGTGATCTGCATAGGCTCAGCATGGGAAGCTAGAGAAAACCGAAATGTTTCGTTCATTTTGACTGGGCTCTGGATATTTTTTCACGTAACCTGCATAGGCTCAGAAGAGGAAACAGAAAGGACTTATTAACCTAGTTCACTTCCGAGTGTCTATGTTTAGTAAGACGTGAATGATATTCGTTCACAAGAAATAATTACAGGTTTAGTTATTTTAACTTTTTAAAACTTTACTTACAGTTCAGTGCAGCGTAATTGTTTGCCGTGATCATTAAATGCTTATGTGATAATAAATTACCATTTCATCCAAACTTTCATATAATATTATTTGAATGCAGGAATTAGTATCTGCTGGTTTACATGTAGTAACCTCCATGAAAATATGATACGTATTTGTAGTGGACGTATTTACGCCAGTGAATTGGCTATAAAATTTAAAAATGTTGAGTAGCCCCCCCCCCCCCCGTTAAAATGAACGAGTGACTCGAAAAAAGATTCGTTCATTTTACTGAACGAGATTCAAAGATTCGAGTCGGTAAAATGATCCGAACTTCCCATCACTATTAAGTTGCCTCTGCACGCAATGCCACGCAATAGGAATGGCGCTACAACCAATCCGAGCGACTGACGAATGACAAAAGACGATTTGATTGGCCTGGTACAGTGTAATTTTTAAGGGACATTGCCACACAAAATCAAAAGAGAATTTTATATAAATCAAATAGCGAAATGTCAGCTATTGATGATCAATGAGGACTTAGAAACTCAATGTTCTATGTGCCCATTAGCTGCCGGTCTATAACATACCAAAATGTTCTTATTTTTTCTCTATTAGTTGATTACCACTGAATATCCCTTTCACTATTGTAAAAATTGTGCATTCGCAATCATATAAAAATATATACTGTATCTGCTAATAGTGAAGCAACAGGTCTCTGGACAGCTTCACTGTTTGGACCTCTGAAACTGGAGACCTGATGCTACAGCACCAACCAAAGTTATTACAATATCAGGTAATTATTACATTATCAGGTTTTGCAAAATTATTGGGAAATGCACTTTATTACATTATCGGGGTATTATTACATTATCAGGTTTTATAACATGTTTTAGGGACTTGAGAAGGAAGGAATTTGTATTACATTATCGGGAGTTATTACATTATCGGGAAATTATTACATTATCAGGTTCTACACGCCTGCTCTGCTCTGAGTCCGACCCATTCAATATGAGTCCTTTGAGTTAGTCTTTCACTCAACCGGATATGAGTCCGACCCATTTCACCTGAGTCCTTTGAGTTAGTCTTTCACCCAACCGGATACGAGTCCGACCCATGAGTCTGCTCAGTCTATGGATCTGGATCTGTGTACAGCTCTGCCTATAGGAAGTTCTTATTCAACCACGGAGCTGGCGGGTCCGTATATCAATAGCTATTCTTAATCTAAATTACCGATGAAAAACGGATGTGTTAATGCTGTTATAGACCTACAGTTGGATGACATTCGTGCATTGTTTTAATAATGTCGTCCGTAGCAGCCAGAACCGAAAGATTCGGGTTAATTGAGACCACGGACTCGTGACTCATGAGTCAATTTAAGGATCCGGATCTTTGAATCTGATTGGCACTGGCAAAAGAGTGCACGGAGGTGAGAGAGAGGCTAAAGGAATCTAGCCCTAGCCTGGTGCACAGGCTACAAAATTCCTATTCTTGCTTATAAGTTAACCTCTTTGTCTTATCAATCATTTCACAACTTTCTTCTACAACCCCCGATGTCCTCGCATATTCTAATCTCCTCTCACTCTCTCTCCTGCTGTTGGCCTGCAACAAAGATATTTCAACACAGATATCGTTATGAAGCAGTTATTCACTCAGTACCCCCTAACCTAAATAACTAGATACCACAATCTTTAAATTTGAGTTAGAATCACATTCTTGTATTCTAGCTACAACTATCCAACTCTCAGCATTTATCCAATATTAAATCCACCTTTCAACCCAATATGCATTTCATCATTACAACATGTATTTCCCCAGTAAACCTTATTTCATATTCTTAAACCGTAAATAATCCCATGTGTGAAACTCAAGACATACCACCAGCAAGGAGCAATCACCAAACCTTATGATTCACTATCCATTATAAAACAATTGGGTTCTAGCGTGTAGCTGTTTCTGATTGGACGAGAGACGTTCCATGCTATAGGTTATTCGTCAACATACCTACAGTTACGGGACTTTTCACAGCTAAAAATAAATCACTCCGCGATGAAACATTTGCATTGAAGAACACCGTTAATTCAAAGTTTTTTAAATTCCAAACCAAGACGTTGACAATGGAACTATTTTTTGTTGCGGAGAAACAATGGCGAAATAAACCATTTTTAATCAATAACTTTGTGTTGAAATGTTAATATGTTGACAGTAGAATTGTTTTATAAAAGCAATATAGCACTCGTGGGAGTGGGGTAGGTAAGGGATAATCCCACGGGTGTTGCTGCCTACGCCACTCGGCCTAGCGGCCTCGATTGCTACGGCCGAACACCACCCGTAGGATTATCCCTTACCTACCCCACTCCCACTCGTGCTATATTGCTTAATTATAACACGGGGTGATGGAATTATAACACGGGTAGATGGAATCCACCATTCTGAGAGTTAGTTCCGGGGTGTGCTATATTCAACGGTATAGTAACTGTACGACCTGTTTTCATCTACCTTAGCGTTCCATATCAGTGCGCACTCAAAAGGAAATATCTATCCAAGATGGCGGCGTGTTGTGGCTAATGTAGTGGGGAATGTTTCATGTGAATTACGCTATCTATACGACTTTTTATATGTCTAAATTGACTCGGTTAGTCGTATAGTATTGAAAGTCTTTACTGAAAGTCTCAAATATTATTTGTAGGTGACTTTTAGCGCTAAGACCAAAAGCCTATTGAAACACTCGTAGCTTTTGTGCTAGGTCTAACAGACGTGAAGTTTCCAATGCTATTTGTCTGTTGCATAGCAACAGCCACACAAAGGGGGAATATTTTCTCTTGGCTACTGAAATGCGATACACAACGTTTGGTGTCTACAACTTTTTTTGTGCTGAAAGGCAGCTTACTGTTTACTTTAATTGTACTTAATATTTATAAAGTCGCTGGCAACCGTGTTATAAAAGCAATAAGGTACTCGAGACAGTACGGTATCATCAATAATGTACTTGTTCGAGGGTTTGCCGCTGCGCGTCGGGCCTAACAACTCCCTCGAACAAGTACATTATTGACGATACCGTACTGCCTCTCGAACCTTATTGCTTAAATATTTATATAGCTGTGGCGGGGTGCTGAGTGTTCCGACTACGCCACTCTCACAGATGGGGTGAGAGACCCTCAGTTAAGCACACTTTAATTCGGTCTAGCTTCCTACACAAGTCCTGTCCAATTAAATGAACTTAGGCAGAGGCAGTGGTATCAAAAATATAAATACAAAGTTTATTGAATACAAAGTATGCACATCCTATTAAAATAACACACTCAAACAAGGGCGTGATTGTGAGCCTGATACACTTGGGCCTATGGCCTAAATTGACGTGTGGTTGGGTGAACTCCCCACCTGAAGAACGTTACCACTCGTGAATGAAGACTGCAAGGATATAGCCACACAAATTATGATCTTAGAATCACAGCAACCATAAGGCAATGTATAACGCACACTCACTGCAAAATATATAACACGTGTTACCAGGTGAGCAAGCCCAGCACGACCAAGACTCCAAAATAGACGTCTAACGCCAAAGTAATAAACAGACAAAACAGGCCCTTTATCAAAACAAAACTGAGGACAGAAATAAACAAAACTATAGAAACACTAACATGGGAAAAACAGTGGCAGTCGCTGGACTCTACCTGTTGTGGAAATACCAAAATGAGTAACACAAAGCAATAGCATCATTATATAAATGTTCTCAATAACTCATTTAACAAACATACCGATTGCTGTTGAATGGTGACCTCGCTGCTTAACGCTTTTCCACCGTCACGCCAGAAGCTGAGGAGGCTGTTGCTATGTAGTAAAAACAATAGGCTACATCACACCAGGTTGAACACCATGCAAACGTGCTAGCTACTGTGGATGTAATGAGAGAATTGCCAGCCTACCTGAGTTACATGCATCCAATGCCTAAAGCATTCGGTGAAAGCAGCAAACAATTGCCTCCAATACAAAACACCAACTTGAACTAACGCGGGCCTCATATAGGAAATAGCTCGTCAGCCAAGGGCTGCCTAAAACTCCTGGGTCCTAACGCTAAAGGGAATCACGTCAGCCATGGGCTACCTAAAAAGGTCCTGGGTCCTAAAGCTACCTGGTTACACTCATCCCCACTTTCAAAGTTCACCGTCCCGGTGACAGGGCTAGCGTCTACCATAACCTAAAGCCAAGGTCTAAATCCTGCTTGGATGGCTTGAGTGGACACTGGCTGGGCTGCAATCCCCAACTGGTCCTCGGACAGTTCCTGTGTCCCGACTGCTGAGCGAGGGAGGTTGAAAGGGTTTGCATGTTGGCCTGCTGTAATTCTAGGCGTACGGCGTAAAGTTAGTCCAGGGGTTCCGACTGACTCTACGGCCGTTGCTAATCTCTGGTCAGCCAGAGATTGTTCTTCCATCACAGGACGGCCGACTGAACGTGCATTTGTAGTTGTACTAGGTGGTCCAGGTTGTGGCTCTTCGGCCTCAGGAGCAGTCTCGTCTGGTCGGGGGCTTTGAGGAGCCTGCATGACAAGAGGGGCTTGGTTAAATGGGGGTAACAACTGGAGTATGCCTCCATACTCACGGTGGTCTTCCTCCTGGCTGTCGCCCTCTGTTGGCAAGTCTCGTGCAACCTCGGCTGGTGGGGAAACAACTACTAGTGCTGGGGGTTCACAAACAGCTGCGGTTGGGAGTACTCTTAGCTCTGATCTGTGGATGTTCTTCTCTTGCCCTCGGGGGCCATTGACAGGGCAGATCTGATAAACTGCTCCATTCTCATCCATATTTCTCAGTACTTCGTAGACGGTGGAATCCCAAAAGTCTTGGATTTTATGACGTCCTTGGACATGGCTCCTCTTGTAGACGAGTGTACCTGGTTCAAGGATAGTAGTCACGTTTGGTGGGTTTTGGCGCCCCCGGCGCTCTGCTGCTGCCTCCAGTCGCTCCCTGGCGTGCTTGTAACCTGTGTTCAGGCGGTGCTGGTGTTCCCCAATCCAGTCTCCCACAGAACTGGAGTTGGTGTCTTCCTCTGTTGTCCCCAGGAGGAAGTCGATAGGCAGCTGAGCCTTCTGGCCGAACATCAGCTCATAGGGGGAGAGGCCTGTGGATTGGTGCTCTGTAGTGTTGTAGGCGAACAGCACTTGGGGTAGGTACAAGGGCCATTTCTTCTTTCTCTCTGGGGGAAGAGTTCTCAGCAAATCATGCAGCGTGCCATTGAATCGCTCGCACTGCCCGTTTCCTTCTGGCCTGTATGGAGTGGTGCGGCTCTTTTCAATGCCATACAACTGACAAAGGCGTTTTAAAAGATCCCCCTCAAAGTTCCTGCCCTGATCGGAATGGATCCGCTTGGGGACCCCATATGTGTAGAACCACCTCTCTGTCAGTATTCGGGCTACAGTACTGGCTCTCTGATCTGTGGTGGGATATGCTTGGATGAATTTTGAGAACACGTCTGTCACCACCAGTACATTCTCTCGTCCATCGCTAGCTTTCTCCAGTAATGTAAAGTCTATAGCAATGATTTCCAGGGGCCTCGAGGCAAGGAGGTTGCCCATAAATGTTCTTGCTCGGGGTTGGACAGCTTTGGAGACTAAGCATCGACTGCATTCTTGGCAATACTTTTCAATGTCATGCCACATGCGGGGCCAATAACATCTTTCACGCACCAGACTAGTTGTTCGTTCTGCCCCCTGGTGGCCATGGTTGTCATGGAGGCTATTCAACACTTCTTCCCTCAAACAGAGAGGCAAAACAAGCTGCAACACTTCCCTGCACTCCCCGGGTTGGATTATTCTGCGGTACAGGACGTCCTCTTTTTCCCTTAACTTGGCCCATTGGCCCACTAGATGCCGAAACTCTACACCTTCCCTACTCCGTTCTTCTTTGGAGGGGATCCTCGCATTCCTCCAGTAGTGCAAGAAAGGCCCAATGACAGGGTCTGAAGCCTGTAATGCTTTTAAATCTGCCTTTTGGCGGGTAGGGAGAGCCTCAATCATACCGGTAGATGCAGTCACCATAGGACTAGTCCTAGACTCTAGGTGTCTTTGCCTGATTTCTTGTGGTATAGAAATACCGGCAACTACTGCGTCGATGGAATCTTGGGCATTTTGCCTTGAGAGTGCATCTGCATTTCGATTCGAGGGTCCAGGGCGGTACTTGATTTCGAAGTTAAACAAGGCAAGATCTGATGCCCAACGCTGCTCTACCGCGCCCAACTTTGCAGTGCGTAAGTAACTGAGTGGGTTGTTGTCTGTATAGACGGTAAATTTCCCTCCGAGCAGATATTCTCTGAATTTGTGTGTGACAGCCCACTTAAGGGCGAGGAACTCTAACTTTCGGGAGCTGTAATTAGTCATATTTCTCTCTGTAGGCCTTAAGCCTCGACTGGCATATGCGATGGGTCTTCGCTGACCTTCTTGCTCCTGGGACAAGACTGCCCCTAAGCCAGCATTGCTGGCATCAATTTCTAATACAAAGGGCTTGGAGAAGTCTGCATACCCCAGAACAGGAGCGCTGACCAGAAGCTCTCGCAATGTTGCAAAACTCTCTTCGCATGTTTCACTCCAATGCCCTTCCAGCGTTTTCCTACCCCCAGTTCTTGGTTTCTTTTTACTGCCTTCAAGCTCTGCTACCAGTTGGTGTAATGGGGCAGCGTACTGTGCAAACCGTTCCACAAAGCGCCGGTAATACGAGGCAAAGCCTAAAAAGGAACGCAGTTCAGCAGTAGTAGTCGGACGCTTCCATTCAGCTACCACTTTGATTTTATCTGGGTCTGTTGCTACTCCCCTGGCAGAGATTATATGGCCTAAATACTTCACTTCCTGCTGAAAGAAGTGACACTTCTTCAATTTTAGTTTAAGGCTTTGCTCTTGTAGGCGCGCCAGGACAACTTCTAGCCTTTGCAGATGTTCTTGGAAGGAAGAGGAAAAAATTATGATATCGTCAAGATACAGCAAGAGGGTTTGCAAACTCTGATCTCCAAATATGCGCTCCATCAACCTCTGAAAGGTACTGGGAGCATTACAAAGTCCAAAAGGCATACGGTTGAACTCAAATAACCCAAAGGGTGTGCAGAAAGCAGTCTTAGCCTTGTCCTTCTCCGCCATGGCAACTTGGTTATAACCACTAGCCAGATCTAGAGTACTGAACCAGCGAGCACCAGTCAAGGCGTCCAAGGACTCTTCGATCCGTGGCAAAGGATATGCATCTTTTCTGGTCTTTGCGTTCAACAGCCGATAGTCCACACAAAGCCGTATGTCACCATATTTCTTCTCCACAATTACGATGGGGGAAGAATAGGGGCTGCAGCTTGGTCGAACTACATCCCTTTCTAAAAGCTCATATATGTGAGCTTTGGCCTGCTCGTACTGGGTTGGGATAAGGCGTCGGTAATGCTGCCTAATAGGCACTTCATCCAATAAAGGTATTTCATGCTCCACTAAACGAGTACAGCCTATGTCCCAATTCCCTTGACTGAACACACCCCAATACTTTTCTAGCAGAGCCCTACAGTCCTGCTGTTGATCAGAAGTTAGGGTAGGCCAGGAAAGAGCTGAAGGATCAAGTGGGGGAATGGCAGAGGCCCTCTGGGATTGAACAACAGCTATTTGGCCCTGAACCCCACCTTCCTGAATGGTTATAGAACTTTTAGCTTGCCTTAACTGAACAACATGGAGCTCACCTAAGACAGTATGAGGTTTAAGCCACACATCCTGGACACTTACATTTACAACAGGTAGGGTGACCTGACCATTGTGAACTGTAAGTAAAGCCTTTGAGAGGAGTAAGCCTGCGGGAAGTTGACCTTCCCCAAACCAGGGCTCTAAAAATACAGAGGGGAGGGTGACACTAGATACTTGAGGGCAAGCTGTGGTGATGAATTTTAAAGATCCTGCAGGGATGCACACAGCTGGACCTTGGACCTTGATCTTGCCAATACAACCTCTCTCTTATAAGGTTTCCATGCTATGGCATTCAGACAGTGCTTGTTCCCAGTTAGGGCTAACAGTTTGTGCAAAAAGAGGATCAAAAACAGAGCCATTGTGACCAAACAATTCGTGATAGCAGCTGCGGATGATATTCATCCCGAGTAAGCCAGGCACTTTACATTTTTGTTGTTGAGAAAATGAATCTGGGGAATCTTTTACTACTAAAACACCCATTTTTGGTAGGGTCTTGCCCAACACATTAACATCAAGCTCTACATAACCAACATAAGGAATCTCCAAGCCATTAGCTGCTTTTAGCTGTAACCATTTGCATGGCTGCAGCTGCTCTACACCCTGTGACTGGAAATTCTGCTTAAAAAAGAACTCGGTAATAGTAGTAACCATCGATCCTGTGTCTAATAAGCAGGGGACGACAACATTCCCCATACCAACTTCCACTATAGGACAACTCCCTATGAGCTGAGAAGAATGTTGAGGTGAAATACGGTTGGAGCACCCAAGACCCCCTTCTGATGCCTGGCTCCCAGCACCAGAAGGCGCTAGTTTTCCGGCAGCTGCATAGCACTAGATGCTATTCCTGTGGTTTGGTTCCGACTGAATGTTCTGGGACCTGCCCTATTGGGTGGGCCTGAGTGAGGGTTTAAATCAACAGAACAAAACCTGGCAATATGACCATCTTGGTGACAACGGGAGCAGATTGGCTTACCATCAGGTCGAAACCTATATGGCCTAGCAGGTGCCCTCCCTCTGTCACTGGGCCCAGGGGCACCCAAATGTTTCAAAATAGCATCAAGCTGTAACTGTTGCTGACGTAAGACCTCTTTCACCTCAGCAATCTCACCATCAGGTTTAGCAACAATAACATTGGTATCTGCCTCACAATTACTTGCATAGGTATCACAGGAGTGTGCTCGAGCCCTCTGGTTACTCACAAGTTTGCCCCTATCAACCCAACTCAGGGCTGCACGACGTGCGTCCATAAAAGACATCATAGGAGAAGCAACCATTTTGTCTTTTAAATGTCTACGGAGCATGTCGTCACGCAGGTGTTCTACAAACTGGTCACGTAAAGTGCAGTCAGAGTTAGGAATAGACCCCGCAGGACTCTTACAAATAGCAATGTCCATAATAGACTTGAGTGCATGAGAATACTCCCTAACAGATTCCCCTTCTTTCTGTGTACGCAAGTAAAACTGTTGTTGTATACGAACATACACCTGTGAACATGCATAGTTTTCCAAAAGAATGTTAAACACTTTATCTGGGGTATTCCTGTCTGCAACAGAGTGAAATTTCATCTCAGCTTTTGCTTCCCCATCTAAATGATCAAACAAAAGCATAGCTTGCTCAGCTGGAGACATGCGTCTAATTGATAGACACCTACGAGCCTCCTCAATCCAGTCCTCAACAGAAATCAAGTCACAAGTTTTGTTAGCAGAAAATGTAGGGCATTTACGCTCTCTAGGAACAAAAACATAATGCTCAGATACAGGTTGTGAAGGAGCAGCGGCTGGCGTCCCACTGGTAGATGGGGCGGAACCTTCCTCCTGAGAACCACCGTTATCTCTCAAGCGGCTGTTTTCAGCTTGAAGCTGTCGTACCTGTTCGGCAAGAGCTCGCAATTGTTCCTGAACATTGTCCTCCATGACTACCAGTCTTTCAGAGCCCAGTAGAGCAGTCCTGATGTCCACTGAATGTCAGTCACCGAAGTCCACACACCGAAATCCCCACCAAGGCTGTCCAGGGGGCGATGAGACCCTAAATGACAACCACTGTTTTTCCCACTAAATAAATATTACAACAAAATAGGGCCACCAAAAAAAATGAAAACCAAAATACCACAGCCTCTGATCCTGCCGACTACGCCATATGTGGCGGGGTGCTGAGTGTTCCGACTACGCCACTCTCACAGATGGGGTGAGAGACCCTCAGTTAAGCACACTTTAATTCGGTCTAGGTTCCTACACAAGTCCTGTCCAATTAAATGAACTTAGGCAGAGGCAGTGGTATCAAAAATATAAATACAAAGTTTATTGAATACAAAGTATGCACATCCTATTAAAATAACACACTCAAACAAGGGCGTGATTGTGAGCCTGATACACTTGGGCCTATGGCCTAAATTGACGTGTGGTTGGGTGAACTCCCCACCTGAAGAACGTTACCACTCGTGAATGAAGACTGCAAGGATATAGCCACACAAATTATGATCTTAGAATCACAGCAACCATAAGGCAATGTATAACGCACACTCACTGCAAAATATATAACACGTGTTACCAGGTGAGCAAGCCCAGCACGACCAAGACTCCAAAATAGACGTCTAACGCCAAAGTAATAAACAGACAAAACAGGCCCTTTATCAAAACAAAACTGAGGACAGAAATAAACAAAACTATAGAAACACTAACATGGGAAAAACAGTGGCAGTCGCTGGACTCTACCTGTTGTGGAAATACCAAAATGAGTAACACAAAGCAATAGCATCATTATATAAATGTTCTCAATAACTCATTTAACAAACATACCGATTGCTGTTGAATGGTGACCTCGCTGCTTAACGCTTTTCCACCGTCACGCCAGAAGCTGAGGAGGCTGTTGCTATGTAGTAAAAACAATAGGCTACATCACACCAGGTTGAACACCATGCAAACGTGCTAGCTGCTGTGGATGTAATGAGAGAATTGCCAGCCTACCTGAGTTACATGCATCCAATGCCTAAAGCATTCGGTGAACGCAGCAAACAATTGCCTCCAATACAAAACACCAACTTGAACTAACACGGGCCTCATATAGGAAATAGCTCGTCAGCCAAGGGCTGCCTAAAACTCCTGGGTCCTAACGCTAAAGGGAATCACGTCAGCCATGGGCTACCTAAAAAGGTCCTGGGTCCTAAAGCTACCTGGTTACATAGCCATGCTTTATCCAACCTTTCAATTATTTTATTTATTTATTCCCACTAATTCCTATACACAATCCAATTCACATCACTATACATTTAGATAATACCCCTAATTCCATTTCACCAAGCTACAATCCTCAATCAACACCCATGTAATTATCATTTCAATAACTAAACCTATTCCTTCATACCCATCGTATATACAGTATGGATTCCCATAAAGTTCACCCACTGTATATTCTTCTTCCAAACTCTCAATCACTTCTACTTTCCCATTACAATCCAGACAACCCACTCTAATATATCTAAACTAATTAAGTTCTTGCAAACCCATGACATGGTGTAATATCCATCTCCCATCAGACTGAATTAAAACCTGAAGTAAACGATGGCCCTTAATACATGGAACCAAAGCCACCGGGTTTACCCACCTGTGGCTTAGTGTCTCTCTGCTCTCCCGTCTCCTATCTATTAACACAATGTCTGGAAATATGTCCCATTTGGCCACAAACCCATCACTTCCGGGGCTCATCTCTTTTGCTCTGTCCTATTCTAATACCTGCCCTGCCGCTGCCTGCTCCACCACCTCTGTGTCTTACCTGACTATGTCCCCACTTTTGGCCCTGATGCTGCGGGTAAGGCTGAGGTGGCCGTTCCCAATATGGCGGCCTGTGTATTTGTGGTGATGGATCATGTGCTACCTGTGGAAAGGGTGTAGTCTGCTGTATTGCCGATGGAGCAGGTCCTGAAACAAACACATTACCTTGCCCAAGGTCCTGCCTAGGTGCCTGGACAATTACGCCTAATTGCAGTGCTTGTACTTGACCCTTTATTGTCCCTTCCTTATCCAACTGGTTCTGAACCCACTTCCTCTGTCTATCCACAGCTCGTTTTTCCAAATCAGCATCAACCTTCCTCTGTGTATTAACAAAACTAGTGCAGTGCCCGTAGGTGTAACATCTATGACGACGACTGTTCTATGGCTATGACATCATTCACAAAAAAGTGTCCCGATGTATCTGTTGTAATTCGTTTACTTTGTTTTCTCATTATTGCAATATTATAAACCTCAGTCTGCATTTACCCTGGCTGGGAGAGGCTGTCATTCGGAAGATACTGTGTGTGATCGCCTTTGCTCTGTGTTCATTAAACCTGTGAATAAAAGGCTGGGTGCCAATCAAAATCACAACGCAAGAGTGGAGTAGACTATACCGCTACAACGGTGACATGGGTTTGCACCGTAGGCTACGGCAAAGGGTAAAATACAAATATCTCGCGAACTATGAATTCAAAAATCTTCAAAATCAAGGATGCACAGGTTCATGACATGCGTAAGCTACATTACTTTGAAACTTAATATAAAGAAGCTTAAAAATAAACGAATAGATCAAATCAATCACTGTCTTAAGATTACCTGAGCAAAAGTCTGTATCTGTTCACCAAGAAGAATTTGAATGCGGACCTCCTGATCGTATCCAACGGTATTCTGAACTTTGAGTGAAGTCAGGATAGTTTAATAACGCTACGCGTTTGATTGTGACGTCACTACCCATAGTGCCGACAGGACGGGAAACGATAACCCATTAGTGGCTACGGGAAACGGTAAAATACAAATATCTCGTGAACTATAAATTCAAAAATCGGTAGCTTTTTAGTGAGAATCTGATTTAGTAACACTTTAATGTCTCCTACAGCTAAACGCTTCCCTACCATCTCAGCTTCCAACTTTCTAATCCAAATCCCCGCTCTCTCTTGTAAAGTAGGAAGCCGTTATAGTAATCCATCCAAATCTGTGTGCCCAAAGGGCTGGTAATGAGAACCAGTTCCCTCTGTAATTAATTAAAGGCATAATCAAATCCACTGTCCTGACTGGTGACTGCATCCCATCTCTCTCCCTCTCATCCTTCTCCTTTTGCATCAACAAATGTTCTAACTGTTTAAACATGTAATAGAATATTAATAAGCACGCTAAAGTTGAAGAATGGACCGGAGGCAGAGTCAGTTTCTGGAGGTTGTATTTCAGCATGGAGACCCCTCTTGGTTGTTGGTTCAAGGAAAGTCTAACCTGATAGCAGGATGCTATCGTATTTTATACAATTCAGGTTACAGTACAAAGGGAGAGGGGAAGGGCCACACCCTTTTAGGTGAGAGAAGGGGGGGGGTTATACAGTGAGAGGGTCACCTATGGGGGGATGGGGATGCCAGGACACAAGGCCTCTAGCAGGAAGAGGGGGGGGAGGGTCACAGGTAATTTGCATTGGATCTCAGTGAGAGGCAGACGTAGTACACATTTAGAGTGAGTTGTAGATACAGAGCAGTACATGTTTACCTATAATAATAACAATAATTCCAGTTCCATCACTTGTGTTTAATCTTCCTCATTTCTGTTCTTTGTTTTTCCAACTGTAATTCCATACCCTGCGGTTAAATGGCCATCATTCTCATCTCCCTCCACAACTTCTGACAACGAAGGAACTACCCCCACTGCTGAATTAACAATTTTACTCCTTTCAGACATCTGGCCTGGCAAAATATCCTCTGCCCGGCTCACAAACAATCCCCGGGTCATCCACTCTTTTCCAGCCCCCATATCACATTCAACTCTTTTCATCTCATCTGTAGATTGTGCTAAATCTGGCCTGTGCGTCATTTCCTTTTCTTTAGCAAATTTCATAAACAGTGTTAAAGTATGCAACTCCTGCTGTCTCTTAATTTCTCTACTTCCACTTTTATCCTTATTCCTGTAATTTAATATATGTCCTTGCATTTGAATCACTAACGTCAGGTCACAAGACCCCTGGGTTGGCCATGGAGTTGTATGATCTTTGTTCTCCTAGACCACTTCCTACAGTGATGTCTTACCACCTCTGCATCTAATGAATATAATTTAATAACTGTCTCTAAAGGCGTACCTGGTTCTACTCCTACTAAGGCCATCTCAAAATAAAACTACCAATTGAAATTTTAACAACTGCACGTGAGATCTGAGGAACCACCTTCCCCCCTTACAAAAACCCAGGCCCAAAAAGAAATGCTTCCTTGGATTTAGTCCCACTTGATTTCCTAAAACAAAGGAGTATAATACACACCTCCACGTGGACAACAAAGAAATGCAAATCCACCCCACCTCGCAATAATACATTCTCCAACTGCAACGTTTATATAACTATAAACTTTCGTTTTTAAAGTATATAGTTACCACGTTTCCTAAACCAACCACAGTATTCCAACTTAATTCAAACCTTCAGCCACCAATACAAGCCTAATCTAAATTTTAAAAACCATGTGTGTTTAATCAATGCCTCCTTACACGCAGAACAATTATAGCCAACCTTAGTATTCTTATATATATACTGTATATATATTCCAACAACACACAAATTGCCTTCGTAATCTACAAAGTTTCAATGTGCATCGCTGATACTAATATCAATGTATTAGAATTACAGCACAATCAACAAAACAATGCGTTTCTTGCGCTAATACCACAAATTCCAGTCGCCTTCGTGTTAAGATAAGAAACAACTTTACTCAACAACCACAAATTAAACTGGTTTGCGTTCTATTTTTCCAATAGATTTCACACCGTCTCCACAATATCAATTCAAATAGTGATTCCAAAATATCCCTACCTGAAACGAACCGAAAGATACAGAGTTTTCGTATGTGATCAAATAATCTAACAGCAAGTCAACCCAATTTAACTCCTGGGTCAGACACAGTAATGTTATTGGATTAACTGAAACCGAAGGCGATGTGGTATTAATATAAATACCAGATAAGTCTCACGACGTCGCGTATAATATCGCTTCGTTTGCTCAACTATACTGCAAGCTAGGAATCTGCCAACGTTTAACAATCATTCACACACGTGCACACTAGTGGAGCAATCCCTAAATACTCCGTTTTAAGCACTGATTTTTATAGAGATCTTTAATTACCTCATAACAGTGAAATATCCCTATCACACAAATCCCTTACAGACGATTTCTTCCGTTGTCAGACCCTTGCAATCACTCACTCACACAACTTGTAAATAATACAATTCCCAATCTCACCTGAGATATAAGACTCAGTCAAGCCTCCTTGGCTTAATTAATTTCAGATATCAGACTCACTTGAGCCAAGCCTCCTTGGCTTAATTAATTTCCCTTTTTACCCGTTCTTTTGTATTATGCAACCAAAACAAAAAATAAAAGACTAATCTGTACTGAAACTTCCCATCTACAAGCCAACTCCTGTGCGGTTGTTTTTAATTAAGACTTTTACGAGAACTACACACCCCTGTCCGATTCACCCTGCATTCACTACCCAGCAAATTATGCTTACCTTAAATTTAAATGAGGCCTTCTTCAAGTGTGACAGACTCAAGAGTGGAATGTGTCGTTTTCTCCGTCTTATCACTATCATGTCGGGGAGTCGCCAATTATGTGGTGTCCAAAATATACACACACGCGGTCCCATGAAGCAGAAGTCGAAGAGCAGATGGTGGTCTCAGTATGGTTTAATTGCACATGTTAAAGCACAATTAGAGAAAGTCACACCGGTAGAATTACTAAACAAATGAATCCGCGCCAAGTATTTAAAACCTACTCTGACACTCCCACTACAGCCCTGACTGGCTGACCCTTTAACCCAATCAAATGCTCACCTCTGACCTGACTCAACCAATCAGAAAGCTTCTAAACTTAGTATAATGACCCACCCCTTTTCACTCATTTGAAATCGTTGTGCGTGTGATTAAAACCCTCAAACTAATTAAATGAATTATCTTACATTTCTTCTTACTCATATTAAAATATTTCCACAAAAGCTAGTAGCTTGGATAGCAACAACTGTTCTGTTGCTAACATCCTGATCCGAGGTAAACTTTGAAGAGCAACCTGGGTTGCTGTAGCCGGCAGGTGCATTCTTGATTGTAGGCCTTCTACTAGTAGTAGTGGTTGGTGCATGGTGGCTCAGGTGCTTGCACTGCCGCCTCACAGCTCACCTGATTCCCGCATGGGGCGCTGTTGGCTCTGGGGGGCAGGTCCCCCCCCGGACCTTCAGTGCTCAGGTCGGCTACCTCCCGGGCCTTTCTGTGTGGAGTTTGCGTTTTCACAAGGGGTTTTCTCCACTCCAAGAACCCCAACAGAAAAAACATGCAAAAAGGACACAGAACACTTCTGTCCGTCCCTGACCAAGACAGATGGTTCACTTGGTCCCCGGGCGCTAAAAAGCTGCCCACTGCTCCTGGGAGGTCCTGGAGGAAGGACGGTCCAGGATGGGAAAAAGGCACAAAAAACTTAACAGTGACCCCAGGCCTGCGTGTGCGTGTGTCCTGTGTCGCCTCCATATATGCATGTGTGTGTTGCAGTGTTTCGTGTGTGCCATTAAAACCTGACAATTATTATGTCTCTGGACAGGGGATAAACTCTTTTTAACCATTTATCCATTTTCTTACCGCAACCGGATGGAGCTCCCGCTTCTCTACTTCTCTACACAGGGCATCAGCAAGTGGAATTCTGACGAGGGAGCTAACCGTTGTGGCTAAGTTTTGAACAACCTACCTGTAGCTAATTTTGTCCGTGTAATTATTTCAATGAACACTACAATGTATGATACATGAGTGAATATTTGGCATTGCGACTGGGCTATTCAGACTATTTCAGATGTCATGTCTATTTAAAGGTCACTTTGAAAATGTAATGGACTGTTTCACTTTGAAAATGCAAATCACATTTTTCCCCCGCGTACCCCAGTTTGGGAAACACTGAACAAAACTGCTTTGCCGCCTTCTCCTCCTGTTCTTTTTTCTCTTGCCCTATTCTACTTCCACTCTTGTGCTTAAAAGGCATTGTTACGAGTAAAGTTGTGCTGTGCTCAAGACCTTCCAGACATGTTCCAGACCTTCGAATTGGTTTAACTATAGCGTATTGTATTGTCACATGATTAAATAGAGACTTGACATTGGACAACAACATACATATTACGAAGCAAGTATATCTTTGAGTCCGGCTAGGGGCCCCGACACCCCACGGGCCCAGGTGCAGCCTGGGTGGGGATGTAACTTGCGCTGAGGTCTAACAGGATGATGGCATTGAGGGTTCTGGTTGTGATGTGTGGGTAAGCAAACAATGAGAACCATCACAATGCGCCATGGCAGAAGGATGTCGGACTTCTGTACTCCTTATAGTTTCTCAAATCTTCATGACATTATGCATTACCTTTGCTGAAATTAACTCAACATTTTCTTTCTGTGGAAATATATTTAAAAAGATGCAACCATCAGAATTGGTCTATTGGTCTATCCATCTACACCTGTGTTATGAAAACTACAGCAGGATCAATATAAAAAAAATTGGACGTTAATAAAAGGTGTGTTTGCATGATGGGAAATAACTAAATAATCATGAATTCGATGGTATCACAATTACAGAATTGCAGTAATTACTATTGTATATTTTTCATTTTGTTTTAATTTCAAAGGAACTTCTGTCTGATGAGCAGAAGGAGTTTGTAGGTGAGATTCTGTTTTTACTCCTCAGAGTGTTCACCTACAAGTGTGATTTTCATTGCCTGCTGCATAGCCCAACACAGATATCAGGTACAGAAAAGGTCAAAGGCTCAGTAGATGATGACATCTCCAACATGTCCAGTAATGTCCATTAAAGTGCAGATCTTAGGCGGAATGTAGTGAGGAATCTCTCTGTGTGTTTTTGTGTCTGTGACTTTGTTTTTTGTCTGTTTGATTCATAGGGCTGTTTATCAGCAGGATGTGCTGATCAACTTACTCAAGACACAGAGGACAGCAGAGTGTGAGGGATTGCTGCTCTTACACTTTACAGGAACATTTTATATCTGAAATACCAAGCATTCACTGGCGCATCCTGGTTTCATTAAAATGTATCACTCATAATGGTTAACATTGTCTGATTTGTCTCCTCTGTGATTACTATTTTCACATGGGTTAATGACTTATAGGGCCCTATTTTAATGATCAGAAACGCAAGTAGGACAGCGGCAAACGCAAGTAGCTGTGTGGGCGGCTCTATGGCGCATTTGCTATTATAACGGCGGAAAAAACACACTTGCGTCCGGCGCAAATGTCAAATGGGTTTGTCCAAAGGAGGTTACTCAGCCATAGTTGTGGTTTGGCCGTAATATGCAATAAACCAATCAGAGCGTCATCTCACATTCCCTTTAAGAGCGAGGAGCGCATATTCCATAGCGGCTTGTTATTATAATGGCCGAATTACCTGGAGGAAGACCGGAAAGGTTCATAGCCGAGGAGACCGACGTGCTCGTCCAATGTTTCTACTTTTCATTTCTCGTTTGTATTTTTTCAGTTACTAGCATTCGTTTTTTGGTGGCAACATATTTGAAATAAAAGTCACAAAAACATACTTTCCGATGTTTTGGGTTCACCCTCACTGAATCACTAGGTTATGTATGCATGGTAATAATATTGCAATTTGTCAACCTCACGTTTTCTAAAGTCCTCTAATCTATCCTCATTTATGTCATTGACACATCCATGATTCATGGCAATGTTGTGTAAAACACAACATGCCACAAAGAATGCTGCGACTTTTTGAGGACTGTACTGTAAAGTACCACCTGACCTGTCCAAACACCTGAAGCGCATTTTTAGAATCCCAAATGTTCGCTCTATTATACTGCGTGTGTGTGTGTGTGTGCGTGTTTTCTGTTAAAATGAGTTTTGCGTACTGTTGGGGTAATGAACCAGTCTGGTTTGAACCGCCATTACAATTAACCTGAATCATTTGGGTCAATGTGTACGCTAGATGTATGCCTATTTTTAAAATATCTTGGATATGGATATCACAATGATTTCCTCATGTGGTAAATACTTTATTTTACTTGTAATTATTTATGGCTTGCCAAAAAATTGGTGTAAATCTCTCGTGTAGACGAGTGAAGTAAAGTGTAGCCTATTGGTCCTACTGTGCGGCCAAGCACACGCCCTTAAAATAGCGTCTGAATACGCACCACAGACTCTACACAATGCGCCTCTGACATTAGACTAGGTTTTTTCTGGTGTACGGCACACTGTGGTTTTGAAACTGCAAAATACCGCCAGGGAAGACTTGAGCCTGAGAAACGCCTTCTCTGTTCCACCCCGCCCATTTCGGCGCAAGTTCATTTCGACGCGCGCCTCTGGAGGGAAAATCCCGCTGTGTGCCGTGTGCAAAATAGGAATGATACATGCCTCGGTGACAATGTCAATTGCGCTGGGTGCAAGATAGGGCCCTAGGTTTGTTCTGGTCTACGGCGCACTGTGGTTTTGAAACTGCAAAATACCACTTGCGCCTGAGAAACGCCTTCTCTGTTCCGCCCCGCCCATTTCGGCGCAAGTTCAGTTTGACGCGTGCCTCTGGAGGGAAAATCCCGCTGTGCGCCGGGTGCAAAATAGGTATGATACATGCGTCGGTGACAATGTCAATTGCGCTGGGTGCAAGATAGGGCCCATAGAGTCATTTAGGAGAGATCATAGCATATCAACATGTGTTGTTTGTCAATTTGACAAATTAGAATAATCTTGATGTTGCTTTTGTTGTTCGTTCATCCACCAGACTCCACACTCTTTAGTGTTGCTGATGGTGTTGAAAATATGTAATGCACCCTCAGTGACAGCAGGTGGCAGTACAGAGGTATATTGAGCTCAAGCGGCCTCTTCCCCTCGATCTTCTTCTGTTATGACGATGAAAACCATTGCTATGGACTTGGACTTATGTAGAATTGCAAAAATGTTATCAAATAAAAAAGTAAAAGGTTCTCTGTGAGTTAATTGTGTATGAGACAGCTGTAGATGAATATATGGAAATGGAGTATACAACATTTTCAAGAAGAACATACAAACATACCTGATATAAATACTGCATTATTGCTCTATGCATGTTAGTTTAGCTGTACAGGTCAGGGTGAGTACGTGTACGCAGGCAGACAGGAAGCTGTGGTATGCACCTCTCCTGTGATACATTTATGAAGTCTTCTGAGCCACAGATGTCTGTGAGACTTCCTACGTTTGTTTGTCTTTTTTGTCAACTAAGTTGTATTTCTCTCTCATTCTTTTCCGAGTGAAAAATAAACACGTTTCTAAACGCATTGACATTGAAGCTTTGATAGCACTAACAATAAGCTAGGCCTGGGGCTATACCACCGGAACTACACAGATGAATACATAATATTTATGCATGTGGCTCACTTGCAACACAACTTATACAATCGTCACTTTGTGAAGATAGTGGATACAGATAACGCTGATCCGGACACCTGACTGTCTGCTGAGAAACAAATTAGAATATTTCCACACATACGAAACCCTCTTTATATTCCCAATGTATGTACAAGATTTAGGATAGAAATATTGTACTATAGAAACCTAATAGCAGGGCTCAGCTCGAAGGTTATAGGTCAGGGCGGGTACGTGTGCACAGGCAGACAGGAAGCTGTGGTAGGCACCTCTTATGTAGTGTGATTCCATTTATGAAGTCTTTCATCAAGTATCACTGGGCCACAGATGTCTGTGAGACTTCCTAAATTTGTCTAACAACTTCTAATTCTCTTTCATCCTTTTCCGAGTGAACAAACAACACTTCTCTAAACGCATTGACCTTTTGTTTATCCATCAGATGTCCTCCTTACTTGACATCTTTCCTGAGCACCTAAGGCTATTGTCGGTGTCATCAAGGTGTGTATTGGTTAACTTCAAAGGCCAAACGGAGATATATTGAACAAACAAAATGGTCTCAAAGGTCTTGTGCCCACTGCTGACATGACTGCTCTTGGCATCCGCAAAAAAAATATTAACAGATGCAGTATCTTTGGATGGGCCTAGGTTCTTGTAAGTTAGGGAGAGAGAGAGAGAGAGAGAATTTTCCATTTCCTCTCAAGCTGATAAACCTGCCCTGTTGTACTGTTGTACTACTATATCTGTCATATTTCACCATTCTGAACCTTCTCTGCATCCTGGATTCTCTGACCAGCCTTGCCCTCCTTGGAGATGTCTGCTATTGTTGAAGTGCCTTTCCTCTGTGCTCCTTAGATTCGTTCCTACATGTGCACTTCACTGCTGAGCTTTACACTGACTTTCCTTGCTGACTATTACTGCCTGCCCACTCTCACGGTCACTGTTGGCCCCTCCCCTGAACCCATTTGAACTCTACTGCTCCTCTTAAACTCTTCATGGTGATTTTCATGGTGTGTGTGTGTGTGTGTGTGTGTGTGTGTGTGTTTGTGTGTGTGTGAGGAAGAGAGACAGACAGACAGACAGAAAGAGAAAGAAAGGTCCTTGTTGGCCCCTCTACCTCATCATGGGCCCATTTGAACTCTCCTGCTCTTCTGAAACTCTTCTTAGTGAGTTTCATGGTGTGTGTGTGTGTGTGTGTGTGTGTGTGTGTATGTGTGTGTGTGTGTGTGTGTGTGTGTTTGTGTGTGTGAGAAAGAGAGAGAGAGAGAGACACACACACACACACAAGTGAATAAGACCTGTAGAACATACGTCTATGTTCATCTTGTTTAAGTAATGATCAGTGTGAATTCCTATAACTAGGCACTGCGCATGCGTATAGTCAGAATGAATATGAATGATGAGGATGACCCATGTTGCCTGTAATGTCTTCACAAGTTCCAGAGTAAAGAAACTAATTATACAGAATCCTGAATCGTGTCAATTGTCTTTCAACACGACCCAAACATTGCTGCCATTTAACTCATCTAGTCAAGCGAACTCAGAAGAAGTCTTCACTGAAGTGAGGCTTTATTTTCAGATGCCGAAAGTGATTGCAACAAGTGGTTGGGGCTTAACTGGTGCTGAGGTCTAACAGGAAGAGGGCGTTGAGGGTGCTGGTTGTGATGTGTGGGTTAGCAAACCATGAGAATCATCACAATGCACCATGGCAAAGGAAGAACGAAGCGGACTTCTGTACTCCTAATGCTTCTTCAGATTTTGGGTAAACTTATCACATTATGCTTTACCTTTGCTGGAATAAACTAAACATTTAGTTTCTGTGGAAATATTAAAAAAAAAGATGCAACCACCAGACTTGGTGGTCAGTGTGCTAAATCACTTTCCAATTTGTTAAAAGATATCTTAGACTCTCAGAGACGGACTCCTGGGGAAACTGCTATATTTGAATGCAGCAAGGCCACAGAGCCCAGCCAGACTGTGGACCTTGTCGAGGTGTTGTGGTGGAAAAATAAGGACCTGCTGTATTTTCACTGCCCAGTAACTAAAATGATCATACCTCGATTGACCTCCAAAAGGATGCGTGTTGATGTAGCAATGCCAGCTAAGCTTCAGATATCTGACTTACAGAAGTCTGATGAAGGAATCTACACCTGTGATATGAGGACCACAGCAGAATTAATATCTAAAAGTTGGACGCTAATAATAGGTGTGTTTTCTATTTTGGGAAATAATTACATAATCATTAATACGATGATATCACAATTACAGAATTGCAGTAATTACTATTGTATATTTTGCATTTTGTTTTAATTTCAGAGAAACCTCTGGCTGATGAGCAGAAGGTGACATGTGGGAGATTCTGTTTTTAGTCCTCAGAGTGTTCATCTACACAAGTGTGATTTCCATCGCCTGCTGCTTAGCCAAACATAGATATCAGGTACAGTAAATGTCAGAGGCTCAGTAGATGATGACATCTCTAACATGATCTGTAACGTCCGTACAAAGTGTTTTATCATCTTAGGTGAAATGTAGTGAGGAATCTCTCTGTGTGTTTTTGTGTCTGTGACTTTGGTTTGTTGTCTGTTTGATTCATAGGGCTGTTAATCAGCAGGATGTGCCAATCAACATACTCAGGACGCAGAAGACAGCAGAGTGTAAGGGAGCAGGAACATAACATATCTGAAATACCAAGCATTCACTGGCGCATCCTGGTTTCATTAAAATGTATCACTCATAATGGTTAACATTGTCTGATTTGTCTCCTCTCTAATTTCTATTTTCACATGGGTTAATGGTTAGAGTCATTTAGGAGAGATCATAGCATATCAAAAGTGTGTTGTTTGTCAATGTGACATTAGAATAATCTTGATGTTGCTTTTGTTGTTCGTTTATCCACCACACTGATGGTGTTGATGGTGTTAAAAATATGTATCGCACCCTCAGTGACAGCAAGTGGCAGTACAGAGGTATATTGAGCTCAAGCGGCCTCTTCTCTTGAATCTTCCATCATGACGATGAAAACCTTGATGGACTTGGACTTGGTTATTAAGAATTGAAAACTTTGGATAAAATTCAAAATAAAAACTAATTAAAAGGTTCTTGGTTGGTTCATTGTGTATGAGACAGCTGTAGATGAACATGTGGAAATTGAGTATATACAACATTTTCAAGAAGAACATACAAACATACCTGATACAAATACTGCATTATTAATCTAAGCGTGCCAGTTTAGCTGTACAGGCTTGTGGTCAGCAGGGCTCAGTCCGAAGGTCATAGGTCAGGGTGAGTATGTGTACTACAGACAGGAAGCTGTGGTATGCACCTCTTCTGTAGTGTGATACATTTATGAAGTCTTCTGAGCCACAGATGTCTGTGAGACTTCCTGGGTTTGTTTATTTTATTTGTCAACCAAGTTCTATTTCTCTTTTATTCTTTTCCGAGTGAACAAGGAACACGTTTCTAAACGCATTGACATTGAAGCGTTGATAGCACTGACAATAATCTATGCCAGGGGCTATACCACTGGAACTACACAGAAGAAAAAAAGCTCCACATGTATCATATAACATAATATGTATGCATGTGTCTCACTTCCAACACAATATACAATCCTCACTTCGTGAAGAGAGTGGATACAGATAACTCTGATCTGGACACCTGAATGTCTCAATTTTCCGCTGAGAAACATTCGTATGAAACCCACTATATATATTCCCAATGTATGTAAAAGATTTAGGATAGAAATATTGTACTATTGAAACCTAATAGCAGGGCTCAGCTCAAAGGTTATAGGTCAGGGCGGGTGCATGTACCCAGGCAGACAGGAAGCTGTGGTAGGCACCTCTCCTGTAGTGTGATCCATTTATGAAGTCTTTCATCAAGCGTCACTGAGCCACATATGTCTGTGAGACTTCCTAAATTTGTTCTAATTCGCTTTCATCCTTTTCCGAGTGAACAAACAACACTTCTCTACACGCATTGACCTCTTGTTTATCCATCAGATGTCCTCCTTACTTTACATCTTTCCTGAGTACCTAACTTTGCCATTTCTGGGGGAGCTGTGGCCCAAGTAGCAGCATCCCTGTACCATAAATGGGTCGGAATGTCCATGGGGACCCGGTTTGAGTCCATCTCGCAGTCAATTCCCTTTCCCTCTCCCGATCCCTCCCCAGCTCGCTTCCTTTCTCTCTCTACTGTCTTATCTGATTAAAGGCTTTAAAACCCAAAAAGAAATCTTAAAAAAAATAAATAAAAAAAAACATTTCTGATAGTTGGAATGCACATGTTGAAAAAAAAAGAAATATTATGCAGGCTGAAATACATTTGTCTTCTTACAAATGTGTTTTTGTGTGTGTGTGTGTGTGTGTGTGTGTGTGTGTGTGTGTGTGTGTGTGTGTAAACTGGGGACGGGATATGTATTTTACTAACCTCTGGTGTGTCACTATAACAGACTTCAGGCGACTCAAAGACGTGAATCACGGGGTTGGAACAGGACAGGGGGGACGTAGTTGTGGTCGCAGAAGTCAGAGCGAAGTAGTTTGGGCTCCGGTCACGTACTCTGGCACAACATGGAACATGGACGTTAGGGGCTTGGAATGGCAGACTGATGATGCAGGTCCCGCAGGCAGCCCTCCCTACGGTGAGCGACCCGGATGGCGAGATGGCTATGTCGTCATACACGGAGAGGGGCGGGAGGAGCGTGGGTTCAGTCTCGGATTTAGTCAGTCATGATCCAGGTTTATTCTTGAACAATGGCGGCCGACATTGTTGAGACAGAGGCTTGAAGATCCACACTGCCTCTCAGCGCTTCACCTTCAGCATATCTGACTATTCCTTGAGAGACGTGAAGGTGCGAGTCACCTCCGTCCCCAGGTCAACCCAAAGTACCTTCACCCAGGAATGCTTACATGCTAGTAAAATACATATAAAAGTAACATTTATAACTAGGTATAAGAACATTGACTTATTGACTATGGCATATCCTTATTAACTATAAATCTCCGGTCCCTTCAATGGAAGAATCCTCCTGAGGTAGCTGAGACACCTCCCGAAGATGAGTGGTGAAGGGGTTGATTGACTTTGTAACCGGCCTACCGTGGCGCCACACGGATTCCGCCCACTGGAGGGCCTAGCCCTGGAGCAGGGAAATCACATAGGGATCCACTCTGGAGCAGGGAGATCGCATAGGCCACTCTGGTTCCTTCAGTGGGCAACCAATGGGGCTGCGTTTCCCGGGCAAGGGAGCACTAGAGCAGAAATCCGATACAGGCCTCGGATGAGCCGGAGAACGGAGAAGGGCTGTGGACCGGGGAGGTGGAGCTTGCTGGTGGGGTGAGGGTTCTACCGAAATCCTCTGCGAGAGGCTGGAGAAGGCAGAGCGGTGGGGGAGAGGTTCTGGTTCTGAATCCATGTCAGTCTGGCCTTCTGTCAAAGACTCCAGGCCACCCAAAGACGTGAATGGATAGAGTTTATTGGAAACAGCTAGTACAGGGGGAAACATAGGAAACAACGGGGGACAACAAAAGCAAAACTGGGAAATAACACTCAGAAGATAAATGTCCAAAGAACAAACATAGGCAAACAAGATTTACACACAAACAGGAAATCAAACATGGGAACAATGGAACATGGGAGCTAGGGAGAAAAGGGGTATGGTACTTACATAGCCTGTGTAGTCTTTGGCTGCATGAATCCACACCAGCCACAGACCACACGCACACGCACGCGCACGAGCACATACACCACATCCATCTGTAAATAAACATCTAACTTCTAATCTCTAGTGGCTGGTGGCTAATCCAAAACAGCCGCAGACCACAAACTTGCACACACACACACACCAAGCATGCATAACAGCTCTTGGCATCCACTGGCAGGGAGCAGAAGAAAAGAGGACAGTATTAATAGAGAGTCCAAAATCTGTGTGTTGGTGTGTGTGTGTGTGTGTAATAGAGAGTGAACAGAAAAGAGAGGACAGGGTAAATAGAGAACCATAAATGTGTGAGTGTGTGCGTGGGTGTGCGAGCGTGTGTGTATGTGAGACAGAAAGTATGGTCAGATCATAGGTTATATTATATAGCAGAGGAATTCAGCAGGCCTCAGCACTAAGGCCAATTAAAGCCTCATAAAATTAGGTTCAGTGTCCAATGTCCGGTAATTATACTTTTTATCTCAGCCAATCAATGTGCAATCAGATTAGATATTAACGGACACAAACTGCCTGAGTCACAGCGTGAGAAACAGTGTGTGAAGGCTGGATTGTTCCCTTCACGATCAGTCTGTTAATGTGATGTGACCGACGCCTCTGTTCATCAGTCTGTTAATGTGACCAACGCCTCCTCAGTTCATCAGTCTGTGAATGTGACCAACGCCTCAGTTCATCAGTCTGTGAATGTGACCGAAACCTCAGTTCTCCACGATCAGTCTGTGAATGCGACCGAGGCTCAGTTCTTCTGAACCTCTATGTGTCCATTTGCAGTCTCAAGGCAAATCCCCAACCTTTTCTTTTAAACACTGATCTCAAAATAAAGAAAGTACAAAACAGATATTTGCTTCAAATGTTGCTGTGAGTGTGTGTGTGTGTGTGTGTGTGTGTGGGTGTGTGTGCATGCACGTGCGTGTGTGTGTGTGTATGTATGTGTGTGTGTGTAAAAGAGAGAGAGAGAGAACAGAAAAGAGAGGACAGGGTAAATAGAGAGACAGAAGTCTGTGAGTGTATGTGTGTGTGTGAGTGCGTGTGTGGGTGCGCGTGCGTGCGTGCATCCATACGTGTGTGTGTGTGTGTGTGTGTGTGTGTGTGTGTGTGTAAGTGAGAAAGAAAGTATGGTCAGATCATAGGTAATATCATATAGCAGAGGAATTCATCAGGCCTCAGAACTAAGGCAAATTAAAGCCTCATAAAATCAGGTTCAGCGTGAGAGAGAGAGACAGAGAGAGAAAGAGAGGGAAAGACATAGAGACAGAGAAAGAGAAGGAGAAAGGTAAACCTTGCTTGTGAAATAATTACTTATATCACTTATATCACTTTACACTATCCCCACACACACAAGCACAGGACTCTTTGCACTATCCACACATGCACATGAAGTCATGAACACTTTTGCACTACTTTCCACTATTTGCAGCCCTGTCACAAGTAATGCACAATGTTATATGTATGTTATATGTAAACACCCCTGTATTTATTGTGATCTTTGTATTTATTGTGATTCATGTATGTATGTAAGTTAAGCTACTGGATGACCTTAATTTCCCCCGGGATCAATAAAGGATCCATCGATCTATCTATCTATGTTAATTAACTGTGTGTGTGTGTGTATGTCACGGGTTCAAGGCTGGTTGCGGAGAGCTTTAGGAAAACATAAAAGATAAGC